>NW_027551568.1:6277918-6278531 GCF_008692635.1 Crocuta crocuta | reverse complement strand
CCCGTGTGTAGGTCTGCAGCCGAAGGCCCCAGCTGAGCCCCTCAGCCACCCCCACCCCAGCCACCAGACCTTGGACCCTCCATCCCAGCCCCCCACCAGCCTCAGTCGATACCACGAGCAAGAGGAGAATTTCCCAGCCACGCTCTGCAAGAATTTCTAACGCATAGGATCGTAAGACCTAATAAAATAGCTGTTGTTTTTGTCCTACATTCGGGGTCATTTGTTACCCAGCAGGAGGAAACCCAAGCATCTGACTGCTGGCTACATCCACCTGCGGGGTCTCAGAGGCACCTTATAAATGGACGCGTCCGGTACTAAACCCAGGCTCTTCCTTCCACACTGAGCCCCTCTCGGGCCTGCCTCCCCTTCAGAGTCCCCAATCTCCATAAATAGTGTCACCGTCTCTGAGAACTCAGGTCAGAACCAGGGAGGCATTCTTGACATCTGTCCCCCCTTCACACGGTACCACATGGCTGATCTGGGGGGACATCACGCCAAGTGGGACGAGCCAGACACAAAGAGACAAATACATACTGCATGATCCCCTGACACGAGCTACGCAGTGTGGTCGAACCCACAGAGACAGACGTAGGATGGCGTTGTTGGAAGCTGG
>NW_027551568.1:6248032-6277902 GCF_008692635.1 Crocuta crocuta | reverse complement strand
ACGGGGGCTGTTTCCACGGCTACAGAATTTCAGGAAACAGGACTCAGGGACGGGTGGTGGTCGCAGTCGCACAATAGGCTGAATGCCCTTCGCCCTACTGAACCGCTGCTTTAAAATGGTTAAAACGCGGGGCGCCTGGGTGGCTCAGTGGGTTGAGCGTCCGACTCTTAATTTCGGCTCAGGTCGTGATCTCACAGTTTGTGGGTTTGAGTCCCACATTAGGCTCTCTCTCTCTCTCTCTCTCTCTCCCTCTCTGCCCCTCCCCTACTCACTTTCACTCTCTCAAAACAAGCAATAAAACTTAAAAAAAATCTGAGGGGCGTGTAAGTCGTTCAGTCGGTTAAGCATCCGACTTCAGTTCAGATCATGATCTCAGGGTTTGTGGGTTCGAGCCCCGTGTCGGGCTCTGTGCTGACAGCTCAGAGCCTGGAGCCTGCTGCGGATTCTGTGTCTCCCTCTCTCTCTCTGACCCTCCCCTGCTCACTCTCTCTTTCTCTCTCTCTCTTAAACAAACAAACAAACCATTAAAAAGAAAGATCTGAGTTGCTACGTCCGTCTCTGGAATACAAGCCTCACATAAAACGCAGCCCTGCCGCAGTCACTAATCTCTCTCTCTTCCTCCTGTGTGGCTCCTTCATCCCCTGCTGTGCCCACGTAGCTGCCAGCACACAGCACACGCTCCGTAAATCTATGTTCAATGAGAGAGGAGGGCCCACCGGGACCCCAACTCTTCTGGGACCCCTTCTCCCTTCGGAGCGCCTTGTAACGGTCTGCCGGCCTGGAGGGGCGCTGAGGTCAGGGTGACCCAAAGCAGGAATCAATTTGATTGGCAGACATGTGGCCATTTCGGCTTCCGATGGACCCTCCCAAAGTTGTGGCCTTAGGGTGGTATCAACATTCGCGGCCCCTGGGCAGGCAGTCACGGAAACGAGGGTGGGGGGAAGCTGAGGGGGAAACAGTGTGGCCCTGGTGGCCTGGAGGCCGGTGGCTGCAGAGAGCTGACCACGACAGGCAGGCGCCGTGGATGGGGTGGCCACACCCTCCCCCCAGCCACAGCTCCCCCCTCCTTTTTCCCAAGCCCTGCCATCCTTCTGTGAATCTCCAGAACAGATCCCAACAACACACGGTGCTCTTTGTCCCTTTTTCCTCTCTCCACCCCCACAGCCCCTGCCCTGGGTCAAGGCGCCATCATTTCCCATCGGGGCTGCTTCAGGGCTTCCGTCCAGGTCTCCCCGCCCTGGGCCTTCCCGCACACTCCTGCTAAGGGGATCCATCCAAAACACAAACCGAGGGGGTCCTCTGTGGTCTTCAGCCTGAAGACCAGACCCAGCCAGGCTTACGAAGCTCTGCTCAAGCCAGACCCACGGACCAGACCCGCCTCCCTCTTCCCACACCGCTGCTCTCCCTGACCTGTCTGGAATTCCCACTACGCTGCTTTGCTGCTCCCCAAATAGGCGGTGGTGTCTCCTGCCTCTGTGTCTTTGAACAGCGTGTGCCCTCTGTGCTGAACGCGTCCACTTGCCTTGGCACCTGGTAAACTTCCAAACTTTCCTTGAAACCCAGGCAGCCAGGACGGAGTTACTGTACACCTTCTATGTTGCTACTTCCCGTCAGAGGCTGAAGGCTGGAAACCATCCACTTCCCCAGCCTCCCTTGCAGCTCAGGGTGGCCACGTGAAAGCTGCTGCCTGGTGCTAGTACTTCCTCATGTCTTCAGCCCAGATGTGATGCTCGGTGCTTCCACAGCCACTTTGTGACCATGTGGCAATCAGCATCACATGAAGCATGGTCGAGTGTAGAGGTGAACAGTACCGGGGTCTCTGATCAAAGGGTTCAGCTCCCAGATCGACCCTGAATATCCCACCTTGAGAATTCTTATCTTTAAGCCTGAAGAGACTGCTGGCCAAGCTTTTTATTCTTTGCAGCCAGAAGCTCTCCTAACGGAGTCTGGGCCTCACCTCAAGCATCCCCGACTCACTCAAGTCCCTCCCTGGACCTGTGCTCCCATTGCACTTTGCACATGCTCTGTCCCAACACTTGCTCTGCTCCCTGTATGTTTTCCCGGTATCCGTCTCCCTATACTGTGACCTCTCTGAGGAAGACACTATTGGGGAAGGTCACCTAGAAGAATGACTGCCAGTCGACCCCCGAGCTGGACCGGGGCACTCAGAGGCTCCTCACCGCCCCCTCCCTCATCCTTGGAAGGTGGGTTCTCCTTGCCCTTTTCGCTCCCAGAAGCTGCCCCAAGGACACAGCCCTGAAATAACGATGTGGCATTGAGATCACCTGCACAGTAGACGTGACTGAACCCTGTCAAGGCCTCTCTGTGAATATAAGCTTCTACGATTTGGCAGCAGCTACAGGGACTCGTTCGTCTTGCTGCTGCCCAAGTGTGTGGAAGTTCCCTTCGCCTGGTAAGACCGTCGCCTATAAGGCTGAAGTGGCCTGCCTCCTGCATCCGTCTCTCCCTGCCCTCCGTGGGGCAGACCTGCCACAGAGCTCGCCCGGGAGGGTCACCAACCAGCAGAGACGGGGTCTTCTCCTCTGGGATCGTTAGCCCCGACCCCAGCCCCTGGCCCGCAGCAGTGCTCAGGAAGTGGGTTGGTAGAAGAGATGCCTTCATTCCAGCCTCATTTTTTAACCTCACACTTAAATTATTTCGATAATAAGCTTCCTTCTTTGAAAAAAAAAAAAGCAAGGAAAACAGAGAGATCGTGTTTAAGTAGATAACTTAATGCCAGTTACCGAAATATTGCAGAGAAACAGAAAGGCTGCAATGTTCTTCAAGACTCTTCTCTTGCCATCGCCCTGCAGGAAATGGGGGAGGCAGGCTGGGCCCGGGGTCCCTTCCCGGCTCCCCTCGTCCCCCTCTCTGCCACTGCCTTCTCTCAGACCCACATTTCCGTGGGCTGCACATGGCGTCGTCTCACTGCCCGGGGAAGCCACGTCCCCGGCCACAGCTCCGCTCTTGAGACGGGAAAAGGAGAGGGACACGGCATTGCCGTTGCAGACTGTGACCACCCGCAGGGTCCTGATGTCCTCGGACAGCCTCTCTGGCTCTCGGTGGATGGACTCGATGATGAAGAGGTTCTGGATGTATTTCTCGGCGATCACCAGGACGGAGTAGGGCAGGTTGAACCAGGTGTAGGGGGGGCAGGCCTCGGCACAGAGGATGGCCAGGAGGGAGCCCCAGGAGATGAGCCAGGAGCCGGAGGCGGTGCCCACCAAGAGGTCGGCATCCAGTTTGCGGGCGGGGCTTCTGGACTCATCTAGGGATCTCTCGTCCATCCTGTAGATGCAGACCCCCAGCAGCCCGGCGGCCCCCGTGAGCATCAGCACGGCGATGGCATACAGGTAGAACATGATGAGCGCCGACTCGCTGTTGGTTTTGGAGTGCCCAATCTGAATCAGATACACCACCACGACGCCAATCGTGGTGGCCAGCACGCTCAGGCCCAGGACCGAGCCCGCCACGACCCCGCGAAACTTGAACCGCACGTTCTGATGCTGTTGACCATCAACTTTGCGTCCGACATTCTTCCACAGGACGTAGAGCATCATGGAAGCCAGGATCTGATACTCTATGTTGAAGGGGTAGAGGTAGTAGATTCCGTGTGAGATGGCGGAGCAGAGCGTCGGGGGCGAGCAATTACACGGAGGCGTGTGGTCGTCCAAGGCTGGGGGCAAGAGAGCATGCATGTGAGGGTGGTTAGCGTGTCCAGCGGGAAGGTGGGAAAGCACAAGTAAACAGTGTCACTGAGGATTCACACGTGAGTTTTCCCACTGAATAAAACCTTTGTGTTGTGCCTTATCATCATGTTTAAGGTCGTGGCTAAATTGACGGCCTTGACTATCCCCCAAAGAGCACTAACTACACGAACCACGTTTTATCCATACACCAGCCCTGGTAAGTAGTAGTATCATACTGCTGGGAGCCACACCGGCCACTCTGGATGGCAGTCACAGCAAGGAAATGGCAGCGTTGGCAACTCCTGCCGTGAGAAATGAAAACTGGTATCTCCTTCTGATACTACTGGCTCATGTTGTGCTGGTATTGACCAGGCCTCACAATATTCCATATCAGACCCATATTCTGAATACAGATACCTCATAAGGAAAAGCATATTCCTGCCTTTTCCAGAGAGACTTTAGATGAAAGCTCTATAGGCGATTGTCAAAAGGCTCTTCCTATGGGCCTTGCAGATCCGATACTTAGGGGGTTAAGAACACAAGAATTACAGTTGAGCCTGGCCCTGAGACCAAGGGCCTATTTTGGGGTAAGAGCAAAACATAGTTACCACATATATCTTTGCTAATTGGTGAAACATAACAGTCCCTTCCTCAAGGCCTACGTTCCACAAACCCCCTCCCTTACACTGGCAGCTGGGATGAGGAAAGAGAAGAGTAGCTAAAACATAAACCCAGGTGCAAAGACTGACACATTCGGGGCCCCCATGTTAGTCTCCACAAACAAACCAATTCAGAAACATTCATCCTCTTGAGAGCCAGACAAAATACTCCTAACTTATCTATATACAATTTGACCTATATGTTATCCTGTTTTTCACTCAGAACATTCTGTTATTTCCTTGGTCGGAATAATTCTACTATTGACATCACAAAAGGCCTCCCAATGTGGGAAATTCCTTTCTCTGACTTCATCTTGTTGCTGAACCTTTAAATAGAGACACAAAAACCGACAGGACAGAGATGCCTGCCTGGTGATCAGAAAGAATCTCGGGGCTCTCGGGGCTCTCTCACTCTCTCTCTCACCGACACCGTCCATCCTTCAGGGACCCCTGGACCTGCCAGAGCCGGCGCCTTGGGCATCGTACAAATTTACTTAACGTGCAAAGACGTCCACAAGATTTTGCCGAACCAGAGAAGCTTGCTGGAGGATAGAGTGTAATTCCACTTTTATAAATTATGGACATATAGACGATATGCAGACAGACAGACATAGAAGATATAATCTAAAATGTTGACAATGGTTGTCTCTGGGTGGGAAAGTGGCAGCAAATTTTTCTTTTTTTCTTTCTTTTTTTCAGTAAACAGAAGTTCTATGATGTCTCTTCCCCCAGCTTCATGGATTTATGGGGACGTAATTGACATGTAATCCTGTGTAAGTGTAAGCTGTCTAGTGTGTTACTTCCCTCCCTTTGCTTCCTGTATTCTCTAAACTTTCTATGCACATATGATTTATATGTGTGATTTTTAAAATATTTTTATTTACTTTTTTTGAGAGAGAGAACACACAAGCAGGGGAGAGACAGAGAGAGAGGGAGAGAGAGAATCCCAAGCAGCCTCCGTGTCCAGCACGGAGTCCTACACGGGACTCAAACTCAATGACAGTGAGATCATAACCTGAGCCCAAATCAAGAGTTAGATGCTTAACATATTGAGCCACCCAGGCGCCCCTAAATTATTTTAAAATAACTTTATGAGGGAAAATGCCCCTTCTCATTAGCACAGCTTTTCCTCTTGAGAATATTGGAAAAATACTAGGATGTGTAGCATGAGACAATTACCATCAAACACTAGCAGTGGGCATATAAGCTGGCACCACCTTCCAGAAGGCACTTGGCAACGGTATAAAGAGCAATTTCATAACAAGGAGGGAAAGTGTTGTAAATAAATAATAAAATATATAACAAAAGCCTTAAAGATGATACAGCTGTGGCCTCTGACCTATAATTCCAATCTGTTTTAAGGAACAGGTCAATATGTATNTCTGGACTAGAGAGAGAAAAAAGAGAAACATCTTGGTGTCTAACAATTTAGAAACTGTTAAGTGAATTTTGATACCTTCATAGGATAGAATAGTAAGCAGCCATTAAAAATTATAATTAAGGGTTTTTTTCTTTTTTTTTTAATGTTTTTTACTTATTTCTGAAATAGAGACAGTGTGAACACGGAGGATCAGAGAGAGAGGGAGACACAGAAGCTGAAGCAGGCTCCAGGCTCTGAGCTACCTGTCGGCACAGAGCCCAATGAATGTGGGGCTTGAACCCATGAATTGCAAGATCATGACCTGAGCCGGAGTCGGACGCTTAACCGACTGAACCACCCAGGCGCCCCAATTAAGTTGTGTTTTAATGATACAGGAAAATAATCATGTTACATAACAATGGAAACAAATAAGAATACATTGTATATACAGTATTTTTTAAATGAATATCACAAGGGAGCCTTCGGTGGCTCAGTCCCTTATGTGTCCGATGGTCATGATCTCATGGTCACAGGATCGAGCCCCACATCGGGCTCCAAGCTGCACGGAGCCTGCTTGGGATTCTCATTCTCTCTCTCTCTCTCTCCCTCTGCCCCTCCTCTGCTTGTGTGCATGCACTCTCTCCGTCTCTGTCTCTCTCTGTCTCTCTCTCTCTCTCAAAATAAATAAATATATATATATATACGTATACACACACATATATATATACATATATATATGTATATATATATAATGAATGCATACCACAGCCCAGCACTCATTAAGTGGGTAGCTGCCAATATATGTTTTAAACAAAAAGGAGTTGGCATGGAATAGAATGGAATGGAATGATATCAAATGCAGTAGAAATTTGAAAGTGTCTGATACAGCAAGGTTATTATTTCGTGGCATAGGTGCCCACACGTACAGGTATGCATCTGGGCTGCAGGGCAAGTTCTATTTCTTATTGTAGGCTGTAGTCAAAAAAAAAAAAAGATTGAATAGATACACTATGAGCTTAACTATAGATAAAGTAATAGGGTCCTACAAAGAAATAACCAAATAGTAACAGCACGTCACTGCCTTTCTGGGTAGGTGCTATTGTAGATGTTTTTCTTTACACTTTGTCACTGCTTTAATTCGTGACTTGCAGATACCAGTTATAAAATCAAATGGAAAGCCTGCAGCAGCACAAAATCACCTTCACTTTTGCAGAACCCTGCACTTTTCAGCGCACAATGAGTTTCCCACCTCTTATAACCTAATACGCTACTATGCAAAATCAAGGGAAGAAATCAAAGAGAAAGGTTCACATTAACAGAACGTAGAGCTGGCAGAGTCCTTTCTCGGTAAACCAATCTAACTCCATCTTTCCACAGAGGTTCCTGGAGCCAGATCAAATCCGGTTCCTCATGTACTTGCTGTGTGAAAGTGGGCTAGTGACTTAACTTCTCTGTGGCTTGATGTTTTCATCCGTATGATAAGGTCAGCACTGACTACCCCACAGTGTTTTGGGTCAAGAATTAAATGAGCCACACGAAGCGACTAGAACGGCGTGCCAGGCACTCAGCAAACAGTGAGTTTGCTTTGCTGTCATTGCTATTACTGT
The DNA here is from genome assembly GCF_008692635.1 of Crocuta crocuta. Lineage (NCBI taxonomy): Eukaryota > Metazoa > Chordata > Mammalia > Carnivora > Hyaenidae > Crocuta > Crocuta crocuta. Next base: position 6,270,587 of record NW_027551568.1, on the reverse strand, counting down.
TATTGACAACAGCGAGGAAACGAGGCCTGGCGAGAGAGAAGGACTTTCTGGAGAGTTAAGTTTACTTATTTATTTTGAGAGAGAGAGCAAGCAAGTGAAGGAGGGGCAGAGAGAGAGGGAGAGAGAGAGAGAGAGAGAGAATCCCAAGCAGGCTCTGCACGTTAGTGCAGAGCCCAATGTGGGGGCTCCAACTCACAAACCATGAAATCATGACCTGAGCCGAGATCAAGGGTCAGATGCTTAACCAACGGAGCCACCCAGATGTCCCCGGTAAGGAAACAGTTTTAAAGTTGCCCTGGGGGGATGGGCCTGGGGTCACACAGTGAGTATACATGTGTAATGCATTAAAGCTAAAAGGATCCCTTAAAGGGGCGCCTGGGTGGCTCAGTCGGTTAGGCGTCTGACTTCAATTCAGGTCATGATCTCACGGTTCGAGGATTTAGGCTCCGCGTCAGGCTCTGTGCTGACAGCTAGCTCAGAGCCTGGAGCCTCTTTCAGATTCTGTGACTCCCTCTCTCTCTGACCCTCCCCTGCTCATGCTGTCTCTCTCTCTCTCTCCTAGAAATAAATTTAAAAATAATAATAATAAATTAATAAATTAATTAATAAATAAAAGGATCCCTTAAAGAACCTGGTTTGGGTCCCTTCACTTTATGAATGAGAAAAGGGAGGTGCACCTGGGTGGCTTAGTCAGTTGAGCGTCTGACTTCAGCTCAGGTCATGATCTCACGGTTTGTGGGTTTGAGCCCCGGATCAGGCTCTGTGCTGACAGCTAGCTCAGAGTCTGGAGTCTGTCGTCGGATTCTGTATCACCCTCTCTCTCTGACACCCTCTCCTGCTCATGCTCTCTCTCTCTCTCTCTCAAAAATAAATAAAACATTTAAAAAAATTTTTTTGAAGAGAAAAGGGAGGCCCAGAGAGGTTGAACGGTTATGAAATGTCACACAGCCAGGACATGATGAGAACATCCCCAAATCTGGGACATCCAGTTCCTGGAACATTTCTGCTCTGCACGTTACTCTCGGCCCCACTATTCTAATAGAGAAGTGACAGGTCATAAATGCAAAAGAGCTTTGGAAGCAGGTAGACTGGTGTGGCAGGCTCTCAAACAGGAGCGGGTGGGGGCCGGGGGTGGGGGTAAGGATGGGCCACCAGTGCAAGCCTGGTAGACTTCAATAAAAACTTCAAATGCACTCAAACCAATTAACGAGAACCCTGAGACCTCTCTGGCTATTTCAAAGCTATACTTTTAGTAGAAAGAACCGGCAATAGAGGCTTAATTAAAAACACAATGGGCCAATCTTCCATCGCTGTAAACAAAGACTGCACCGTGAGAAATGGTACCCAAAATGATAACCCTTGGGTCTGGCAAGTCCCTGAGTCACGGAAGAAACCATTAATTATGCCGGGCACGACACCGGGATGAGGGGCTTAGGAGGTTTGGAAAGATTTTCAACAACAGATGATTGTCTGGCCAACGTTGAGTTGGAAGGAGCCTACAGGTGTTTGGAAGCTGCCTCTCCGACTCTGAACATTGCTGGTCTCTGTGGGCTCCTGAGAGGTCCCAGCATGGGGACCAGACAACTCCTGTCACTCACCTATTGTGATATTCCCGAAGCCCAGGGTGATGAGACGTTCCTTGTGCTCGTTCAGTTGGTGCTTTGACTCATTCAGGACGCCGTTGGTCCACAGAAGCAGGTTGGTGAACACTGAGTGGATCACCCCAAACCTGAAAAACCACAAGGTCTCAGTGAGTGAGCAGCCCTGGGAAGCTCCGAGCCCCCCACGGGGTGAGATGGAGACATTGTGCACACACACTCCCACACGTGCTCACACACACGCGTGCGTGATTCTCAGCCTTGATTCTGGGTTTGCCCGGCAGCTCAGACTCCGGGCGGGTCCCCATCTGGGGAGAGGCAGTTCCATGGGAACTTGGCAAAACCACGGTCTCGGCATTCTGCCTTACTCTTGAAACTGCCAATACTCAACTCGTTGTCGAGGGGACAAAAAGAAACTGGGTCTTGGAAGCAGAGGGACCCAGTGGTGGAAACTTACCGAAAGCAGGCACCAACCCCCCCATACCCCCACCCCCTTCCTTCCAGAAGGGGAGAGAACCATGACGGAAAGATGAAGGGCTACACGGGAAATCTGGAGAGCTGGGCCCGCCCTCACTGTTGGCCGGCCAACCCAGGGGTCATCGTCCACCCCCTCTGTCTTGCCGCTCACCTCTAAGGAAACTGAATCAACAATAGCCAAATACGAGAAGAGCCCAAGTGTCCTTCAACTGATGATGGACAAAGACGGTATGGTACACACACACACACACACACACTCACACACACACACACACTGTGGACTACTACTTAGAGATGAAAAAGCATGACATTTGCAACAATAGGGTAGAATTGGAGGGTATTATGCTAAGTGAAATAAGTCGGTCAGAAAAAGCAGGTGTCTTTAAAAAGTAAGTGAAATGTCTTTTTAAACATAAAATAGGGCAGTTCTTTAGAGCAGTTTTTGGTAAACAACAAAAAGTGAAGAAGAAAGTACAGAGTTTCCATACTTGCCCTGCCCCTCAGCAATGTATGCAGCCTCCTCTACTATCAGCATCCCTCATCAGAGTGATAAATTTGTTACAACTGATAAACCCTCACTGACACGTCTTTACCACACAAATTCCATAGTTTGTATTAGGGTTCATTGTCAGTGTTTACATTCTGAAGGTTTTGATAAATGTATGATGACAGATTATCTACCATTACAGTATCACACAGAATAATTTCACTGCCCTAAAAATCCTTTATGCTCTGCTTATTCACTCCCTACCTTCCCCTTAGTCCCTGGAAATGATTGATCTTTTTGCTCTTTCCATAGCTTTGATCTTTTCAGTATGTCATATAGTTGGAATTATGTAGTGTGTACTCTTTTCAGATTGACTTTTTTTTTTCACTAAGTAATATACATTTAAGATTCCTCCATGTCTTTTCATGGTTTGAAAGCTCNGGGGGATGGGCATCGAGGAGGGTACTTGCTGGAATGAGCACCGGGCATTGTACGTAAAGGATGAATCACGGGCATCTACTCCCAAAGCCGAGACTACGCTGCATAAACCATTTGTTAGCTAACGTTGACAACAAAAAATTTAACAAAAAGAAGAAAAAAGAAACTGAAGCAAGTCAGAGACTCGCTGTCTGGTCCCCCCTGCAGCCTGGCAGGGCCACTCTGACCAGTGAGATGTGAAGTCTACGGGGCACTACTGGAAGCTTCTGCTTCCGTGATGAAAGGGATGAAGAGAAGAAAGCCTCCTTACTGCCCCTCCCCCCTGTATTTCCAGCCTTGAATACAGACACGAAGGCTGGAGTTGTGGCAGCTACCTTGTGACCATGAAGCAACTAGCATGGAATGAAACGCTAACCCCCTGAGAAGGGCAGAGTGAAAGCATACACTTGTCCACCATCTGCCCAGAGGAGAAATGGTACGACTGGGTCCTCAACCCTGACCTTGCCTCTCCTCTGAGTTTTTAACCCCAGCTGATCCCTCTGGGGCTCCCACAAGCGACCGCAAGCCAAACTTTCCTCATTTGAACCCTGGCTTCCTGGAGCAGCTGCATAGTGCCCAGGCACCAGTGGAGAAGGAAACGGGTGTTTGCCCATCTGCTCGCCCCTGTGCTGGCCCAGCGGCTATAGATTGGGGCCAGCTCACCCCGGGGCGTCTGGGAGCCACTGGATAGAGCCTGGTACAAATGCAGACAATGCTGTTTGCCTCAGGCCAGCTGCCTTTTCTTCTACTTATAATGCACACCGCTCCTTTTCTTCTTTTCTTTCCTGGTGCGCAGGACACCGTCCAATCCCGGCCCCACTGAGCCCGATGAGATAATGCGAACACCACCTGCAGCTGCGGACGGTTGCCGTGGGCTGGCAGCCTCCTGTCGGTCTGACCTGGAAACCATCCTACAAGCTAAGGGCGGGCCGCCTTTCTCATACTTGGGTCTGATGGCCCCAGACCAAACAAACACAAGGTTTCTGTGCGCCACTTCTGAGCTCGGTTTACGTTTTCAGCTTTGCTTGTACAGCAACTGGACCCTTTAACCCTCACCCTTGGGAAGAGAGAAGGACTCAAGCAAGCTAAGGGGAATTCTTAGATCAGGAGAAAAGTCCCAGGACACGCAAAAAGCATGGGACTGTGGAATATTGGCTCAAAAGACCAGAAAAAAAAAAAAAAACCCACAGCAAGTCTGGGAGTGGTAAGTTCTGAAGCCTTCAGGAAATGATGAATAAAGTAGGTCTGGGGTACATTAGGGAGTGGTGGGGACTGTAGCAAACCGAGAGCACAGCCCCCACCCAGCACTAGCCCTTTATTGCACATGCCTTTGGGATGACCAAACATTCCAGGTTTTCTAGAGAAGTCTAAATCCAAAACCTAAAGGCGGTGAGTAACTCAAAAATGTTTAACACATCTCTCTACAAACAAAACAGGCTAAATTAAGCTCTGTGTGTATCCTGTTCAAGCCTCTCTCTGTCCAGGTTGGGAAAGGGGCCCCGAGACAGGGGAGAGACGTGTGTCCAATCGCTCAACAAGCGAGGCGAGCACAGAGTTCTGTGTTCCATCCTTTGGAGTCCCCTCAGGTGACAGATGTCTGGGTGCCTGGCCTCAAGCCGTCCTGTCCAAAAACTGAAGTGCAAGACACAGAGGTGAGCCATACGTATAATTTCAGATTTTCCTGTGGCCACAGTTTTAAGAAGTGGTTGGAAAAAAAAAAAAGGAACAGGTGAAAATAGTTTGAATAATTTTCTCTTAAACCCGATCTAAATGGCTATAATGTCAACGTAAGATCGATAGTGACAAAAATTATTATTGAGATCTTTTATATTCTGTCACCCGAGGCTCTGAATCCTGGTGTGTACTGGACACGTCCCACGCATATCGGATGGAAGTAGCCACGGCTCAAGTGCTCAGAAGTTCAGCCACATGTGGCTGGTGGCTGCTGAACTGGGCAGCGCAGATGTGGAAAGTAAAGCCAATGACACTTCTCTGCCTGGAAGGATATGAGCCCGAATGTCCCAAGGCTGTGACTGCATGAGTGACATTAGCAAAGAGAAAGATGACTCCACCAGCAAAGCCAGGAGCCCACGCAGCTGCTACGATTTACAAACAGGGCCCTCAGCTGTGCTCAGGCAAGATGCTTGACCTTGGCCATTTCTTTGAGCCTCAGTTTCCTCATCTGCTGAAGGGGGTTGGGGGTCATAGGGCCCCAAAGGGGCAGGGCTCACGTGAGAGAAGTCCTCATGAGTAAAACGCTTGAAAGAAAGTGCTTTATGCGTGGCCACGCTCATCCCACCCCACTCAGCCAGGAGTTTCTGGGTACAGACAAGATGCCGCTCACACACCTGCTGAAAACCTCTCGCCCTTTCACCCCCATGACTCTACTTCCAGGAATTTACCCCAAGCCAATAATCAGAGGTGTTCAAACACCAGAGATGTTTGACCCAAGATGTTCATCACAGTAGGGTTTGTAACAGCAACAGAACTTTCAGAATTAGGTGTTATGGACTGGCTCGTGTCTCCTCAAAATTCTTCTGTTGGGGCGCCTGGGGGGCTCAGTCGGTTAAGGGCCCGATTTCGGCTCAGGTCATGATCTCGCGGTTCATGAGTTTGAGCCCCGCGTTGGGCTCTGTGCTGACAACTCGGAGCCTGGATCCTGCTTCTGATTCTGTGCCTTCCTCTCTCTCTCTGCCCCTGCTCTGTTCGCAGCTCTGTCTCCGTCTCTCAAAAGGGAATAAAAAATAAATTCTTCTGTTGACGCCCTAACACCACAGTGTGGCTGTATTTGGAAACGGGGCCTCTGAGGTCATCAAGGTTATAATGGTGAGGTCACAATGGCGGAGTCCTGACCCAATGGGATTGGTGTCCTTGGGAGCAGAGGAAGAGACGGCAGAGCTCTCTCCGTCTCCGTGGGCACAGAGGAAAAGCCACGTGAGGCCACAGCAAGGAGGCAGCTGTGTCCAGCCCCGTGGTTCCCCTTGACCTTGGACTTCCAGGCTTCAGAACCATGAGGACCATAGGTTTCTGTTGTGTCTGCCGCCCAGCGTGGGGCGTTCTGTCACCACGGCCCAAGCAGAGTCACACATCAGCGCGGCCGGTTAGACGACGGCGGCAGCCCGCTGGGCAGTCAGGAAAGGTCGTGGCGCAGACGAACGCTGACGGAGGAGATGCGAACGATAAAATGGAAAGAAAAAACAGAGCAGGAAGAACAGGACCATGACTGTGAATAGAAAACGGAGGCGCCTGGGGGCTCAGTCAGTGCAGCGTCCACTCCTGACTTCGGCTCAGGTCACGATCCCAGGGCGGTGGGTTTGAGCCCCGCGTCGGGCTCTGCGCTGAGCAGAGACCCTGCTTCAGGCTCTCTCTCCCTCTCTCCTGCCCCTCCCCTGCTCTCTCTCTCTCTAAAATATAAAAAAATAAAAGGAAAAAGGAAAAACAACGGTATCTATTCATGGAAACCAGCCCACAATGTTAACGGAGGTGGGCGGTCGTTACCGCCGGCTCGAGGGCGTCAGCTGGGGCTGTCGTAACAAAACACTCGATTCTTTCTCAGGTTCTGCAGACGGGAAGTCACAGGTCAAGGTGCCAGCACAGCTGGTTTTGGTGAGAGCTCTCATGCAGCCTCTCTTCTGGGTGTGCAGNTTTGAGCCCCGCGTCGGGCTCTGCGCTGAGCAGAGACCCTGCTTCAGGCTCTCTCTCCCTCTCTCCTGCCCCTCCCCTGCTCTCTCTCTCTCTAAAATATAAAAAAATAAAAGGAAAAAGGAAAAACAACGGTATCTATTCATGGAAACCAGCCCACAATGTTAACGGAGGTGGGCGGTCGTTACCGCCGGCTCGAGGGCGTCAGCTGGGGCTGTCGTAACAAAACACTCGATTCTTTCTCAGGTTCTGCAGACGGGAAGTCACAGGTCAAGGTGCCAGCACAGCTGGTTTTGGTGAGAGCTCTCACGCAGCCTCTCTTCTGGGTGTGCAGAGAGAGAGAGAGATCTCTCTAAGGGCACTAATCCCATGGGGGGGCCCACCCTCAGGACCTCATCTAAACCTAATTACCCTCCAAAGTTCCTGCCTCCAAATACCATCACCCTGAAGGTTAAGGCTACTGCATGAGAGGGGTGCCTGGGGGCTCAGTCGGTTAAGCATCCGACTTCCGCTCAGGTCATGATCTCACGGTTCATGGGTTCGAACCCTGCATGGGGCTCTGTGCTGACAGCTCGGAGCCTGGAGCTGCTTCAGATTCTGTGTCTCCCTCTCTCTCTGTCCCTCCCCCACTCACACTCTGTCTCTCTCTCTCAAAATAAATATTAAAAACAATTGTTTTTTATTGTGATTTCCAATGCATCGTCATGTTTCGCTTTGACATTGACCCGTCTCTCCTGTACTTGAACACCGTCTTACAGCCCTGCATAGATCTGAAGAACCCTAATGCCTCAAGCTCCTGAACTTGGGAGCTAACAGCAGGGCAGGAAATGAGGAGTTAACTTCAGGTGGACTTGCAAGGAAGCAGAGGGCGGCCCGCACCCCCTCTCGGGTACCGCCTTCTCTTGTGTCTCCCTCTCCTTGTTGTCCCTCCCCTGCTTGTGCTCTGTCTCTCTCTCTCTCAAAAATAAATAAATGTAAAAAAAAAATGAAAAGGCTACGACATGTGAATTTGGGGGAAACCCAAACATTCAGTCCACAACCGTGGCGTTACGGCGATTTTTAGATCCTATCGCATCCTTACAATCTTATCAGTTAAAAGGCACAATCCTTAACGAGCATCTGCGGGCGGAAGAGCAGACGATACCCGTATTCCTCGCCCCCCAGCACACAACCTGGGACAGAAATCCCAGGCCTGCCGCTTGGGCTCTGGAGACCTGGGCTGTCCCCTAACCTGCGGCTGCACCCCTTCAATGCAGGGGAGCATAGTCCCCACGAGTTACCCTTACAGAGCCCTCCTGCCGATGAAATGTGCGGGTGGGGGTGGGATGTCTTTGCTCTGTTCAAAGGGGCAATTAAAGGGCTCTTTGCTGGGGTCTCCAGGCCCAAATTCATCTCTCCCGGATTTGTCCCTTTGACCACATTTGCCCATTTCTCTCCCCCGGAGGGAGGATCATCAATGCCACTTGGGCCCCTCCCTGCTGCTCCTCCTGAAACGGGAGGTGTGGCTTCTCCTGGTAAGGCTGGGGTTAAAGATCACGGCCAAGGCTACCTCTCTGGGATGCACAGAGGATAGCACCAGCTGCCCAGCTCCCGGGACATCCCCCCAGGAGCCTGGGATACCGCGGCCCAGCGTCCCTGCGTGTCCCCAGCGGTGCCTGGTAGTGGGCCCTGCACACTGTAGCCGCTCGTTAGATACTTCGCTGCCTGTTGAGGCTGATCCTTTCTGCAAAACGAGATTGGAGAAAGTGATTTCTATTTCAATAGTCTATCAAAACGGTTCTACCCAGGGATCATCCATAAATCCTTTCTTAAAATTTTTAATGTGCATTTGTTTATTTTGAGGGAAAGAGAGAGAAAAAAACATGAGCAGGGGAGGGGCAGAGAGAGGGAGGGAGAGAGAATCCCACGCAGATTCCACACTGCCAGCACACAGCCCCCAACCCACAAACTGCAAGATCATGACCTGAGCTGAAATCAAGAGTCTGATACTTAACCGACTGAGCCGCCCAGACACCCTCACAAATCAATCTTTTAAATATCTGCTGTCATTTCAAATGGCGCTTGGGGAGTCCTTTCTATGAAACAAATGGTGATTCTTTGATTCATTGGTATGTGTGCACCCAGGGCTTTCTTACATGATGACAATGCATTCCATGTAGTTAATTCGCCCCATTATCCTATAGATTCTTTTCCTTGATCCTCAATCGCTCAAGAAAAAGGTGACGGAGAGAATGACAGACCTCACGCTTACTGAGTACTTATTACGTGCCAAGCACATGCTTTATGTCAATTACTTCATTCTGTCCTCAGAGGCTGGCTCTACTATCATCCCCATTTACAGATGAGGAAAACTGAGGATCATAAAGGAAAGTATCACAGATGACAGAGTCAGAATTCAAGCCCACATGGTCCTACTTCTGGGGCCATCCCCAGGAAGAGACGGACTTCAGAGGGTCTCCTCCCCAGGCCACGAGCAAGGGCTTTGCTTGTCAGGATGGAGGGGAGAGCTGGTCTCCTATTTAAAGCCCAAGCACAATGGCAGTGATGAATCTGTGTTCTAAACGAACACCAAGTTCAACAGTAAAGCAGTTCCCACGACTTTTACCTTTCCAGGGTTTTGAAAGACTGGATGATGTCCTTGGCATGCCCCCAAAGAAAATACACCTGGGGAATAAAGGAAGAAAAGAAAGACGCGTCAGTGAAAACCATCGTTGTGCTTGCACACGGAGAGGCTCTGAAACATACGGAAACGGAGCGGGGCGGTGTTGGGGACATCCGTGGGGACCCATCCCAGGGTCTCCTGGATGGCCAGTCACCCTCAGGTGGCAGTGCCGCCTCGCGGTGGGGACCGTGCTCCCAAGGTGAGCCTCCAGGTTTTCGAGAAAGCGCTGCCAAGACAGGTTGAGGCTGTCAGCGGGGAGGGGGCTCGGGGAGTGGCCGCCTGCCTCTCACGATCCCCGTTACCCCGTTTGCATCACCCGTGTGAGCCTTCCCCCGAGAAATACCCAACAAACAGTTCCTGCGCCAGTGGCCCTGAAACCAAATTTTGAGTGCTTTAAAAAAAAAAACAAAACAAAAACTTTCTTTTAAATGTTTTATTTATTTTTGAGAGAGAGGGTGTGAATGGGGGGGGCAGAAGGAGGGGGGACAGAGGATCAGAAGCAGGCTCCACGCTGCCAGCAGGGAGCCCAATGCAGGGCTTGAACTCATGAATCATGAGATCATGGCCTGAGCCGAAGTCGGTCGAGCAACTGACTGAGCCCCCCCACCCCCCGGCGCCCCTAGTGTTTTAAATGAAGAGCAGATTGGTGCAGGCTGGTCCTTCACTTCACTCTGTTACATGTGCCACCCAGGACATCAGTGCCTGGCCAGGCACTGATGGGGCAGCTGGTGGGGACCTGCGTGCGAATCACGGGGAAATGGGAGAAGCTTTCTCTGTGTTTGCCCCTCCATGAAACGGGGAGGATAAGAAGACCCATGTCGGAGGGTATTGTGATCAGTTAAATAAGGCCATCCATGTCAACTACTTAGAACAGCACCCAGAGTCAGTGCCTTTCCAGTACACGCTGTCCACTACCAATTTACTCGTTCGCTGGCACTGACTGAACGAACACCTTCTATGTGTCCGGTATTACTTGAATTCCCAAAACGTGTTGGGTTTTATGTCATATACAAACACACACTCGGCACCCGGTACATACCAGACACTGATGGGCACTTTATAAATTTGCCTCGTTCAATCTTCGTTTGCAAGTACATGCTATAAAAAAATCAGATGGCACCAAAGAAAATTCACTTACACCTCCTATCTCTTCTGCATTGTTTTACCTAAGACTGACCAGCCTGCTCTGAAAACACTTTCAGGGAAAGGTTCCTAAAACACCTGACAACCTAAAAGACAGAGCAATGACTCCTGGTAAAGTTGCCCTTCAGCCCAACAACAGGCAACCAGTCCGGTAAGAAGATTCATCAACGACTTCCAAGTTAGACAGCCACTTAACTGATACTTTCGTAAAGACCACATGGCAACACAAAAAAAGTTTAGAATTTTTTTAAAGTGAAACCTCAGAATAGAAAATTCTGCATGTTCTCTGTAAAACTTTGACAAGACTGTACACTTAAGTACAAGGAAGGGAAAGAACACAAAAACAGCCACAGCTACACATTGTTATCCTCCTTTCCAGTGTTTTCAGTAAGGTTAAATTACATTTTATTTAATTTTTTTTAGTGTTTATTTATTTTTTGAGAGAGAGACAAAGTGTGAGTGGGGGAGGAGCAGAGAGAGAAGGAGACAGAATCTGAAGCAGCTCCAGGCTCTGAGCTGTCAGCACAGAGCCCGACACGAGGCTAGAACTCTTGAACTGTAAGACCATGACCTGAGGCAAAGTCAGATGTCCAGCCAACTGAGCCATCCAGGTGCCCTCCAAATAAATGTTTTTTAATTACCATGTTTTCCAGCAATCCCACAACTGGGTATATATCCACAGGAATTGAAAGCAGGGTCTCAAAAAGATATTTGCACGCCCATGTTTACAGCAGCGTTATTCATAACAGCCAAAAGGTAGAAGCAATCCAGTATCCATGGATGGAAGGATAAGGTACGGTCCATCCATACAATGGAACATTGCTCAGCCTTAAAAAGGAAGGAAATCCTCACACCTGCTACAATATGGATGAGCCTTGAAGACATTAAGCTCAATGAAACAAAGCCAATCAAAAAAGACAAACACTATATGACTCTACTCACCTGAGGTTCCCAGAGTAGCCAGCGTCACAGAGATAGAAAGTAGGATAGTGGGCACCAGGGGTTGGCGGAGGAGGGAATCTGTAGTTAGTGCTTAATGGGGATGGAGTTTTAATTTTGCAAGACGAAAGGGTTCTGGAGATTTGTTGGACAACAATGTGAACATACTTAACACGACTGAACTGTAGCTAAGGCAGCAAATTTTATGTTATATGTATGTTAGCACAATTTAAAAATTAAATACCATTAAAAAAAAATAGTGTTTTTCATTCTCCAGTCATCTAGTGTAGCAAAGGCATGTACTAAGTGTCTGCTAGGATGCTTGATTAATTGACTGATAAAATGCCTTAAATTAGGAAGATAGAGATCTGCAACCCACCAAGCAACAGAGTGATAGTTTGAAGACTCACATCTGTCCAAGTCCTTCCTCCTCCTAAAGCCTTTGATGGCTCCCCAGCTCCCTCAAGATCTAAAGTGCAAGCTCCTAAGGGGCTGTGAGACTTAACCAAGTCCAAGTCCAAGTTCAAGATGAAGGTGTGGGCAGGGTTCTCCTGAGCCTCCCTCCCTGGCTTGTAGATGGCCAGCATCTTCTTCCACTGTCTTCACACAGTCTGCCTTCTCTGTGAGTCTGTGTCCTAATCCCCTTTTCATATAAAGACACCAATTCTATTGGATTAGGACCCCCCTGCATATGACCTCATTTAGCCTTACCAAGCTCCGTAAAGATAAAATCTCCGAACACAATGTTTCAGTGACCCCAAGGAGTGACCGTAATGGCCCAGGGTCTCTGTTGAGGGTGGATGAAAATGTTCTAAGATTGATTGTGGTGATGATTGCACAGCTCTGAGAATATTCCAAACCACTGACTTGTACACTCTAAATGGATGACTTGTACGGTATGTGAATTACAGCTCAACAAAACTCAATAAAGTATATTAAAATTTACTCTCAAGCCTTTTCTGTAGACTCAAGCTTGGCAAAATGTCCTGACTCTCTCCATCACAGGTTCCTCCTCATAGGACCCCCACAAAGGCAGCCAAGGGGACACAGAGACCGTCTGACAGCGGAGGCAGCGGAAGGACTGAGCCTCAGAGAAGGATTCAGGCTGCCTCATGTTGCCCCCCCACACACCTCCCACTTCGCATACATTCCACGGGAGCCCAGGCGACATGCATAAACATCTTAGGGTTTACCTGCACCAGAGTATGTGCTGTGTGTGTGACAGGGAAGACCCCTTCAGTGGCTGATAAACATTCAGAAAATCCAACGAAGTACCCAATTTTGAGGCATCCCAGGATGATGGTAATGACCGCGAACAATGTCATACTACCTGCATTGAGGAGGGCGGGAAGAGCACAGAAACACACACTTGTAAGTGTTGACATGCATGGATGTCATCTCAAAGTAAACGACATTAAAACCCTCATGTATAGGGGCGCCTGGGTGGCTCAGTCAGTTAAGAGTCCGACTTCAGCTCAGGTCATGATCTTGTGGTTCGTGGGTTTGAGCCCTGTGTCGGGCTCTGTGCTGACAGCTAGCTCAGAGCCCGGAGCCTGTTTCAGATTCTGTGTCTCCCTCTCTCTCTGACCCTCCCCTGCTCATGCTGTCTCTCTCTCAGAAATAAATAAAACATTTTTAAAAATTCGAAAAAAGCCCTCATGTATAGGGTCAAAGGATTTTTTCAAGGGTGCCAAGACCAGTCAGGGAAGAAAGGGCAGTCATTTCTACAGATGGTGCTGGGAGAGCGGATATGCAATCACAAAAGAATGAATTTTACCTTACCTTATGCTATATACAAAAATTAACTCCAAATAAATCAGAGACTTACATCTAAAACCGAAAATGGTAAAAGATTTGAAGAAAATGTAGAGAAAAATCTTGACAGTGCTGGACTGGGCAATGATTTGCTGGATAAGACACCAAAAGCGTGAGCAATCAAAATGAAGATGGACAAATTGAAATACATCAAAATGAAAAACTGTTGGGCATCAGAGGACACTATTAACCTCCATTAAGGATGGAAGAAAATAGGGGCGCCTGGGTGGCTCAGTCGGTTAAGCGTCTGACTTCAGCTCAGGTCATGATCTCACAGTTCGTGGATCCAAGACCCATGTTGGGCTCTGTGCTGACAGCTCAGAGTGTGGAGCCTGCTTCCGATTCTGTCTCTCCCTCTCTCTCCTTGCCCCTCCCCTGCTCATGCTCTATCTCTCTGTCTCTCTCTCTCTGCATCTCTTACTCTCAAAAACAAATAAACATTAAAAAAAATAACAACAGAATGGGAGAAAATATTTGCAAACTATATATCTGATAAGGTATTAGTATCCAGAATCTATAAATAACAATAGTTTAACAACAACCAACAAAAAAATCCAATTAAAAATGAGCAAAGTACTTGAATAGGTGGTTCTCCAAAAAAAGACATACAAATGGCGAATTAACACATGAAAAGATAATCAACATCACTCATCATCAGGGAAATGCAAATCAAAACCACAATAAGATAGCATCTCACATCTGTTAGGATGGCTCCTATCAAAGAGAGAGAGAGAGAAAGAGAGAGGGAGAGAGAAAGGAGAGAAGAATGTAAGTAGCAAATGTTGGCAAGGATGTGGAGAGAGGAGAACACTGACACTGTTGATTGGAATGTAAAATGGCGCAGCCACTGTGGAAAAAAGAATGGCAGTTTCTCAAAAAATTAAAAACAGTATTTCCAAATCATGAGAGACTCTTGAATGCTGAGAACAAACTGAGGGCTGATGTGTGGGGGGAGGGGAAGGGAGGAGATGGGCATGGAGGAGGGCACTTGTGGGGATGAGCACTGGGTGTTATATGGAAACCAACTTGACAATAAACGATTTAAAAAAAAAACAGTATTTCCACACAATCCAGAAATTCCACTTTTGGGTGTATACTGGAAAGGATCAAAAGAGGGACACAAAAGGATTATTTGTACGACCACGCTCATGGCACCATTATTCACACTATCCAATACGTGGAAGCGAACTAAGTGTCCATTGACAGGTGAATGAATAAAATGTGGTCCAACCATCCGACAGAGTATCATTCAGCCTTAGACAGGAAGGACATTCTGACATCTGCGATGACACAGGTGAGTCTTGAAGACATGTCAAGTGAAATAAGCCAGCCGCGAAAAGACAAATACTGTGTGATTCCACTTAGATTAGGTTCCTTAGAATAGTTAAATTCATAGAGAAAGTAGAGTGGTAGGTGCTGTGGCTGGGGAAGGGGAGAAAGATCAATTCTGTAAAGGGTACAGTTTTCATTTTGCAGGATGAAAGACTTCTGGATATAAACTGCATAAAGTCAATATACTTAACACTATTGCATAAAATCAACGTACTTAACACTACTGAACAGTAAACTTGTAAACAATTAACTTGATAAATGTTACGTTACGTTACGTTACGTTACGTTACGTTACGTTACGTTATTAACAATTAAGTCGAGGGGTTCCTGGGTGACTCAGTCAGTTGAGCATCCAACTTTAGCTCAAGGTCATGATTTTGCAGTTCATGGGTTTGAGCCCCACATCAGGCTCTGTGCTGATGGCTCAGAGCCTGGAGTCTGCTTCAGATTCTTTGTCTCCCTCTCTATCTCTCTCTGCCCCTCCCCCACTCACACTCTGTCTCTCTCTCAAATATAAACATTAAAAAAAATTAACAAGTCTATAAATTTTAGGTTGTTATACATATTATAATTAATTACATATATATAGCAAGACAGTATTCTGTCCTGTTTATCATTGCTCACACCCACGTATGCTGGGGTCTGACAAATGATATACATCCAACAAAGATTAGCCCAATAAACAGAAGGCCTCTAGGAGCTTTTCCAAAAAAAATAAAAAACAAAACAAAAAAAGGTCAGTCTAAGAGTGTCACTATTCTTCTAAAAAAAAAATCTGTTCTCTGATTCTAAAATCCTGCTCTCTAGAGAATAAAGATGAGGGGCACATAGGCATTCAGTAACTCTTGTAAAATCTTTGCAAATCTAAAACTTTTCCGAAACAGAAAGCATATTTTTAAAACTGATAGGAAGGGGCTCCATAAACAGTCATGGAAAGGGCCCGTACTTAGGGGAAGCGAAGAAAGGAAGCATTCTTTAATGGTGTATCTGGCATGGTTTTGACTAAACAATAAAAACAAACAAAAAATAAGCATAGAAAAAAAAAGATGGAAAGGAATATACAAAATACATTAAAAAGAAACTTGTAACAAATAAAAATATTATCAAGAACAACATAGTGATCATGGAGACTTGATCAGTGTCAAAGTTCCTAATCGTTCTTCTGGGCCGACATTGACCGCCATTCACATCTTCTCTCCCCCGAATGGGAGGAAACTGGACCATGTGTGACATGCATTATGGCGAGATGGAGAGAGAGGACCGGGCCCTCACATGAGCTATAACATTACAGCGCCAGCTTAAGAAGCCTGCAGTGCAAAGTAATGCAATCGCCCGGCTCCTTTCCGTTGCTCAAAGCCTTATAGAAACAACTCTAAGTCATGTTTTTTTTAATCCTGGCAAACCCCCAGTGAAATCAAAAACTCAGTAAGAGCGGAGATTCAATCCCAATGCTTTGAAAAGGTTTGGCAAATGCACGGTTCGTTTTGATTACAGGGGAAATAGCGAGAGGAGGTGAGGCAGCCTGGCTGGAGTGGTAAGGGGCACAGGCGGCAGCCACGGACACCTGGGCGCTAGTTCCGGCTGTGCCCCCCATGGCATGCGTGAATTCAGATGAGTCACTTCCCTGCTCCTAGCCTTGGTTTTCCCATCTAGAAAATGAGACTGGTCTCCAGCACTGGTTCTCAAACTTGAACATGCATCAGAATCACCTGGAAGGGTTGTTAAAACAGATTGTGGGGCTCCGCCCCCAGAGTTTCTGCTTCAATAGGTTGGGGGGGGGCAAATTTGCATCTCTAACAAGTTCCCAGGTGAGGCTGACACTGTAGATCTGGGACCCCACCTTGAAAACCACTGGTTTAGAACACCCCTGTCACTGACATTTCAAGAGTTATGATAAATACATCATATACCTTCTCATAGTCTTAAAGTCCTTTCTTCCTTTATCCATCCATTTATTTATACAACAAATATTTGGGGGACTCCTACTATGCATCTGGCGTTTTGCCAGGGGCTCAAAGCAATCCAACAAGATTGCTGCGGAAACAAAAAATACACACGTGTAATATTGAATAAATTGGGGTATGCACAAAATGTAGATGTGAGCACTGGCGCCAGACCTCTCATCTGCAGCATGGGAAAGCAGAAGCCAGGGGAAGAGTAGGTAGAGCCCATTTCAAGGGAAGCACTGCAGCTTAAGAACCCCATTTCCAGCCAACATGTCACCTGCTTGTGAGGGTGAAAGACAGAGATCTGAAGATATGCAAATACAATTCATTCAGCACCTGTTTGTTCTGGTGATGGTCCAGCCACTGTCCCACGCACTAGAGACAGAAAAAGAGCAATAATATAAAGTATCTGCTTGGTGAGTTTAACATTCTAGTAGGGAAAACAGAGAATAGCAAATAAGTAATAAACATAGAAGAAGTGTCCGGAAGTGCTAAGTGTGTGAGGAAAAGTAAAGTGGGAAGAGGACTAAAGTTGATGATGGTCAGAAAGAACTCTCTTAGAAGGTGGCTAGTTGAACAGAGGGCAGAGGTGGGGGGGATGTCATCCACATAACTCATCTGACACAGGGCTTTAGCCAAACAGCCGGTAAACTGGGGGAGAGTCTCCATAACTGGGGAAGATGAAGAGGAGAGGGGACAATGCTGAGCAAGAAGTGTAGCAAAAGATTGGAGAGGATGATGGATATATAATGGAAGGAAGGGGGGAGGGTGTAAAATGGATGGATGGATGGATGGATGGATGGATGGATGGATGGATGGATGGACGGACAGATGGATGGATGGGTGGATGGATGGATGGACAGATGGATGCATGGGTGGATGGATGGATGGATGCACACATGGATGGACGGACAAACGGATGGATGGATGGATGGATGGATGGATGGATGGATGGATGGACGGATGGACAGATGGATGGATGGACAGATGGATGGGTGGGTAGGTGAATAGTCCAGTAGATCGAAAAATAAATTAATAGGAAAGAAAATCAGGGTAAGAGAAGTTAAATCCAAATGGATGAAGATAAATCAACTGGAAATGTGTAATTTACATGCTCTGTAAAAACTTTGTGATACAGAATAAAGTTGGGACAGACTGGATGGGGCGCAGATGCAAAAAAAACCCTCCAAAGGTCTCATGGGAAAGAGATAAAGTCCAGGTGCAAAGAGGGACAAAAGAGAGAAGAAGTGGATTGCACAGATCTCATTGGAGCAGACAGCCATGTGCCTTCCTGGGGGAAATGTGTAGCAGTTTTGGGGGGATAAGAATGGAGTAATATGCATCTGATTGTGAGAACAGGAAAGGAAAGATAGCCATTCACTGAATAGAAAGACACAATAAAATGTCCAAGTGCTCCGGAGCACCTGGCTGGCTCAGTCGATGGAGTATGAGACTCTTGATCTCGGGGTTGTGCGTTCGAGCCCCACATTGGGTGTAGAGTTACTCAAAAATAAAATCTTTTTAAAAAAATGTTCAAGTGCTCCAAAAAGCAAACGTATGCAAAAGGAAAATGAAACAATATGTAAAAGAAACCATAATCTTTGCAAAGAAAACTGGGAACAATAAAGTCAAGCATAGAAATCCTTATAGTAAATGTGTACAGGGAATGATCTCAATCTCCCATTAATTTAGTCAACAAGGATGGGAATATTAGATTAAAAGCCAAACCTAGCTGTGTCTGTTTAATGAATCACACTATTCACTAAGTAGCAATGGTGGAGAATCAAGGTGTGAACAAAGAGGCAATGCAAATGAAGAGAGGGCAGGCAGAGCAATATTGATACCAGACCACAGGGAATTCAAATTAAACGTAGTAAACAGGATAAAGAATCTCTTCATCTTTGTCATCACACATGAAAAAAAAAGACATAACGTATGAGAAAGATATAATATTAGTCCCTTGTGTGCCAACAACAACAACAACAACAACAACAAAAACAGTTTTCCCCTTGTGTCTGCTACTTTAAAGACATAAAATGGAAGATTCCAGAACTACACCTATCTGGTAGGAAGAAACTTAAGTAAGGACACAGAAGAATTAAGTCACACAATCAGTAAACTTGGTTTTACAACATCACTTTGCACACCTCAAAAAGAGAATATATAATTTTGGAAGCCGATGAAGTATCAGCAAAAGTCGACTCTGCTATGAGAAGACAGTGGGCCGTCATGGTCAGAGCCTGGCTTTAAATCCTATTCCCTATCAATCATTAGTTGATGATGTTTGGCAATTACTCAACTTCTCTAAGTGCCAGTTTCCTCATCTCTAAAACGTGATAATAATGCGGTTGGCTTTCTCTTGGGGGTGCAGAGGAGATTAAATGAGTCATCTAGAACAGTGCTCCACACGTAGGAAATTCTACAAATGGATGCTACCATCATTATTATCATCACTCAAGCACAAACAAAAACTTAATGAATTAGAACCAATTCGAACTTTCTCAGCCACCTCACTTGAGAACAATCTTAAAAGGTCTACAGTTGGCAGAGGGGAGACCCGCCCCTCCGTGGTAGGCACCCAAATACTCCCTAGGAGTCTGGAATCTTGAACTGTAGGCTCTTAGAGGCAGAAGACCCCACAAAGTCAGGCTACATCCCCCGCCTCATGCAAGAATGCTTCCCAGTGCATTACGACTAGCGGCCAACTGGTCTCCCATCTGGACACGCCCAGGGCTGGGAGGCTCACCATCTCTCCAAGCACACCCTTTGATCACCAGCTGGGGCTTATACTAGAATGTTCTTCCGTATGCTGAACTGCAGTCAGCCTCCTGGAACTGTCATCTTCTTCCTTAGAGATTCTGTCATCATTCACTCATTCATTCATTCATTCACCCATCCATTCACTTGGTGATTCAGTAAATCCCATCTGGCACTTGTTACATGTCAGGCACTGTGCCAGGAGCTCAGGCTATAATGAGGGGCTCTGCCTCACATTCAGACAGGGGTTCTGCCTCCAAGAGCTCACCATCTGGTGAGACACACAAACTGAATAACACAATCTCCTGCTTGGTTTGTGTTAAGAAGAAAATGGAAGATCTTGGAATCCACACCTGGTGAAGGTACCAGGAAAGGCTTCCCTAAAGAAGTGACTCTGCTCTCCAGAAGCTGAAGGATGGTCTGGAGCTGATGGGAGTGAGGTTGCCTGCCCCCTCCTCTCCCTCTGGACTGGACACCCTTTGTCCCTCCTGGGGCCACCCTCCTACAGGTGCACATGTGACGCTTGGCCCAGCTTTCTGGGCAGCCCCACTATCTTGTTGATGCTGAAATCCTGACATTATGCTTATAGTTTGTATTAGAGAAGAAAAAAATCTCATCCAAAGGATAATATGTAAGAAAATGCAGGCAATTAGGCAAAAGTCTCTCATCGTGACCCTAGGCTGGGTCGTGGGGTCCCACTATTCTCTTTCCCAAGGGAATTGCTCAAACCCCCCCCCCCAAGTCGATCTGCTCCTGGACTTTGCCGGGTGTTACTGTCATGCTCAGTTTGCTGTATTTTGTGTATTCTTTTATCATTTTGAAATGGTTTTTAATGTTTCTTTCCAGGCTCCAGCAAAAACAAAAGGCCTTCCTCTGGGGACTCTTCCCTAAATCCCTAAACCCTCATATCCCTCCCAGCTGCTCTTCTCCTTCCCCCAACACATCCGCTGCACCTGCACATTATAATGCCAAATCGTGTATTTCATAACACATTTCTCTTACAATGTGCCAGAGGCTTCTAAGCATTTTGTATGTACTAACTCAGAGTCTCATAACAACCCTATGTGATGTGTGGTATCATCATCCCCATATTACAGACGAGGAAACTGAGGCAGAAGCAGAGCTACATGCCCAGAGAAAGGGGCATGCTCTTACCCATCAGGTTCTGTTTCCCTCATTGTCTGCACCCCTCTGTGCCAGGCCATGCCCGATGGTCCCGCCATCCCCAGAGCTCAGCCAGTCCTGGGAGCTCAGTCCGGGCCGTCAAACAAAACCAGACCAAAAGCTCTGCCCAACCACCATGAAGATTTCCAAGCTGTGCACTTGGCTCCCTTCTCTGTTGCTCTTTGCAAGATCCCGAGATCCTTCTGCTGGATGAAGAAGACAGACAACAAAAAGGAAGTCGATTTTTGCCTTCTCTGACACCTGTTGGTATCATGTCATTTGCCCGGAAGCAAGGAGCTTATCCCTCTTCACTTTCTCACTTTTTTTTTTTTTTTTTTTAAATATTTTTATTTATTTCTAGGAGAGAGAGAGAGAGAGAGACAGCGTGAGCAGGGGAGGGTCAAAGAGAGAGGGAGATACAGACTCTGAAACAGGCTCCAGGCTCTGAGCTGGCAGTCAGCACAGAGCCCGACGCGGGGCTCGAACCCACGAACCGCGAGATCATGACCTAAGCGAAAGTCGGATGCTTAACTGACTAAGCCACCCAGGCGCCCCACTTTCTAACTGTTAAACATGCCAGTAATGGGCAGCTCAACTGTTGCATCTCTGTGTTCTATGCCTTTGTCCCTCCCCCCCTCATCTGCGGCTCTCTGATGCCACCCTCCCGTGGCACCCGCCATCTCCATACACACACTGGGACCCGTCTCATTTATCAGCCCCCGCTTACTCTCATACGTGGGGACAGCCCATTTCCCAAACCCCTCATCACGTTCCTGACCTTGAACTTGGCAGCCTGCCACCCACCACCCGTGGGCTGGTCTCACGTAAGCAGCACACCTCTGTCCGCCACTGCCAGTCCTTGAAGGGACGATGGCCACAGTGCTGTGAGCAGCCCGTTTCCAGGGGCGGCATGGGGGACAGAGATGTACCATATACACAGGTGGGTCTCATTAAAAAAAAAAAGTATTATGTAAAAATCTGATCTTATAAAAGGAGTCAATTTGGGGGTGATCACTCACAAGCATTGAAAAAAAAAGAATCGCTGTGACAAATAATTGAGACAAATAATGCTTCTAACGTGCCTGCGTTCTGAACTCACTGAATAAATGCAGCTTTTATTCTTATTGTCGTTGTTCCCATAATTGTGTGTTAATGACACTTCTCAGGACTTGAGACAAAATAGTCACAACAAAATCCTATCCCTGGGAAGTAAACCGCTGCAGTCTTTTACGGACTAGCAACAATAGAAACAGCGACTCACTGAGTTGCATGTCACAGAACCCACTGGGCAGGTGCGAGAGAGCCAGGCTGCTGTCATTCCTTCCAGAAAAAACCAACGTCTTTACTCAGCAAACCGAGGAGATGGAGTAATAGTCTGTCATGTCTACTAAATATTGTAATACATCAATATTATTTGTTCCAGAGGCAATTTTCACTTTCTCATGCTCATGCTCAGAGACATGCCTCAGCCCATACCAAGACCCAGAGACTTTCTCTGAAAACATCAGTGCCCCGAATTCCACAGGCTGCCTCTGTCTCAGAGCCCCGGACGCCTATGACTGTCACAGAAGCCAGGGCAGAGCTGAGTCGAACCTGTCTTCCCAGCTATGATTCCAAGGAAAACCTGGCACTGGCCGGGGCTGACGCATTTTCCTTGAGACCACAGCCTCCCAATGTTCTTCCAAGACAATTAGCCTCTTGCTTTTTGATGAACCACAGCTCATTCACAGGGACCTCAGTGCTTTGCAAACTGCGCTCAGCTCTTCCCTGAGAAACAACTGGGATTCTTATTTTACTGATGAGGAAACAGGGGCTTGGAAGGTGAAGGTAACAGAGCTGGGACACGGAGCCAAGCCCTCGAGGGCCAGCACCATTACCATCATCCCCACACCTCATTTGAATGCTTATGTTATCGTGTTCGTCTCAACGGCCGCCATTTATTGAACATCTACTATGTGCTCTCTCTCTATTGCCACTACTCGGTGTCTAATAGACATCTCAAACGTAACGTGTGCACAAGAAGAAATGTGATTCTACATCCTCACCCCTGCTCCTCTCTCTGTCTTCTTAATCTTGGGAAATAGCACCACCATTCAGCCACTGAGTCAGATCACAA
>NW_027551568.1:6246175-6248021 GCF_008692635.1 Crocuta crocuta | reverse complement strand
GGGGGGGGGGGGGGGAGAGGAGGGAGAGAGAGGGGAAGAGCAGGGGATGGGAGGGGGGTAGAAGGAAGGGGCCAAGGAGGAGGGAAGAGGAAGGGAAGAAGCAAGGAGGGTCAAAGAAAGGAAACTTCCACTATAGGAAAGCATAGGTCAAAAGCCTATGTGTATAATATTTTTTAGCCCGTGTAAATCAATATCCTCAAAATAACATTTCATTCCCACTTATTTGTTTGATTCAAACACTGGAAAAGGCATTGGATTCCCCACCATTCAGAGTCACAGAACCATGAGTCTCCTTAAAACAACGATTTTCAGAGCAGGAACTTGGGCCGGTCTGGAGTCGGATCCAGTTTTTCCAAAGGCAAGATGAACTAGACGCAGTCCCTGAGGCTACGAAGCCTGAAATCTCATCCTGCGACATGGCTCGTATCCAACTAGCCATAATACAAGGTGGGAGCCGTCATGGAGCAAACCGGCTCTACACACAGAAAGCCACCGTGGCCGCAGGGAGCGAGGAGTAAATCCTGGCGGGCGGGGTGGAGACGTCACCGGGGCCAGACCTCTGAAGGGATGTGGGTGGGAAGGGGAGTGGATGTGTGCTGGGCGCCCCAGCCTGAACCCCGCCAGCCGTCACTGGTCCCCTCAAACGTGTGAGTCCCAACCTGTTGGAGCACGGAGGGTGGATGGATTATGTCACGTGCCCGAGGCCATGGAAAGACAAGAACAGCCACCCTCTAGGGCAGATTTAAATTCAGACCTGATGAGAATTCAAGTAAGAGGTGCCCTGTGTGTGGTCCGCGCGGAGTGACACGTACCCAGCCTCTCCCATGAAGGTTTCTCAGTGACTGTCTCCTCAGTTGACTCCCTACGGCCTCCTCCCTCTGACTGCATCGTGTCTAGTTCCCTTTCAAGAGCGGAAGCTCCTTCAGGAGGGGAACCTTCCTATTTGGCAATGTCCCAGTCAGCACGCTGTGCGTCCCTAGCAAGTGCTTCTGCCCTCCACTGCCCCAGGGTTTATCCATTTATCCACGAGTCCATTCGCCCCAGCTGCATGCCCTTAGCATCTCCTCTAGGCCAGAGCCAGACCAGGAGGTGGCTCTGGGACTGAGAGATGAGCATCACAGAGCTCCCCAAGGGTGGCGGCAGGGGACAGAAGTATCAACGGGGACAGCATCTTCCCAGGGCATGGTGGGGGGTGGAGGGGTGTGGTCAGACCACAAAGAGCAGGGGAATCAGAAAAGCACCACTGGAGGGGACGGAGTGAGGCCCGAGCCTGTTCTGGAAAGCAGATGGAATGCACTGCAGGAGAAGGGAACAGAATATGCGAAGGCATGGAGACACGAAACACTGTAATGAGAACTAAGAGCTTTCAGGCTGGAGCCCAGATTGAGGGCGAAGGAGAGGATAACACTAGAAGGCATTTGGGGGGCAGAAGAGGCCGACCTTAGAAGGTCCTGAATGCCAGGACGGGGCCTGCGGCCTCCCTGGTGGGGTCGATGCATCCACCGCAGGAATTTCAGCCAAGGAAAGACGGGAGCAGGTTTGTGCGGCTGTGGCTCTTAGGCTGGAATGCGTAAGGAGAGCCTGGCAGAGAGAGGGGGCCCTGTGGCCATCCAGGCTCAAGGAAGAAAAAGAGAGAAGGAAGGGAGGCGGGGGAGCCAGACAAGCTGCAGGGGAGCCAGAGCAGAAGGCAGGGGGGCGCCGGGCCGCACCTGCCGGCGGCGGGGACTCACCGCGGAGCCAGCGCGCGCCGGCGTGCGCGTCCTTGGGGCGGAGGAGGTGGCGGTGCGCGGCGCTGCGGCCCACGTACCACAGCATCCAGAGCAGCTGCAGCAGCATGAGCGCCGTG
>NW_027551568.1:6235226-6246117 GCF_008692635.1 Crocuta crocuta | reverse complement strand
CCGCTTCGGGGACGCCCGCCCACCCAGCCCTGCCCGCGTCACGGAAGCCCTGGATGCCGACAGGTGCCCCCGGCTCCTGGGGTTGCGGTGAGGGACCAGGGGTCACCCTGGGTCAGCCGGACTGGGTAGGCGCAGGGGGCGTGGCTGGGTCCCGCGGGGCGCCCGGGGTCCACAGGTGCGAGCACTGTTCTGACGGTCCCAGAGGAGCTGCGACGCGGACCGCAGAGTGTCCTTGGGGGTCTGTCTGTCCGCCCGTCTGCCCTTCACCCTGTGTATTTCTACGGTATGTTTTCTCTGCGTCTGGCCTCTGTCTTAGGGGTGTGTCTGGTCGGAGCAGGGCGGCGGGGAGCGTCACAGCGCTCCTCCCCAGGTCTATGAATAGGGGGAGGGGGTGTGTTTTTGTGTGTGTCTGTGTTTGTCCATCTGGTGTATTTGTGTGTCTGTCAGATGCCCAGATGGCCACGAGCCAGTTCCCAAGAGATCATCTCTGTACCCCCTCCAGGGGAATGGGAAGCTGCTTCTGGGTGCAGAGGTGTAGGGAGTGGGGGGCTGCCCAGGGCCTCCCTGGAACTGCAGGTGCCCCCAGCTGGTCCCTCAGCACCCCAGCCCCTCTGAAGCTGACCGTGTCCGCCAGGGTGTCCCGCTCAGATGCCGCTAGAGATTCCTCCCAGAGCTTTTTGCAAAAGAGCATCCTAAGGGCAGAGGTGGCTGAGAGCAGAGTGCGAGCAGGGAATTGGTGAGGGAGCTGCTGGGGTGGGGGTGGGGGGCTGCAGCCTGGAAGAGGGAAGGTGGGCCTCCTGGGTGAGCCCCCTGTGCAGCAACGGAGGGCTCCTCACCCAGGAGACCCCCTCTTCCCCTTGGTTTAATGCTCTCTGCTGCTCTCCTGAAACTAAGTTTTGGGGAAGCGGATCCACATTTTCACCCCACAGTGGCTCTAGCAAATTACACAGCGGATCTGACTGCCAGAGGGTCCTAGCCCGGGTGGGGGTAGGGGGTGGAGGCTGGAGTCCTGGGCCAGCAGGGAGTATGCCTGGGAGCCTTGTCTTGCCTTCATTCATTTTTTTCAGTTCATTCATTCACTGATGTGGCCAACACTTACTTATCCAACGCTGAACCATTTGCCAGCTCTGTTCCGGGCGCTGGGGCTTCAGCTATGAGAGACTGTCATCAAGGAGCCAGCCTCCCAGCAGAGACACGCTGAACAGACAAGGATTTATCGAGAACGCCCTGGGAAGTTAGAGAGCATCCGACGTGAGACGCGGCTCTGTCTTCTAATCATAGCCCGCAAGGGTGACTGAGCAGGCAGCCCCGGGGAGCAGGGCTGCCTGGAGGGGAGGGTTGGGTGAGCCTCGAGTCTGCGGGAAAGATGAGACGTTCCCAGAGGAGGCACCGCCTGCTCACCTTTTAGGAGGAAGAGCTGGCCAGGTGACATGGGGCAGGGAGGGCAGGACATTCCAGAGAGAGGGTGAGGCATGTGCACAGAAATGAGTGTGAAAGATACAAACACGTCCTAAGAGTGTGCCTTTCAGCGGGGTTTCCCCAGACCCAAGCCAAGTGAGTTAATGAAAGCACAAGTGGGTGGACATTGCATGAACAAGCAAGCCAGGCGTGGGTCTCGCCAGACCCACAGGACCCAGAACACGATGCTGTGTCTTCCCAAATCTGCGCTATCCCCTTCCCTTGCTTTATTTTCCTCCTTAGCTCTTGTCCTTGCCTGGAATGTGTGTGCATCTGTGGCCCGTCTCTCCCGCTATAACGAAAGCTCTAGAAGGACATTGCCTATCTTGCCCATGGCTCTCGCTCCAGCACATAGGAGAGTGTTGACCAGCACACCCTGGGTGCTCTGTGCACATGTGTTGAATGTGTCCCCCCAAAAGATGTGGGAGTCCTAACCCCCCAGACCTGTGAATGTGACCTCAGTTAGAAATGATTGATGACATTTATGAGATCATTAGGGTGGGCTCGAATCCAATATGACCGTGTCGTTACAAAAAGGGGAAACTGAAGACAGACCCCTAGAGAGGGAAAGATGATGTGAAGACACAGAAAGAGTGCCATCTACACACCAAGGAACGCCTGGCACCACCAGAAACCTGGAGAGAGGTCTGGAACAGACATCGTGATCTTGAACTCCTCTTAAGAATTCTGAGATGATACATTTGTATCATTCGTGGCCTTTGTTGTAGCGGCCCCAGGAAACAGACACCCAACTTATTCCTTCTGTGGCCCCCTGTGGGCGTGTCCAGCTCCCATTCCTCTCTTCCCCACACGGAACACTATTGTTTACTGTCTTTACAATGCTGAGCGCCCGAAGGGCAAGGCGCTCTGCTCTCTGGCCCCCAGCCTGTGTTTTTATCAGACATTGGAAAATGCGTAGTGAGCGCCTCCCAAGTGCCAGGTACGAGGCCAGGACTGGGGACAGCATGGGAAGCCATAGCTTGTGCCAAATGCCACAGGAAATTGGAGGGAGAGACAGAGACAGAGGGAGGGAGGGAGGGATAGTGCCTGGCAGATGACAGAGGCTCCGTAAATGCCCCAAACTTCCATAAAAACCACCTCTGCTTTTATTTCATTTTGCAGTTTTACAACGCACATTAACTCATGGTCCCTTTCATGAATCAGCATGGGTTTGTAGGGAAAGGCAATATCATGTGGTGGGTAGGGAGGTGAGTTCTAAAGCCAGCCTTCAAGGTTTGATTCCTGGCTCCATCTCTTACTGCGTGTGACCCTGGACAAGTTACTAAACCTCACTGTGCCTCAGTTTCCTCATCTGTAAAATGGATCTCTTAAAAAAATTTTAAATGTTTATTTATTTTTAAGAGGGAGGGACAGAGCGTGAGTGGGAGGGGGACAGAAAGAGAGGGAGACACAGAATCAGAAGCAGGCTCCAGGCTCCGAGCTGTCAGCACAGAGCCCAACACGGGGCTCAAACTCATGAACCGCAAGATCATGACCTGGCTGAAGTCAGATGCTTAACCGACTGAGTCACCCAGGTGCCCCTAAAATGGAGCTCTTAATAATAATCATTCTTGTAGGTATCTATGAGGACAAAATAGCTTGATACATATGAAGAATGTGCCCACCAAGTACAATGTACGTAAGACACTTTGTTATTTACTGAGCACCTACTATAGATGGGACGCTGAGCAGAGGCCATGCTGTCAAGGCAGCCAGCTGACCATCAAACATGTGCTCCCCTTCCATGGTGTAGAATTGTCACTGGGAAGTGACTCTGATTCCCAGTGTCCCTGGCACCTAGGTGGAGCCACGTGGTAGGTTCTGGTCAGCGGAAGTGGAGGCAGAAGTGATGACATCAATACCCCCCGTGCCCTTGAGAACTCTGTGCTAAAGATGGCAGAGTGTGTCAGCCTGAGCCCCCCTCCCCACCTGGTGAGGGGGCAAAAGCAGACTCGCCCTGCTGAAGCGGGGCCCCCATGAGTGAGAAGTAAACGTCTACAGGGCTAAGCCACTACAGTAACATGGCTTACCTGTTAGAGCAGTCGCACTGCCTTTCCTCGGTGAGAACCCAAAGATAAATAACACGCGATTCCCATCTGAAAATCAGGTGGGACTCACTTCTCTGGGCCACCTCGATTCTTTTTAGTGAGCAATGAAATGTAAGTTTCTGGACGTGAAAGAGACTAAAGTTGGTCTCCTTTACTCTCTACTCAAAACTCTGTACTCAATGCTCAAGACTGAGAGATTTCTCCATCTTTCTGCCTTCTGCTGATGTGTTTCAAAGATCTGAGCCACACAGAACCCTCAATTTCTTTTTTTCTTTTTAAAAAATTGTTTAAATGTTTATTTATTTTTGAGAGAGAGAGAGAGACAGAGTGTGAGCAGGAGTGGTCAGAGAGAGAGGGAGACACAGAATCTGAAGCAGACTCCAGGCTCTGAACTGTCAGCACAGAGCCTGATGCAGGGCTTAACCCTTTAGACACGAGATCATGACCTGAGCGGAAGTTGGACATTTAACCAACTGAGCCACCCAGGCGCTCCTTTATCTTTTAATGTTTATGTATCAATTTTGAGAGAGAGAGAGAAAGAAAGAGAGAGAGACAGAGAGAGAGAGAGAGACCATGGGTATGTGAGCAGGGGAGAAGCAGAGGGAGGGGGGTAGAGAATCACAAGCAGGCTCCACACCATCAGCACAGAGCACGATGCAGGGCTCGAACTCACAAACTGTGAGCCGAAATTGAGAGCCAGAAGCTTAACCAACTGAGCCACCCAGGTGCCCTGGGACCCCCAATTTCTTACAGCCGCCCCCAGCTTGGCAGTGGGCAGGCATGAGAAGCGGTGAGCTCTGATAGCCTCTGGACCCCTGGCTTTGGCCACCTTCAGAGCATGCTTTCCCCTACCCTCCCCCAAATTCCACTGCGAGAGCCCCCCTCCATGGCCCATCTCAGTGCAGGACCAGGCAGCTGCTGGTCCAGAACAATTCAGTGCTGCACGGGTGGCGGTGAGACACTCTGCCCCGCGACACGGGCTCCCCATTTCAGGGAGGAGGATGGGATTGCAGCGGGCAGAGGCCGGCAGGAAGAGCCTAACTGCCGCAGACAGCCGGAGCACCCGGACCCACGGCCAGGTAGAAGAGTTTGCCCTCAGTTACCTTCGGGGGTGACTCTATAATCTCAGTTTCCAAGAATAAACGAGGTGAGCGGTGTTCATTAGTGTTTCAAGGGGCTCTACCAGGCCACCGCTGACTGAGGGGACTACAACAACAGAAATTTCTTATCTAGCAGTTCTGGAGCCCGGAGGTTGGAAATCGAGGTGTCATAGGGACTCGGTCCCTTTGAGGGATCTAGGGGAGGGACCCTCCTTGCCTCTTCTAGCTTCTAGAGGCTGGTCCTAATCCTAGTGCCCCTGAGCTCCCAGCTGCATACTGGAATCCCTGTCCCTGTCCTTGTCACATGGCCATCTTCCCTCTGTGCCTGTGCATCCCCTCTTTGTGTAAGGACACTACTCATATTGGAGAAAGGGCCCACGTTACTCCTGTATGACCTCATCTTACCTTATATGGTAATTACATCTGCAAATAAGGTCACATGCAGAGGTACCACGGATCAGGCCTTCAGCATACCTTTGGGGAAGGGGGCACGATCCAACCCACGACAGGCAGCATATTAAAGCATTATTATTCAATCTATATAACTAGGAAATCTCCAGATCAGGTAAACAGATCTATCTTCAATCATTACAATTCCCAAGCCCAAGCCAGTTCACAGACCCAGGGTCCTCGAAGGAAGAGGGGGCTGGGTTCCTTGTCAAAAGCCTTGCAATACTGTCACAAATATCCTGGGAATCGGGGCGCCTGGGCGGCTCAGTGAGTTAAGCATCTGACTTCAGCGCAGGTCATGATCTCGTGGTTTGTGAGTTCGAGCCCCGTGTCAGGCTCTGTGCTGACGGCTCAGAGCCTGGATCCTGCTTTGGATTCTGTGTCTCCCTCTTTCTCTCTGCCCCTCCCCTGCTCATACTCTGTCTCTCTCTCTTTCAAAATAAATAAACTTAAAAAAAATTAAAACAATAAATAAAATGTAAAAAAAAAAAAAAAAGCAATGTGGAGTGAAACTCCATGACCGTATAAATGCCAGCAGAGGCATCTGGGGAAGGAAAGGCAAACTCATCTTCAGAGTATGTATCTCATCCAGGGAGGACAAATCCCCACTCCCTTCATGATGGAAGGGAACTGATATAATCAGATGTCCACCAGGCAGGCGTCCCCAGGGAAAGGCACCCCATCAGCAGCTCAGGGGTGGTCTCTGCTGTCCACTTCCAGCAAATCTAATCAATTACCCAACTTAGTGGCCTGTAGCAACCATTTGGTTGTGCTCATGGGTCTGTGGGTCAGGATTTGCAGAGGACACAGCAGGGATTGCTTTTATCCTCAGGTCTACAATGTCCGGGGCTTCCGCAGGGAAGATGGGAACGGCTGGGGGTGACTCAATGGTGGGGGCCGGAACCTCTGAAGGTTTCTTCATTCACATTCTGGTGCCGAATGTCCCACAGCTGGGGCTCGGCTGGGTTCCCACATGTGCTCTCTTTACGTGGCTTGAACCTCCCACCGCCTTACATCTGGGCCTCCAGAGGGAGCATCCCAGGAGCCCAGGAGGGAACATCTGGACACCACGCATTCCAGGAGGCCTGGCAGAGGCTGAATGGTCTTTACGAGCTAGCCTTAGAGACCACCTGGTGTCGTTTCTGGCATATTCTACTGGTGAAGGCGGTCAGAAGCCCATGCAGGTTCAAGGGAAGGGAGGAGTATCAAAAATTCAGAGCCTTCTTCTAGATCACTCCAGAAGGTTCTGCAGGCAGCATGTATCAACTGTATCAGCCGTGGGGAGGGACTTCTACGTCGCTGAGCGTGTGCACAGTCCATCACGCACCTTGCCCGTAGAGCAAACATTGGGTGGCTAGGCAGAGGCTGATGGACACCAATAGAACATGTTGTCTGGGGCACCAAGGGGGCTCAGCTGGTTAAGCGTCCAACTTCAGCTCCGGTCATGATCTCACGGTTCGTGAGTTCAAGCCCTGAATTGGACTCACTGCTGTTCTCAGCACAGAGCCCACTTTGGATCCTCTGTGCCCTGCCCCCAACCTCTGCTTACACACTCTTTTTCTCAAAATAAGCATTAAAAAAATTTTTTTAAAGGAGACAGTGCAGCAAGAATCAATCTCAAAGGCCCCTGAGCCACCTGTCCATGCAACTTACTCATGGCTTCAAGTTCAAGTTCAAGCTTATATGCCATTTGTACTCAGCAATGCATTACATGCCCAGCCTTGAGTTTGGTGGATCAGATGACATCCAGTTCATGCCACAGGTAGGTGTCCATTTCTTGAGACCTGGTCGTTCCCCGTCAGGCCCTCACTCTGGTAGATGAAGTTCCCCAGACTGAGAAGTCAGCCATCTCAGATACTTTGCCCACAATGAAGTCCTGAGCCTGATCCTTCGCGAGGTCTACTCTGTAGCTCCAGGAGGTAAAGATTCCCTTAAATGCCGCCGCAGAGAAGACCTCCTACCTCTCCTTCTTGACAGATTGTTCTAGCAGAAACACCTCCAGCTCAGACGAGAGGGGAAGACAGTGCAAAACGAAGAGCACTCAGGACCTCACACCTTTTCTGGGCAGGAAGCAGGCTGAGAAAGCCAGTGAAGTCCAAACTGTTTTCTTCCAGAAAAGGATGACATGGAGGGTGGAATAGAGCCCAGAGGGTAGAGCCTAGAGTTTTGCCAGAGTCCTAGGAGGCAGTGCTGGTCCCTAATCAAGAGAGGGGGACATGCGCCCAGCTGGATTTCAAGATTTCTGTGGACCAGCGACTGCGTGCCTTGCTCCCTGCTTTTTCAATGGGGATGTTATTGTGCATACCCTATGCCTGCCTCATCACTGTATGTTCGGTGTATAACAGGCAGCTAACTTGCCTGTGAAGGTGGTCAGCTCGGGGCCCCTGCCCCTGAGCAGCCGCACCTGCACCTGCCTCGACTTAGCTGATGAGGTCCTGGAGCTCAAGCCTGTATCTGATGCTGGAACAGGAAGGGGCTTCCAGGACTGGGGGCTTCTGCGTGTGGGAGGAATACAGTTTGTGGCCAGAGACTGTGGCGATTTTAACACCTGGCTGCCTCCTCCTTTAGGATGGGGGGAAGCTATGTCCCCTTGAATCTGGGGTCCGTGACCACTGGACAGTTTCTGAGCCCATGCTCTACATGGCGGCTGCCACATCCCATCGCTGGGACACAGGGGTGGGCAAAGCGATGCCCCCAAAGAGGCCCACACCCTGCTCCCGGGAAGCTATCGACAATGTTGTGTTACGTGGCGAAATGAACACTGATGATGAATTAAGGGATTTAAAATAGAGAGAGTACTGGGGTTGCCCAGGTGAGCCTGGTCTAATCACATGGGCCCCCTTAAAGTGGAAGGGGAGGGCAGAAGAGTAGAGCAGGGCAAAATGATGAGGAGGAGGAGGCAGGACAGGTGCAGCCTTAAGAGCACCACGAGGCAAGAAACGCAGGTGGCTCTAGAAGGCGGGAGCAGCCCTCGCTGACTCGGCATGGGGAGCTCAGTCCCAGGACTGTGAGGACTTGAACTCTGCCGCCCGCCTGAGAACACAGGAAATGGATTCTCCCCGGGAGCCTCCAGAAAGGACCACAGCCCTGCCCGCACCCGTGAGATCCACCGCAGACTTCAAACTACAGAACTGCGAGAGCATCTGTTCTGTTGTTATAGCAGCGAGTGAAAACGATACAAAAGCTCTGGATCTGAGCTGCTCGGGTCCCTCCGCGCCGCCCCGGGGGGAACCCATGCGGAGAGAAATCAGCAGCCAGCGCCCCCTCGCCGACCACCTTGGAAGGGGACCGGCCACGGAGACCCATGTGGAGTGCAAACAAGTTGTTCCTGTAAATTCCTGTTCAAATTTCAGATGCATGGACAAAATAATGATGGTGGTGGTGCGATTTGTTATGCAGATGACCGCAACACACGGACGCATGTGGGGGTGAGCCCAGGCAGGGAGACGGGCCGGGAGTCTCCGGCGTTTTGTGCTGGCCACCGTGACAGGGATGAAGGGGCTATAGAAGAGTCTGGATGAGTGCCGGGGGACAGTGGGGGAGCAGTGGCTGAGCTGGGGGTCACTCCTGCCGCTGGAGGTGTGTGGGCTGGGCAGCACCCAGCTCCTGAGCTCCTTTTTGCCGCCTCTTCACTGAAAACATAAGGGAACATTCTGACACTCTTTTGCAAAAGTATGACCTAACAATTTTTCCAATAAGGAGCATGAGCAGAGAGAGCTCTTTGGTGGAGTTTTGCCCTGGGCGGGGGGTGGGGAGGAAGAAAATGGCCGGGAAGCAGAGAGGCATGAGGGAACCCGACTTGGGGTGTGTGTTCGAAGATGGGAAGCATAGCAGTATACCTGCGTGCACGTGGGAAGGAGGAGTCTCTGCGCACAGCGTGTACGTGCAAAGTGAGGTTCTGAAAGGTCTGCAAAAGCTGCAGTTAATACCAAGATCTAGGCGCCCACACTGCTTTAGAAATAAGGCAGCTGGGGCACCTGGGTGGCTTAGTCGGTTAAGCATCCGACTTTCGCTTAGGTCATGATCTCGCGGTTCGTGGGTTCGAGCCCCGCGTCGGGC
Organism: Crocuta crocuta; assembly: GCF_008692635.1. Lineage (NCBI taxonomy): Eukaryota > Metazoa > Chordata > Mammalia > Carnivora > Hyaenidae > Crocuta > Crocuta crocuta. The sequence continues at coordinate 6,237,002 of NW_027551568.1, read as the reverse complement.
TCTGTGCTGACTGCCAGCTCAGAGCCTGGAGCCTGTTTCAGTCTGTGACTCCCTCTCTCTCTGACCCTCCCCTGCTCACGCTGTCTCTATCTCTCTCTCCTAGAAATAAATAAAACATTTAAAAAAAAAAAGAAGAAAGAAAAAAGGCAGCTGTATGGTCCACTTGTGCCCAAATGGGGAAATGCTGGTCCTCAGCTTGGGGGCTGCATCTGTGCTCCCGTGAGGAGGGCTTTGCCACCACACCCCCCACCCCGACCTGCCCTGGGTCCAGAACCCTGCAATCAGTCCTCAGTGCATGCAAAATAGTCCTGGTGCTGATTCATTTAGTTTTTTTGAGGCCCACATGCCTAGAAGCCACCAGACTTTTTCTCACCTGGAGGAACACTGCCGTTGAATCGGTCTTTCTTTTCTTTAAAAAAAATTTTTTTTAATGTTTTATTTATTTCTGAGAGAGAGAGAGAGACAGCGTGAGCAGGAGAAGATCAGAGAGAGAGGGAGACCCAGAATCTGAAACGTGCTCCAGGCTCTGAGCTAGCTGTCAGCACAGAGCCCGACGCGGGACTCGAACCCACAAACCGTGAGATCATGACCTGAGCCAAAGTCGGACGCTTATCCGACCGAGCCACCCAGGTGCCCCCTGGAATCGGTCTTTCGAGAGAAAAATGTTCTAAGTGGAGGCGTATATCTGGACTGGGACTGGGGAGGATTTCTGGTAACTTCTGTCACCTGGTCCCCGCCCAGCCGCACACTAGCCCACCTGCAGAGATGAGGCTCTGCACCTTTCCCCAGTCCCTTCCAGTGCCCGGGTTCTGCTGCAGAGAACTTGTAAGGCAAACGTACACAAGAGCAAAGAGCCCTGACGCGGCCAGGGTCCTCAAGCCCCACAGTCTCTTAGAAAGACCAGGGTCTCTATTCCAAAAAATAGAAAGTGAAGGAAAACTCCCAGACTCATTTTATGAAGCCAGCATCACTCTGATTCCCAAACCAGACAGAGACCCAGCAAAAAAAGAGAACTACAGGCCAATATCCTTGATGAATACGCATGCAAAAATTCTCAACAAGATACTTGCAAATCAAATTCAACAGCACGTAAAAAGAATTATCCACCAAGATCAAGTGGGATTCATTCCTGGGTTNCGAGGCTCGGTCTGGTTTTTACCCTCATGAGCGAAGTTAGAGTCCTCAATCTCTCTGTTCCCGGCCGATTCGAAGGCCCCAGCCTCTGCAGAAGAGATCTCCCCGCAGACTGGGACAGGAAAGTTCTCGACCCGGGCCACACGCCGGAACCACCCAGAGAACGCCTCTTGCGGAACAGCCCCGCTCCCCAATTGCACGGCCACCTCTGGGCAGTGGGCTAGGGCGTCTGGGGTGCAAGCAGGTAGGAGCCTTGGACTTCATAGTTGGGATGGTCCAAGTCAGGGACAGCTTTAAGAGCACACACCTGCTTCTACCACAGCCTTGGCCTTCAGGGCAGAGTTTGCAAGTGCTCAGTTAGCCTTTGCTCTGATGAGTGGTGCGCCTCCTGCAGGATGGCTTGATACTGTTTGCACTTATTTAGTAGTTCCAGTAATGGGGACAGACCCATAAACAACGTACGTGGCAGTTAGTTAACAGAAACAGGGACCACACGTGATCGTGTTTCTAAAAAAACCTAATAAAATGTCTCTTTAAAGTAACAGGACAATCTGACCGTCTTGCTGGCCGCGGCATCAGCATGTGGCTCTCTGTGTTTTGACAAACAAGTGTACAGAAATGCCCAGCCTCAGATTTCTATCT
>NW_027551568.1:6231017-6235100 GCF_008692635.1 Crocuta crocuta | reverse complement strand
AGATGGGGTGGGGGGAGGGGGCCCCGGGGGGGGGCTCAGTTGGTTAAGCGTCAGACATCAGCTCAGGTCATGATCTCACGGGTCATGAGTTTGAGCCCTGTGGCCAGCTCTGTGCTGACAGCTCAGAGCCTGGAGCTGCTTCAGATTCTGTGTCTCCCTCTCTCTCTGCCCCTCCCCTGTTCACACTCTCTCTCTCAAAAATAAAAATTAAAAAAAAAAAAAATCAAGATGGGGTAAGGGGAGCAGAGGAGAAAGCAAGGGAGAGAGGTTTTTTCCTTCCAGAGTCTATCCAGACCCGGAATGTGTGGGCACGATCGCGCCACCCAGGCCCCTCGGGTGGGTCAGGACCAATGCTCTCATCCTAACCTGGAGGGCCTGCAATCGCAGCCTGCTCTGGGCCCCACGTCACCCACTGCTTGGCCACGTGACTCTGACCTCTGCCTGCCCTCGCTCCTTACGTGTGAGGAAGCCCTCCCCTGTGTGCAGACTGGGCTTGACGCGGCCCGCGGATCACGCCTGCCTCTCCCCGGCCCCGATCCCGGATCCACTTGGGCTTGCTTTCTCTCTCCGTTACTGTGAATGGAGTGAGCACCTACTGTGTACCAGGCGCTGTAGCAGGTGTTCTGTAAACCTTAGTCCTACTAGCCACAACCCTACAAACAGATACCCCCATTTTCCAGCCGGAGAAAGATTACTACTCAAGGTCCCATTACTGCCCAAGGTCCCTTCAAGGTCGGTGTGGGTGTGACTCAAGCCCGACACCTGCGGGGACTGAATCAGATCCTCAGAAGTCCCTCTGTGGGGGAGATGACAATCAACATCACAAAGCCCATGACCATGACCTTTAGGTTTAATGTGAATGTGGCTGCATTTGAAAGTGTCTGTCTTCCCGAGTTCTCCAAAGCAAGCGCTGAGCAGATTCACAGTGAACTCCGTGCTAACAGCTGAAAACGGATGCTCCGGTCTGTAGTACAAACCCACAGGAAGGTTATAAAAATAGTTTATTTAAATGTTAAGGAAAAAGTACATGTACTTAGAAATGATTAAAAGTGCCCGTGTTAAACAAATGCTAGAAACCCAGTCATTTACACATGACGTAATGTAAAGTGACAGGAGCACAGAAAATCTTCCCAGTGGCCGTCTCACTAACAAAACTATTGTAAAAATGAGATCGTAACCGCAGAAGCTGAGTTAAAGGCACACGGCATGGTCGTTCCTGTGCATTCACAGCCAGGGATCGCGTCCGGTCACAGGTGAGCAATTCCTCTGCCATCCTGGGAGGACACCACGTACCTACGTGAAACTCTGCTTAAATGTTTACACCAATACTTTCTCCAACGACTCACAGGATTAACACCGCACACTAATTACTTCTATTTTGAACAGAGTATCTCTATTCTGAATTTGAAGAATTCAGTCATAAGTACTTGAGTTTGAGGACAGGCAAATGAAATCGAATTTATTCTGATTGCAGCCAGGCTGCAGCGTTACAGTTTTTCCAAGGAAGCCACTCGCTTGTGAGATACGGGAACACGCCGCAGCTCTGCCCTTACGCCCGCGACGCAGTCAGCCAGCTGGGTGTTCAATCATTCACGTCGAAGTGATGCGCTCTTAAACCTGAAAGAAAACCAGCATTTATTTTCTGAATGAGACATTCTATCTTTAAGCTGCTGGATTTACTGTTTTTTTGTTTAAAATTTTTATATTTTATTTTATATTTGAGAGACAGAGCACAAGCAGGGAAGGGGCAGAGAGACGGAGATACAGAATCTGAAGCAGGCTCTAGGCTCTGAGCTGTCAGCAAAGAGCCCGATGTCGGGCTCGGACTCACAGTGAGACATGACCTGAGCCAAAGTCGGATGCCTAACCGACTGAGCCACCCAAGGGCCCCATAAACTGCTGGATTTACTGTTTAAAAAGCACAGTTCAGTCCCCATGCCTGCGACGCTCTCTGGCTCTCCGTTACCAAATGTAAGCTCATGTCAGACGGCAAAAGCTCCTGAAAGTGTGTAAAAACTGAAAACCGAACAGCCAACATTGTAACGGCATCGGGTGAAGGGGAGAAGCGGGACATGCAGTCAGATGAGGCTCCATCCTGTGGCGACACACGCCGACCCAGAGAAAGGGAGAGACGCCGGAGGGCCCCAGACAGCACGGGGCGGGGGGGGGGCTCTCTGCCTCCACGCAGTCACACACATGCTGGCGACCACCTGCAGCCTGGCAGCGACGGGATCATGTCCGTTCCTCCTTTATTTGGGTACAGTGACTCTCCTTTAGAACCCCACAGGGAGCACGGGCTGTTAGTGGAAACGCACCCCAATCCTTTACTTAATCATATGAACGTTCACTTCTCTGGGCGTTCCCTGTAAACTGAGGCATGGAGATTTCCTCCAAGCTCTGACGTCAGTCATGTGAAGGGAGGCCCTATCTTGGGTTTTGCACCAGGGTCTAAGCACGAAGAGGGGGTGCTTGTTCTCACATTATTTGATAAAGGAGTCTTCTGGTACTTGACAGGTAGACCCTGCCATGTAAGGCAGCAGCCCCAGGGAGGCCCAGGGGGGCCGTCGTCCACGGGGAAGAAGAGATTCTGTAAGTAACACAGAAGGAAAGGGTTGACAGGTCATCCGTCCAATCTTATGAGGCAGCCAGCACCGTTCGAGGGGGTAAAAATAATTGTTCTTCCTATGTTCCTGCTCCAGTGGTCGGGTGCACACTAGGTGACGGGAGCAGACCTGGGCAGAAAATGACCTACTGTGGGAACGTATCTATACTGGGCGGTGTAAATACTACCTTCCTGACGTTTCTGAAGGGCGGGTGCCCCACCCAGCAAGCAGTCGTGGGGAACCACATTATGCAAAAGGGAAGGGGTCTCGGTCCCTCTGACCTGGGAGCTGACGGAAGGCACAGCTGATACGAAGTCTGCCACTGCTGTGCCACCTGGAAACTGTCACGAAACGCACCGTCCCAGTGAGATCAGTATGAGAAAGTCCATTCTAGAACTCTTACCTCTGGAAATCACCCCAGGAGTGAGATCAGCATCACGACCCCCATGAACTGAGTAAACAGCACCAGTGGGGTGAAAAAGGACCACACATGCCACAGGGCAACGTTGAAGCTGAAAAGCATAACACACACCGGTTGGCAAGTCAGCTGTCATCTACACGCACGTCCTGAGATCCTGCTTCTTACTCCGTTTGGGAAAGTTCTCTTAGGCAGCAGCTGTGTGCGTCCGTCACGTGTCCCAGGGAGGTGACTGAGCCAGTCCTGGAGACATCACCAACTCTTCAGAAAGCACTTGGGCCCAACCCACGGAGGGTCCTCCCCTGAGAGCTGGCCCACCAGGAACCCAAGTCTCTCAAAGTCAGGGTCTGTGACGGACCATCAGTGACAACGGCTGCAGCCTGAGTCCACCACCCACCCGCTGTCCAACGATCAGAGTAAAGACACAGTTTCAAATAATTCTTTGTTAGAAACAGAATGACACAAGTAATCATGTATAAGTTGCTATTAAATGTTCCATCGAGAAAAAACGCTATTCCTGTCACCAGGGTAAGAAGAGAGGACAGCTTCTCGGTGCAAATGATTTTTACGGACTGAATTCGTAAGACCAGAAGTTAATTAGGGAAAGCTACAGTCAATTAAATAATTACTGGATTTAATACGTAATAGTTCGATAAATGGAACTTTAAACAACGGAACTTTTTAAATCCTACTGTTCTAAAAAAAATAAATAATAACCTTTCCAGGGTGATCTTACTCTTATAACGTAAAATAGCAGACCCGTCTACACACATCACTGAAGGGCTGGGAATAACCACACCACGAGGTGATACACGTCAATGCCCTCCAGTTTCAACGACAGAAAATTAATCATAAAAAGCAGACATTTAAACGGAATAGGCACAAAATATCTGGTTCTTCTAAAATCCAAATTCAACTGACATAGAGAAAGGAAAAAAGCTAGAGGAACATACACAACATTATACAGAATAGTTCTCTCCGGCTGGAAGGATCATGGTGATTTATTTCCTTTGTGTTTTCCTGTAATGAACTGATTTTTCTTCAGTGAGCGAGTACACTTCC
>NW_027551568.1:6193746-6230878 GCF_008692635.1 Crocuta crocuta | reverse complement strand
TAATCCACGGCAGAGACCCGACGGGCATGCCGCAGGAAGAAGAGTGAGGCTTCACACACACTCCATAAAGCACCGTCCAAACTACAACCCTTCTCGTGGGGCCCGTTTTCTTTCACGATACAGGAAAGATGGCAGCTTTCTGTCTGTTCTGAAGTTTCGAGCATGACAGTAACAAACAGGTGGCAGACACAACGTTGCGTGTCAACAGCCAAATGTAAGAGAATACGTAACATATGAATCCATTTCTATGAAGTTAAAAAAAAATAGACAAAACAAAAACAGAACATTTAAGAGATGCGAAAGAAAGCAAGTCCTACATGGGTCGGGTCAGGACCGTGTCCGTCCACGGGCAGGAAGGAAGGTGCCCTGGCCGGGGGAAGGGGCACTACAGAAAGGGATTACGGGGCTGACATGACTCTCCTTCTTGACCTGGGTGGGGTTTCACCAATGCTGTGGCTAACTCATTCAGCGGGACAACTTCAGCTGTTTCCGCTTTCTGTATGTATTACATTTCACAATGAAAATGATTTCATTAATTAATTTATGCATTACATCTGAGTTAGTTAGCATATAGAGCTATAATGATTTCAGGAATGGATGCAGTGATTCACCCGCTATGTATAACCAACAGTGCTCCACCCAGCCAGGGTCCTCCCCCCAACCCCCAACCCCTCCAGCGACTCTCAGTGTGTTCTCTGCATTTAAGAGTCTCGTCGGTTTGGTCCCCCTCCTCGTTGCACAATGAAAACGACTTAAAAAGCAAAATGCAGACTACGTATATGGCAGGTCACTGTGTTTTAAATAGCTAAACACGTAAAGAATGACCCTACTGGAAAGGGACTCTGCGACTAGCAATGACAGCGGGCTGTCTTCCCGCTTCTTCTTTTCTTTAAGTTTCGTACCATGTACAACGGCACCTGATCAAATCACGTTTTACTATTCCCCTTAGTCATTTCAAAGTGAACTCACCAGACGCCGGCCGCGATGAAAGTGGCGGTTGTAACGGGTATCAAGGCTGGGTACCTGGCGTCGTAGTCTTCAATCCCACGGCACCACTCCAGGTAGAGGATGCAGTAGCACGCGATCGAAAGGCTGATGAGCAGCAGGGCACCGCCGGCCAGAAACCAACTGCGGAGACCAAACAGGTAACGGCGGCCGGCATGAGCGAGTCGGCACGTGTCTGGAGAAAAGGTTTCACTGACAGACTAAAAAATCACTTTCTACGCAGATCAACTGAGCAAGGGGCCCAGAGGGACCCATGGTCCCCCAACCCCCGCCTTCAGATGGCCTCTATCGGACGGGCGACGGGGTGAGAGAGGAGGAGGCCAGCACGTGCAGCGGGGAGAGAGTGAGGCTCTGAGCAGCCATGCACTCCCCACACTCCACGGACCAGCACCCAAAGCACAGATCCACTCACGGCGATGCGTCTCCTTCTACAAGGCTGGAAACACAGCAGCTTCCTGTCTCTTCCTCAAGTTCTGAGTGTGACAATAAGAAGCGGGTGCCATGAACTCTTCCACGTTAAGAAGGGTTTCCAGGAGCACCGGAAACCAGATTGGAACTGCCTCTCGGAACAGATTCCTTAGTGACACACCCCCTTTTCTAGAATGTCTCCAGTCTTCCTCCAAGGGGCAGAGTCTTTCTCCTCACTTGGAGTTCTACCCAGGAGCTAACTCAGTACATGTGAGGCGGCCTCCTCGGCCCCTGCTGGCTGTGGGACAAGGCCAGATTTGGGGAACGAAGCCCTTTTCCTGTCTCCCGACATCCCTGTTATCTTTCGCTTCTCCGTAGGGGGAAGATGGCCGTTCTGTGTAGACGAGAGAGGGGTCACGGGGGTCTAGAACAGTCAAAGTCACACAGGCACTGAGCACACTTCCAGCCATGGCCAAGCTTCCAGATTCCTTTAGGGCATTGAATGACATGCAATTCTGGGATTAGTTATGAGAGGCGGGATAGTTCCGTGGTTGGAGCATGGCCTTCCAAATCTCCGTCCGGGTTGAGTCTCAGCCCCAGCCCGGCTAACCTTAGTGAGCGAGTCACTTAGCCGCATGGTATTCTGGAAATGTTACTAGGACTCCCTCACAGAACAGCTGTGAGTGTCACGGTCTGAACAGTGCTCCTCACACAGCAAGCGCCCGCAGAAGCGTTATTCCGCTGCTGTGATCGATGAAAGAACACTTCTGTGTCCCTCCGGACACGGGGTCTTCAAAGGCCTCTCCTCTGCTCCTGCGTGCATTCTCAACCGGGGCAGTACCGGCCCCAAAGTGAAGAAACCATCTTCCGCTTTCTGTATGCACAAAGCACAGATGCTCATGCAGGACGTCGGGGGGCAAGTAGGAAGGACAGGTGTCATGGAGGCTCCTCAGGAGGCGGTAACGAAGGTTGAGGGACACTGTTCCAGAGTTACGGTAACCTCCTTGCTTGGTCAGGATCCTTCTGTCTCAGTTTTTAACTTCCCCTGGAATCCCGGTGCGGCTACTGCATCCAGATTGGGCGGAGGATAGAAAACAGCTGAAAAACCCGCCTGAACCAAAATGCGCCTGGACGTCAGCGCCCCTCCGCCTGGCATCGGAGTCCTTCTGCCACGTTCCCCAGGGAGGCTATCTGCCCCCCCCAGTTTCCCAAATTCTGACTCAGGGTGGATATGAGGAAGACCCCAGGCCTCTGGGCTTGTCATTTCCATTGTAGTTTTAACCAGCTCCTCGGCTCACACACACGACCAGGATTTTCTTAAAAATTATGATTTCCAGGGCTGCCTGGGTGGCTCCGTCGGTTAGGCGTCCGACTTCCATTCAGGTCATGATCTCGCGGTTCATGGGTTCGAGCCCTGCATGGGGCTCTGTGCTGACAGCTCAGAGCCTGGAACCTGCTTCTGATTCTGTGTCTCCCCTTCTCTCTCTGTCCCTTCCCCACTCACACTCTGTCTCTCTCTCTCTCTCTCAAAATAAATATTTAAAAAAAATTGTTTTTAATTGAGATTTCCAATGCATCGTCATGTTTCGCTTTGACGTTGACCCGTCTCTCCTGTACTTGAACACCGTCTTACAGCCCTGCATAGATCTGAAGAACCCTAATGCCTCAAGCTTCTGAACTTGGGAGCTAACAGCAGGGCAGGAAATGAGAAATTAACTTCAGGTGGATTTGCAAGGAAGCAGAGGGTGGCCTGCACCCCTTCTTGGGTATGGCCCTCATCCGACGGCTGCTCAGACTCCCCCCTGCTTTCCGAGGCCCTCGACAAGAATACAGTGCCACTCAAAATCCTCAGCCTTTGGGCATCCGTTTAAGTCTTTTTTCCCTAAGGTGACATGTTTCTGAGGCCAGACTGGTGACTTCTACTTCCTTCTCCGGCCCCACAGCCCGGCTCTGCTACAGGACAGCATGTGCTCCTGGCGCCCCACTAACTACCTCAGGTGCCCCCGACACCTCAGAGGCGTAACCGATTGTCCCTTACGGCAGCATTTCCTTCAGTTAGTGAGAATACTCGAAATAGGGAGACAAAGATGGAAATCCTCCTCTGTCTCCTAAGACCTCCAAAAGGCCTACCTCCCGAGGCCGGGCTGAACGAGGTGCCCCTTCTAGGTGCTCCGTACCACCCTGGGCATACATTACAGGGCACCGCGGGCCCTACTCACCCATCTTGGCCTGAAAGGGGCTACTGGGGGGCTAGGAGAGTGCCTTCTTCATCACAGTCACCGCGGCCAAACACACCTCGGGCTCTCGTGCCGTATCTGAATAACGGAGAGGCCTCCGCTCCCGGCACAGTGTGCAAGGTAACTATTCCCTCTGTTCCCGGCCCGAGCTCAAAACCAACTGAGAGACACACCGGACTTAGGCTGATGAGGTCAACGGTCAGCTCTTTTCCTGACAGGGCTGCAGGAAGGTGGTGCCCAGACGGACCCGCCAGGTTCCAAGTCGGTATGAAAACCTAGAGGCCCTCTCATGTCGGGGCTGCACCCCAGAAGTGACGGCAGAGAAAAGCAGACCAGAATCTGGGCTTCCCACAGACAGCTGGCTCCCAAGAGAAAGGTGCTTTCGGCACGTGGCTGGTTCTTCAGCCCAAACTCAGCAGGGAAGGGGCGAGAAGGGTAAAGGGCAGGGAGACGGGAGTGTCTGAGGAAAGCTCTAGCTTGTGGGAATAAGGCAAGAGAGGAATAAGCTCTTATGGGATGATTTAAATAAGTCTCGATGCCTCCCGGCTCTCCGCAGTCAGCGTCCTGAAGGCCTCTGAGGAGAAACCGCGTGTCACCCCCATGGGAACACAGGATCAAACAGTCCTACCTGTACCTTCTAGCCCTGCTGGTCCTTGAGCTCGCGTCCAGTGCAAGCCACTGCTCCCAGTGCCGGCTCTGAAGCTCTCCAACGTCTCCCCCTCTTGGCTCTGCTATGCGGGGGGTTCTGGAACACTCTTCAATATTCAGGTTGGGACTCAGGTATGATTCAAAACCTTGCCCCTCCGAGCCCCCTCCATCAACTCCTGATATACTGGAGATCTCAGTTCTCGTGAATGATGGACGATTTGACATCAAGTCTCAAAGCTCCCAACTCCTCCTTCGAATGGCATCAACTCTAATTCAACCACTCCCCGTAGTTACCTTGTTAGGTGGAACTACGCTCTGCCAACAAGCTCTGAGACCCGGTTCTCACCCACCGGGGTCCTCACTCTCTCCTCCCAGTGCTCCTGAACTTTATCTTCAGAGGGACCGTCAGTCAGAACCTTTCTTCTTCCATGTTTTACAAACGGATCAGGTTCTTGTTACATTCACTGCCTGCTCCGTCCTACAACACACCTGTGCTGAAAGGCATACTGAAATACGTTCCAGGCTCATGCGCTCTGCTGTGCGTGTCCAAAGCACACACTCTCCTGGCCACCGGTGACCTTTGTGTCATTCTGTGTCACTAGTACCTCCAACACCGGCGCCTGGCAGGAAGTAAGAGGTTTCTAGGCATTTGAAGAATTCAACTCACAAAACAGACCATCATACATAAGACAAAGGTGCTTAATCACGAAGCAATGAAATTTTCTCACCTACTAGTGTGGAAGTTTTCCTTAACGGTTTTAAAGAAGTCAACATAGTAGGTCACAATAATGGAGGCCAGAATCCAGAATCCAGAATGGATATTAAGTCTTGGAAGAGGTTTCTCCTTTCTCTCAACCGCAGTTGAAACTTCTGCAAATAAGGCAGATTTCAACTTATCAGGTTACCATAAATTTATGAGGAAAAAGAACACCTATTTTAAGCCAGATAAAATAATTTCCTAGAGCTTCCCCAAAACCAGATTCTCTCCAATAAGAGTACCAAGTTCTTCTGTACAACCACCAAAACAGGTTTGTATTTGCAGAATTAATAGGAACCTGCTACAAAACAGATTTAGTAGAGTCAACTTTTTCCCTCTAATCGAATTTAAAATCAAATTTACAATATTACCGTCTTTTGGAAAGACGTTACACCATCTGGTAGTATCAGAATTTTAGTATTATGTGTCATATACTACCTAGGATTTTAGTATTACATTTCATACATTGCCTGGAATTTTAGTATTGTGTTTCATATATTGCCAAGGAAAGCAATTAGTCTTGTTACTTAAGAAAAACGGAGAGGCAGCAGACATTAGAGCACAAAATGGGACTTGTAATTTCCCCAAACACTTTTAACTACGTATTTTAATTGTTTCAAACAAACACAACCTTTTGAGGCAACGCAGGGCACACTGGAGGTCTAGTCCTGGCACAGCACTGTCTAGACAGGCGATGGACAAATCAAATTTCTTCCATTTGAGACCCAATCTGAAAGAATAGGTGGCTGGGGTTGGGTGTGATGAGTTATTTCTAACAAGTTCCCCAGCTGAGTGACATGCCCCCTCTTAATTCTTGTGAGAACCACTGGTATCCATCTGAGATCCCAGAGCTTTAGCAAACCATCAGAATTCCCAGGAGGCTTGCTCACAATACAAATTCTGGGAAATAGCCTCAGAATTTGCAAATAAGAATGCCTGGGCATGATGCGTTCTCGGTTTATTTTTTTAAAGGGTAATAAATGCACAATTTACAACATACAGGACAGAAAAACCTAAAATGAAACCGCTTCCTCCTACCCTCAACCCTAATTTGTCAACCCCAAAGCAACTACCAATATCAACTTCTATGGAACTCTTTCATAGTCTATGAACTCTTTCACATTCTATGCATTTACAGGTGAACACACATGCCACGTTCGGTTTGTGCCCAAATGGTGGTATAGCATACTTCGTTCTGCGCCTCCCTTTGAAAACCATCCACATGGGAAGAAAACATTCTGCCTGCCTGTCATGCAGGAGTACATCCAAATGTATTTAACCGGCTCTCTGCTGATGGGCAATTAGATATTTTCACTTTGCACAGACGTCCTCGCGTACTGGTACGAGTATGATTCTTTGGTAGATTCTTAGAAATACAACCGGATGGTATTTTTTTTTTAATGGAGAAAAAGAAACAGGTGTTAAACCAGCTCTCCTGGGAATCCTGGCGCGCAGCTGGCATGTAGCTGCGCGGCGCTACGCGATCACTAGCAACCTCTTAGGACGCTAAATACCCGACTTGCAAAACTACTTGGCAAGCCTTGAAAACCCGAACCCTGGTCCCGCCTGCCAGGGCAGGGCTGCGGGAGGCCCGCGGGGCCGGCCGTTTCCGGGCGCCTCGACTCCGGACACCTCAGCGCAGCTCGGGGCGCGCCCGGGGGGAGCGCCTCACCCGGCCCGGCGTGGCCCTCGCTGTCCGGCGGGGCCTCGGTGTCCCGCGGGAACAGGTATCGCCGCCGGAGCTGCTCCCGAGCCCGCGAAGCGTCCATCTTGGCAACGCCCAGCAGCGCGACGGAAGTGACGTCACGAGCGGAACTTCCGCCATCGGCTCCCCGGCAGAGGCGATCGCTGCTGTGAAGGATGGAGGTTATGCAGTCTTCGAGCTTTTAGTGGGTGAGACTCTAGGGTGGGGCTCAATCTCAGTGCTCAAGTACGCAAACGTGATTTGAAGTTGAGAATAGTGATCCTGCGCCGGGCCGGAGGTTTACCCCGCGGATTCCGACCTACGGAAGCCCGGGAGGACCAAGCTTTTTAATGCCGCTGAATGCGTGCGGGGCAGGGATGCGCGGCTGTGCGGCGCCGCCCGGTTCCTTTTGATCTCTGCGGATGGAGCCTCCCCTGGGCCCCCGTGCCCAAAACTGCTTAGGCTCCGGCTTCTTCCCTGCTCCTCCTCTTCAGGAGTCAGCCAGCTAGACCTGAAAGGGTCCAAGGCAGCCCCGGGAGGACCCTGTGCCTGCTGCCGAGCCTCGGGCCTGGCCCCTTCCGCTGGGATGGGCTTGGGCAAGAGATAAACCTCTCGGGGCCTGTATTCTCTTTGGCACCGCGGGGGTTACACCCTGCCTATCCCTGGATCTGTTGTGGGGGTTAAGTGGGAGGCCCCCGTGTGTGGTTCATGGTAACCCCCGTCTCCTGACTCTCGAGAAATATAGCCTGCCAGGAACATGGGAGCCATGTTTGTTCTTGCCCAGAAAACTGCGGTTTCCCGTCACTCTCTCTTTCGCGCCTTGACCGAACAAGACTGGGTACCCAATTCACAATTCTTCTCCGTCAGTAGTCCCGTGAATTACCTTCCTCCCCCTGCCCTGTGTGTCGTGTGTTGAGAAATTTTGCTTTCAATCACTGAAACGTTTACTGGGCATCTATTATTCGCTGCAGACTGTTGGGCACCACGCTCCACAGTGAAGATAAAGGTGAATAAGACATGACGTTGCACTCAAGGAGCCGCTGGACCAAAGATGACCACGGAGACCTACCACCGTGTAGTTTAGGGCTTATAAAGGTACAGAAGAGTTTCGTTAATTCGGTCAACATTTCCCAAGCAGCTGTATCTGCTAAACGGCTGAGGACGGAGGGGAGTTAGAATCTCGGGGAGGAGACGATTTCAGTACGAGGCCATAATAGAAATACTGTTTTTGGGGTTATGGGAGCACCAAATAAAGGCGGTGTGCTCTGCTTGGGGTGTGTGGGGAGCAGGCAGAGTGGCTCCAGGTGCGTTGAATACAGGGGTGGATGGCCCAGTAAGCCAGGGAAGTCAGTTTGAATTAGTAGGCACTCTGGTATCTTCTACATGTTGTGTTTGCAGAAGAGATGTAATAAATATTCAGGGAAAGAATGTCAAGTGTCTGCCTGACATTTATTCAGCCTTTCTAGCAACCCCTAGGAGCAAAGGATTTAACAGCTGGGCAGATCACATAGCCTACCTACACAATACCTCCTTTTTGTTTGGTTCTGTTTTTCTTTTCAGACTCCTCAAGAACCAGGTTTCATCAATTCAAAGGCAACTGGGGTCTTTGGCCTCCCCTCTTCTCTCTCTGAAGCGGGATTAAAAGACTTGTGAACAGGAAGTGAATTTCTCGTATCACATACAGTCTTCTGTTGATTGTCTCCTTGCAGAAAGGTCAGGGCTGGGTCTCCCTTGTAACTGAATATTCCCCAGAGCATCACTGCTATTCCAGGGTTTCCATATGTAGTATGTTCAGGTCAGATCTGGTTTCCCCTTTGATGGGTTCAGGGCCTTTGTATTTGGATCTGAAATCCTTTGAGCCTTCTTTCTCTGAGATTTTTAACGGCATTACTGCACACCATATTGATGATACTTAAAAGCGGGTTGGAAAAGGTCCAGTATTTAATGACCACATCTTCATTGCTGGGACCAATTAAATAAGTTCCTAAATGTGTGTTCTGTGGACCCTAATAATAGATAACCGATATCAGATTGCTACCAACCAAGGGATTTCATTTTCAGTTTCAATTACTTATGGGGGAAAAATGAAATTGACTGTGACCCTTCCTGGCTCTCCTTAGCAACATGGTTACAACCAGGGTGTTCATGGACTATTGAATCCTGGTTCCGTCATGATGGGTCCTTCGGCAAGTTCTTTTATTGTTCGAAGTATCCGCTTCCTCATCTGTGACACAGTAGGTATCAGAGTGGAGACATATGTGTACTGATTGCTTAGCCTGGTGCCTGGCATGCAGTGTGCATTCAAGCAGGTCGTTACTTACACTGCTACGAACTTGTGCTTCCCAGACGTTCCAGATCCTGCTCACTTCCTGATCCGTTCGTTATCCCCTCCTCCTGGGGCTCCAGAAAGGATTCTGGTTGCAATTTTCCTTTTGTTTGCGCTCTCCTGCCGGATGGTGGGAAACAACCATGTTTTGGCGGCTTCCCTGGTGCCTTGCAAACACCTGGCAGGTAGCAGGAGTTCCGTTACGCAGTTTCCACCTTGAGCCTTGATCGCGGTTAACTGGCCTTCACTGTAGATGCACATCCCTTCCTCTGAGAAGCCACATTCTCTCCATTCTGTAGTAGTCTCTGTGGTCGTCCTGCCCTCGCGGAGGACACAGGGTCCAAGCCAGACCCGTCAGTCCCTGGGACTTAGGCTGGGGCTGCTGGGATGGCAAGCTGTGAGGCCAGTGCGGTGTTCAGGGCTGCCACCATGGAGACCCGTGGAGGAAGTCGGCCTAGGAAGGAAGCTCTGAGATGCAAGCCTGAGCTGAAACCAAGAGTCGGATGCTTAAGCACCTGGGCCACTCAGGCACCCCAATTTTATTTTCTTTATTAACAGGATTTTTTGACATATTGTCTATTTGTACAGCATTTTCCTCTGGAGATTTTCATTCTTGGCTTATTTTTAGGGGTCAGAGATGCCTCTGAATACCTGACCTGTGGCCCTGATACCTTTTTCACTTTTCTGTTTACCTTTCAAGCTTGATCACGTTCATACCCATGTTTTGTTTTGTTTTGTGTTTCTTCCCTTTTCATAGCTTGTGGTGCAGGGAGAGCTGGTGCGAGCCTGCCAGGTGGGGCACATGTCGAGACTCCTGGCGGGCGGGAAGGGCTTCGCCAACGCTACCGTATACATTTAGAGGACGCACCGCCACACGGTAGCTCTCACTTGAACCGTCTTCAGATGGACCTAGTTATCCCGTGCCTGTTGGTTACACCACCAGCTACATCCGGGAGAGGTTTCTTAGTTAACCGCCGCTAAAGCCAACTCTAACCAGCCCGAGCAAAATACTGCCACTAATGACGACCGCGACAGTAACCGTTATAATCATAAAATACATGTGCATGTGCAGGTTGTTAAAAGAAAAAATTAAAAAAAAAAGAATCTTCTCGCCGTGCCCCTGAAGGAGTCCACAAGACTGAAAGAACACTAGGATCTCAACCGAGTCTGAGGGAGGACGGCTCCAGGGACGCACGCAGGACCCAGCCGTGAGGTCACTGTGTGTCCGTCGCAGATGGTGATGTCCCTGCCGTCATCGCCGGTTCAGGGCACGCCAGCTTCCTTCTGCTCCCCAGCTCCTATGTCACTTTTGGGGTTTCCTCTGGTCGCGTTCTTCTTAAGCAGCGAGACGTGGAATTGTCACAGAAGGGGTTTCGGGGGGAGTCCCACAGAGCTGTGCTGCTCCAGCAGGACAGCCCCCGGGGAACCTCTAAGGACGGGCAGCGTGCTGCGTTCTGGGGCCGGGCGTTGGGTCCCTTGTGCTGCCAGCGAGTCAGGGACCCCCTCTAACAACAGATCAGGACAGGGTAAAGGACCGTTCCTCGAGCTAGAATGAAGAGGTTGGGGTGGGGTGGGGGGGCGCTGACCTAGAGCGGGAGACCAGGGAGGCAGGAATCCTCTGAAAGTGTCCCCACGCACTCCTGACATTTCTGGCTCTGTGGCAGGTTGGGGGCAATGTTTGAGTCCATTGTTCTACGGAAGGAAAATCTCTCTCATATTAATTGCTCACATTTAAATGGAGACCCATGGGTTTCCTGCATGGCTCAGTCAGTTAAGCATCCGACTTCAGCTCAGGTCATGATCTCATGGTTCGTGGGTTCGAGCCCCGCATCGGGCTCTGTGCTGACAGCTAGCTCAGAGCCTGGAGCCTGCTTCAGATTCTGTGTCTCGCTCTCTCTCTCTGTCCCTCCCCGGCTCCTGCTCTGTCTCTGTCTGCCTCTCTCTTTCTCAAAAATAAATAAACATTACATTTGTTTTTAAAAAAAATTTTTTTAATGTTTTTCTTTATTTCTAGGAGAGAGACAGCGTGAGCAGGGGAGGGTCAGAGAGAGAGGGAGACACAGACTCTGAAACAGGCTCCCNAGGATAAATATACTCAGAAATCCAGTATCCACGAAGTACATAAATTGCATAAAACCATGATAAAGGGCTTTCTGGTCACACGATCCATTGTGAAAACCACTTTGAAATCCTTGGGCTGGACATTTTTTTTAAAAAGCTTTACATGGAGGGGCACTTGGATAGCTCAGTTAAGCGTCCAAATTCGCCTCAGGTTCGTGGGTTCGAGCCCCACATTGGGCTCTGTGCTGACAGCTCAGAGCCTGGAGCCTGCTTCGGATCCTGTGACTCCCTCTCTGCCCCTCCTCTGCTCACGTTCTGTCTCTCTCAAAAACGTTAAAAATAAAATTAAAAAAAGCTTTACACGGAATACCTTTATAACGATGATCTAAATCATTGGCGCTAAGAAAAGGCAGGCGGAAACAAGGAGGGGGAGGGGTCCTGACCAAAGGAAAAACTTTGACCAGGAGAGAAAAACTAAGTTCTCAAGGCGACACCAGAGTTCAGATCCTGATTCTGCTATTTGCTATGTGACCTGGGGCAAGTCCCTTAAGCTCTCTGCGTCTCCTCATCCATGAAATGGGTGCAGTAGGTCTATTGAAAGATCTGTGAGGTGGTGGATATAAAGGGCGTAGCGCCCTGCTCGATAGAGAGGAAGCCTCCGTAAGAGGGAACTGCTGTTATCGGAGAAGGGCCATCTACGCATCGGGAAAAGGCAGCCCGGGAGTGGCACGTGGTCAGTACCAGTGGGGCAGCAGTAGGTAGGAGCAGGGCAGCCTTGAAGGGTTAAGCCCGGTGGCCTTCCCGTAGGAAGGGGTCAGGCTGTGGAGCTGACACATAGCTGACCGTGGTCAGCACCTTATGTGGAGTGACTGTTTCATCCACACAGTGACCACGTGAGGCAGTCACTAGTGTGATTCCATTTTATACACGAGGAAACGGAGGCACACAGCCTTTCTATCACGGGACCTGAGGAGGGTTTAATTTCGTCCCTGGATGTAAGGATTACACTGTGCACTTGGTAGTGTCAGTGGCATTGCTGAGTAAGTACCCAATTTGTCAGGGTTGAAAGGCCCCCTCAGCGCTCAGGGCCTCACAGCTTCTGCGGTGGAGCGTGGACTTGAACCCAGGCAGGTTTGGCCTCAGAGCCTGAGCTGCCCTGCCGAGCAGACTCTGAGGACTCGGTGTCTCAGGACACGAGCTACAGAAAAGTCAGTGCCCAGGGCTCATTCCTGCCAGATGCCAGCTCCAGGGAGGGAGGACATGTGACCCACCTGTCCCCCGCCCTCCCCTCACCCCTGGCAGGCATTGCTGATCAACACAGCGTTTCATACCCTCCCTGGGCGCCAGGGGAGGGCCTCCAGACCCTGCACAACCCCAGCAAATTGCACCCGATTGGCCTGAGTTAGCAGGTCAGATAAAATCCAGTTGCCGTACAGAGCGTGGAGTCTTTTTTTTTTTTTAAATGTTTTTATTTATTTCTAGGAGAGAGAGAGAGAGACAGCGTGAGCAGGGGAGGGTCAGAGAGAGAGGGAGTCACAGACTCTGAAACAGGCTCCAGGCTCTGAGCTGGCAGTCAGCACAGAGCCCGACGCGGGGCTCGAACCCACGAACCGCGAGATCATGACCTAAGCGAAAGTCGGACGCTTAACCGACTAAGCCACCCAGGCGCCCCCGGAGCGCGGAGTCTTAAGGCATGCCAGACGATGGTGCAGAAACGCCAGCCTGGGGTGCTTCTGTGCCCATCAGAATCCACCTGTTGTTCCTTAAGAGACTCAACACACAGCCCGGGGGTCCTCAAAGTCCCAAGAGCACATTTTGCACAGGGAGATCCCCCTGCCAACCTCAGGGCAGCGTGGCCGTGCAGGGCGGTGCTGGAGGGTGAAGCCTCCCCCGCAGAGGGTCAGTTGGGCTCTGTCCCTCCTTGGGCATCACCCCCAACCCCACGGCCACAGCCCCTGAGAAATCCTCGCGTTAAACAGAACAAGAGAGGAGGGAACTCCAGCCTTTCGAGATTGGCGGTGGAGAGCAGGGCCACCGTTTACGAGGCCACGTCGTGAGTCATGGCCCCAGGGCTCTGAAGAGGCTGGAAGGAGACCTGGGCTCAGGGACCCACACAGCCGGGCACCGAGGGCCCTGGAGATGGGTGCCCGCTGTCATGACAGAGTCTCAGCCTCCCTCCAGTGTAACTCCACTCTTCAGCCATTGAATACGACCAGAGACTTCTCTCAGGGCGTGGGATGCCAGGTGCTTTTATGAAATATCACGAAACGTGGATAAATTAAGTGGAAGATAGCCAGGTGCCGTGGAAGTTGACGCCCACTCTCCTGGCATCTAGAATCGCGTTCATGGTGACAAATGCCAAGAGGCTTAAGGTGTTTTAGGTGGGGACACCTTAATATTGAAAATGTTTTCTTGCCCTTCCCCCCCCCGAAACCTAGAAGAGGGATCGCCATTTCAATTTCAGCTGTAAAATAGCTCTCTGTTCAGGATAAAACTGGTCAAAACTGGAACGTTGCCGTTAGCATCCCGACCCAAACTTGACCCCAGAGCAGTGCTGCTGGAACTACCCAGGGGAGTGGAGGCTTCACCCACCTTTGACCTACAGCGGGGAGGTGGAATATACGGGCCACTGTGAGCCTGCCGCCCACGTCGGCCCAAGGTCACCAGGCAGGCATAGCGGCACAGGCCGCGTTCCAGCAGCTCACAATGGCTGCTCTGTGGCCAAACAAAGGCCTGACCTTCCGAGCCATGTCTGACTTTTCTACTCTGACACATGTATTTACTCAGCAATTACAGCTTAAACTACCAGAGGGGGCAGTCCAGCCACTTATATCAAAGGGAACGCATGAAAGCCTTCCTGGATCCTGGAACAAAAAAGCCAGGCTGGTCACTGCGCTCAAAACAAAGAACTTCTCTTTCCACCGGTGGAGACGACTGCTTTGTACCCAAGACGGAGAGTTAGAAGGGAGGTCCGACCCCAAGTTACAGAAGTTGGAAGATCGAGTCGGTGAGCTGAGCAAGGTCTTGGGTTTCCGTACATGCTAACAGGGCGGCGGCAGATTCCAGAAGAGGCAGAAATTGCTGTCCTGATGTAACATCACTCAAGCCCAGTCTGCTGTGAGGACTTGGAGATGCCGTTCTCGACAGCCTGATAATCTAGCGGCGACCCCCAGCGGCTTAACGTGACAGCACGGAATGACAGCCATGTGGAGAAGAGAGACACAGAGATGGAAGTTTGCGAAGTGCCAAACCTCAGTGCACTTGGGCAAAGCAAACCCACATTCCCAGGGGTGGCCGGAGAGAGTGGGAAAAGCGCTCTGGAAAACCGCTGGGCTGCATGTCGTCAAGGCGACGCGCACGCAAGGACTCTGTGACTCCAGCAGAGAGGAGGAAGGACTGTGTCTGCACCCGGAGCCTTAGAGGGATCGCCGATTTCGTTAGGGGACAGCAGAGCGTGGCATCGGCAGAAGACAGCGGAAGCTCCTGCTACACGGCAGCGTGGGGGGCTCACAGAGTGTTGAAGAAGGAAGCCAGACACAAAAGGGCACATGCCGCCGTAGGATTCCTTTTACATAAAGTTCAAAACCAGGCCTGGCGGATCCATGCTTCCAGAAGGAAGGGTGTGGTTCCCCTTGGGCTGAATAGTCCTGTTTCTTGGACTCGGGCAGTCAGGGCCCCGGCGTGTGCACTTTGTGAAGTTCATTGAGATTTAGATTTTTATANCAGACGAAACCCCCGAGATCCAGAGGCTAAATAACCCGCCGGAGACAAAGTCGGATTCAGCGCAAGGTTGGACTCTGACACACGGAGCCTGATCACAGCTATCTCCTCGCACTGCCTCCCCCTGCAGGTAGGGGTGGAGCCTGCAGGGGACAGCAGGGGCAGTAGCAGGAAGCAGAGAAAGATGACCTAATACAGCAAGTAGGTAAGAAGCGCCGCTGCAGAAGGGACCCGGGGGGCTCCCCACCCCAGCCCCACACCCAGTGGACCAGGGCAACCAGTATGCCCCGGTGACATGCCACTGGGCTTGCTGTTCGTCTCCCTGTCCCGAAAGACAGCGTAGAGCTGGCCCAGGGTGGGCACTCTGGAATTAGCTCCTTAGTCCCTGTGACCTCCATGGCTTCCGTGACAAGAGGGCTTTGGTGCAGAATTGTGGGCACCGGGGGAGGGTTCAGGTCCACACGCTTGTGAGGGAAAGCAAGTGTCCGTCACGCAAGGCCACTGCTCCCAACCAAAGCTCTTTACGTGTGAAGTCCCGCCCCAGGGTGGTCAGACGTCCTCCGCTGGCGCCGAGAGCGGCATGCAGGTACGCTCTCTTACCTACCAAGTGAGAAATAGAACGCACCCTCTTTGGCTCACTGCGCAGAAAAGAATCTTGGAAGACCTCTTTTAGCCATTTCTCGAAAAGCTTAATGGGAAGAAAGGGTAAAAGGCGGAATCCATGCTGAGCTCCAGCCACCACAGAGTACAGGAAAGTAGACAGAATATGCCTTTGCTCTTATCTGGGATAAGAGTCTAGAAATTGAGGTCGTTTCCTTCCACGAGGGAGGGTGTTACAATCGAAGAGTGCTGGGTGACCTGGTTCTGCATCCAGGCGTCAGTCAACAATGTGCAGTTACCTACTTTGTGTGGGAGTCCAGCTTCCCCTCCGTTTTCGGTGGGGGAGCGAAGAAGGAAGGTGCACTCTCCATAGCTTTCTCTAACGGAAACGAATTGGATAAAACCTCCGATCTCTGAAATCTTCCCTCATTCAACTACGAAAGTGCTATCTAAAAACAAACACTCTGTATCAAAGACTCCCTCCACCTCCGCCACCAATTCCTAGAAGTCTGGTTTGGAGAAAGAGAGGTAATTACAGGCTAGTGAGGTTCTCCAAGTAAATTGTTTTAATAGGACCTGGGCAGCTCAAATTTTAACTTTGAAAGAGAGATACGTTTAGAAAGAGAGCATCTCAGATATTCATGAAAGTCTGCAGGCCCGTAAGGTGCTGTTAACCTTGACTTCTACCACCGTATTCTCATGAGCATCCTGTGGGGCGGGTTTAAACAGAGAACTAGGAATGGGGTCCTTGGAAGCCTTTCTTCAGAGGGCTCACCGTACTGCACCAGGGCCGCAAGCCCCCTGTGCTCACCTGAAGCAAAGCCAGTGTGGAGAAACTGGGACGATTTTGCTATTTTTAAACATTCTCCGCCTGGATGCCCCTCTGCTACTGGTGGCTGCGTTCTTTGGCTTCTGCATCGGTCCACGTCTAGCTGGGCTGACTGGCCGGCGCCAAGGGAGGGGCGGCCTTGGCCTTCCTCCCTGTGCTGAGCTCTGTGTCCTCATCTGACTGCAAGATGCCTAGTGTGCCTGACATTAAGGAGGGCCCAGCCTGGGACAGTCACCCATCTTAGAAGATGTACCCATTCTTCTCCCAAATCCTGCTGCTAAGCGACATCGTGGAAAACGGCTTTGCACACAGCTGACAGATGTCAGGCGTGTCAGCAAGGAAGGGTTCAGATTCGAAAACCATGGTGTGCCAGAACACATCCCTGGCAGGTTTAGCGATGCCTGAGGGCCAGGCCCAGCCAGACTAGTGTGGACACAGGCAGAATATGGTAGAATTCCATCTTAACACTCGACTTGGACACAATGAAGTGGGAAAGCCGGACACAAATAGCATTAGATCCGTTTCTGAAGTCCCTGGGGCTCCAGTACTGTGTGAGTCCAAGTCAGGCAGGCAGCTGCCCAAACCACAGGGTGGTCGCTGTGCAGGGGCCTTGGGAGGGGGGGTCTGTAGACTGTGCTTATAGCCAGACCAATAGCCAGACCCTTCCCACCACCAGCTGCCCGGTCTGCGATATAGACCTGTCTCCATGACGCGGACTATCAGAATCAGAATAGCTGATTCTTCACCCTTGTAGAGCTGGAGGGAACGGAGAGGTCACCTCCCCAGCCCCGGTGCACGGGCGCTGCGCTAGCCTTCCTGAGCAGCCAGCCCCATTTCTGCCCTGTGCGGCCAGCAAGTTCCAGCCAGAGAACCCTGGGAACAGCTGACAAACAGAAATGACTCTCCCGTGGCGGAGGTGTTAGTTAATTTTGTCACATCTGTCCCTTTGCCTTAACCGCCTCCTGGTAAAAACGACAGAAAATAAACATCAGCACTGACCTGTGTAAACTACTGTGGAGTTTACACTTCAACGTGGGACTCTGGGGAGTAGGTTCGCGCCCCCGAGCGCGTGCGCGGGGAGGGCAGGAGCAGAGAGGGTCCTGGACGGCACTCAGGAGTCAGGGCTGGGCTCTCTGTCCCTGAGGATGTGGTGTGGGTCCGGCCTCGCCCTCCCACGTTCCCCTATGCTCTCCAAATGCCTAAAGCTCCTCGCGGCTGGAACATTGTTACCGAGGCCCCAAACAGGAGTGTATCTGCTGGGCTTCGGGCAAGGTGCTGCGCGCTTCCCGTAACTCGGTTCACTTATTCACAGCGTCCCACTGTCCAGATGGAAAGTGAGGTCCAGACGGGTTAACTGCCAAAGGACCAAGCGAGTCCAGGAGACAAGCAGACTCCTCTCACTCATCCGGGGACTCAGGCTCAGACAGCGTCTGTCTCCTTTTCGGCCCCTCCTCCTGGTCGCCCTCCTCTTCTGTTCCAGGTCCCATCCTTGCTCTCGCCAGCAGCAGGAGGGATCGACGACAAACGTCAACCCTGGTTAAAGGTGCCACACTCGGCAGCTTTTAAGGGACGTGTGGCAAAGCTCACTCAAGTGTCAGCAAGGGGCACATGCTGTGTCCTCCGGCACGACACGCCAGCACTCAACACCATCTCTGGCAGCATCGCGATCCACTCGGAGCCCCAGGACAGTGATACAGCTGCGTGATGGGTTCCGGGTCAGGTGAGCGATCTCCCTGCATGCGGCCACAGGCCACGCTGCCAGTCCGTCTCAGGCCGAAGAGGGACAGGGCCACGGCGTGGAAGGGCCACATACCGAAGACTGTCGTTGTGACCATTTCTGGACGAAATACTGTTGTTTTAACACACAACAAACCCACAAAAACCTCTAATTAAAAATGTATAGCAGCCCTGCAATTAAATAATTTTTAGTTTAGGAGGAATTATTTTTGACTTGTCACATTTTTTTTTCAATATTTTTATTTCTAGGAGAGAGAGAGAGAGAGAGACAGCGTGAGCAGGGGAGGGTCAGAGAGAGAGAGGGAGATACAGACTCTGAAATAGGCTCCAGGCTCTGAGCTGGCAGTCAGCACAGAGCCCGACGCGGGGCTCGAACCCACGAACCGCGAGATCATGACCTAAGCGAAAGTCGGACCTTTACCGACTAAGCCACCCAGGCGCCCCTACTTGTCACATTTTTAAAAGTTTTCCATATAAAAGCATTTGTTTTTGAAGAATGTGTAACTGGATAGAACCAGAAATGGGAGTTAATTTCTGTTCTGCTTTGTTTGTTCTGAGAGAAAGTGCGAGAGGGGCAGAGAGAGAGAGATTGAGAATCCCAAGCAAGCTCCTTGCTGTCGGCACAGAGCCTGATGTGGGGCTCGAACCCACGACCCTGGAATCATGACCCAAGCACAAGTCAGAGTTGGACGCTCAATGGACTGAGCCCCAGGGGCCCCAAGAGTATTTTTTTTTTTTAATGTTTTATTATTTCTAGGAGAGAGAGAGAGAGAGACAGCGTGAGCAGGGGAGGGTCAAAGAGAGAGGGAGTCACAGACTGAAACAGGCTCCAGGCTCTGAGCTGGCAGTCAGCACAGAGCCCGACGCGGGGCTCGAACCCACGAACCGCGAGATCATGACCTAAGCGAAAGTCGGACGCTTAACCGACTAAGCCACCCAGGCGCCCCAAAAGTATTTTTTAAAGTACAATAATTTTCACCACCACAGATTTAGAATTTTGGATAAGAATATATTTTATTTTCTCATAAAAGTTCTACCAAAAATAGACTTTTTCTGTAACTTAAAAATACTGCTTTGAAAAGCAAAACTGGAGTTGTTGTTGTAATTCATTATGTCTTACAAACAGCAGTGAAAGAAATCAACAGAATGGGTTCGATTTTTGAGTATAAAAATGTTCATTTCGAAAGCTTCACTTTGTCCTTTACTAACTTGAAGGTGGGATTCTTGCTGATTTTCTTGTTAAAGATGGTCAGGAGCTCCTCTTCCGATCTGTGGTGCTCCTTTGTCACTGCGTAATACTGAGCCAAAACCTTCGCAGGGAAAAAGATATCAAGTGGGTGATTTGTCCTGAAGATTTACCTGAAACGTCCTTCCTTTAACCCAGGAGGAGGCCAACGGTAAAACAGAAAAGAAACGCAGGTGCCGGTCATAGGGGTGTGTTCTGCCCGCGGCTTCGCGCACCCACACGTGCAGTCTGTCCCCCTCGCCACGAAGTTAAAAACAAGAAGAACCACTGCCCTGGACTAAGCAAACGACAGCAAGACGCCAAGAACAGGACTTTCCCGGTTTCTTCGGCACCGTTCTGGCTCAGGAAGTGCGATGGGATGGGGTCCAGTCCCCCCACCCCACCAGGGGCGACTGAGCAGCTGGAAAATCACGGATACAAATCCCTAGTATTTTAGATTAGGAAAACCAAAAAGTGTACATCTTGCAATAAAGAAGTGGCTGTCCCCAGCTTCTGCACCTGGGTTCATGCGCCATACCTTTTTCCTGAGCTTTTTGATCGCTACTTCATTGTCCGGGGCCTGTTTCAGAACTGCTTTAATAGTTCCCTTCCAGTTGAATTTACCTACGATAGAGAGAATAACATTTGTTTCAGTGTATAACCAGACCGATAAAGCAACCATCTGAGTGACATCTATCTGCTACCCGGTTAATGAACTAATAGCCCTGACCGCGCCGTGTAGCAGGTGCAGGGCCTGTCCGCTCGCAGGGGCCTACAAGCCTGGCTCCCCTTCCAGGACTCGCCCTCAGAGTGAGCAGGTCAAGTAAGCACCCGAAGTACCATCACTGTACAGACGCCTGTAAGAAGACCCTGCTGAATCCGATGAACGCAGGAAGTGCCGCAGAGCATGCACGAACATCACGGGGCTGCCTAAGAGGAGCAAAAGCAGCTTCGCCTCGGACGACAGAGACGGCCACAGACACCGGCTGTCCTGTGGGCTAAAGGCTCCCTATGGGACTTCTGTTTCCGGGAAGATGGAGCAGATAGATGTACTTTTCCCGATTCCGTCTGCTGAGAGCAACGAAACCCCTGGAATCCTCTACAGACAAACACAGGACGACTCTGAAAGATGGTGAGAAGGCGGACCAGGTAGGGACCTCGGGACTTGAGGAGTGACTTGGTAGTGAGCTTCCTGTGTTTTCTTTTTGCTCCAGAGATCCCAGATTTGGAGCTCAAGAAGCTGGCAGCCTGGAAAGCCAACAAAGCAAGCCTCCACGAGAGCCTGATCCTCCTCAGCAAAAGACCAAGGAGCAGTAAAAGACCAGGAAAGGAACCCCTCCGCAGTCTCCTCTCCTCCAGCTAAACACCGTAGAAGCAGCGTGTGGCTCCACCCCCTCAAGGCTGTGATGAGGGAAGGCGTCAACAAAGGCCGGGTAGGAAATCGGGACTCTCATCCACGCCAGCCGGTACCGTGGCCGTGGCCGCGGACAGTGGTGACCACGCGGGGAGCCAGAATTCCCACCCTGCCTGCAGTAGCAAGGAGTGGTCCCCTCAGGTGCCAGCAGAAGTGGGGCAGGCTCCCACCTGCTGTCATGAGGTCTTGTCCCCCACTTCCCCTGCCAAACCACGTGGGAAAAAGCCAGTTGAAATAAGACCCAGAGTCTTGTAATCTATGAAAATATCCAGGTGCCAAGTGAAAACCAGTCATCATTCCAAGATAAAAATACTTCAATAAACAATTCTGTATAAACTTGGAACAAGAGTAGAAACACTCAGAAAAAAAGACATAAAGAACCGAACAGAGATTTTAGCACTGAAAAATATGGTAGCTGAACTGAAAAGCTCAGTGGACAAACAGAACAGAGGGGGGAGAGGAAAGAATCAGTCAACTAGAAGATAAAACAATAGAAATTACACAGTCTGAGCAAGAGAAAACTGGAAGAAAAACAAAACAAGCCGAAAGCATTAAGAAAACTATAGAGCAGTACCCCTCATGAGTACAGACACAAATATACCTAGCAAAGTATTAGCAAGTAGAATCTAGCAGTCAGGTAACACATAAGAAAATTATACACCACAACAAAGTGGGTTTATTCCAGGGATGAAAGACTGGTTCAATACTTGAAAAATCGATCAGTGCAATCTGCCACACTAATAGCTAATGAAAAAAAAAACAATCACATCAATCAACGCAGAAAAGGTGTTTGACAAAATTCCAACACATTCATGATAAAAACTCTTAGAAAAATAGGGACACAGAGGAATTCCTTCAACTAAGAGCATCCACCAAAACCCGACAACTGCCGTGAAAGTGAAAGGCTTAATCGTTCTTTAGATGAGGCACAGAGCAGGGATGTCAACTCTCACCACTCTTATTCAACGCTGTGATGGAAATTCTCTCCAGTGCGTGAAGAGAAGGCCAGGGAAGAGCAGTCCCGCGGCTCAGAGAGGAATTACAGCTGCCCCCATCTTCGGACGACATGATCTACGTACAAAGACCCAGGGAAATCCACAAAATCATGCATATTCTGTATAATCACAGCAAGGGATTTTGTAGAGCTAGACAAGATTATTCTAAAACTGAACTCTGACAAAGAATAAAGCCTTCCCAGTTTCAAGATTTCTGACAGAGTCACAGCGATCGAGGCTGTGTGGTGTGGGCAGGGGACAGAGAATCAACGAAACAGAATCAAGAACCCAGAACAGAACCACACAAACATGCGCGAGTGATTTCTGACACAGGTACAAAAGCGATTCAATGAGGCAGAAGCGCCTTCTCAACAAACAGTGCCGGAGAACTGCACACCGATGGGCAGAAAAATGAATTTGTACTAAGTCTTATATG
Source organism: Crocuta crocuta (assembly GCF_008692635.1). Lineage (NCBI taxonomy): Eukaryota > Metazoa > Chordata > Mammalia > Carnivora > Hyaenidae > Crocuta > Crocuta crocuta. The sequence goes on along the minus strand of NW_027551568.1, from coordinate 6,208,796 downwards.
TTACATAAGAATCAACTCAAGATGGATTGTGGGCTGAAGATCAAAACTGTAAACCATTTAGGAGAAAGAAAAAAAAAAAACACAGAAAAAAAAGCCTCTTTGGGATCTAGGGTTAAGCAAAGAGTTCCCAGACTCGGCACCAAAAGCATGACCTATTAAAGGGGAAGTTGACAAATTAAACTAAATCAAAATGAAAAAAATTGTTCTATAAAAGACGGTTATAGGATAAAAAAGCTACAGACTGAAGGGAAAAAACTTTGCAAACCACACATCCCACAAAATATTAGTATTTAGAAAAGGATACATAAAGAACTCTCAAGTCTTAACAGTAAAAAAGAAAATCCAACTTGAATATAAGCAAAAGACACGAACAGATGTTTCAATGAAGAGCTAGATATACAGATGGCGAATAAGTACATGAAAAGATATTTAACATCATTAGTGATAAACAAAATCATCCCAAGCTGTTATTACACACCTGTCGAAACAGCTAAATAAAAATGTACCACCACCAAACCCTAGCCAGGATGTGGGGAAAACTGGGTGAGTCACACACGGCTGGGGCGATATAAAATGGCACAGCCACTCTAGAAAAAGTTGGGGCTTTCTTTAAAAGCTAGACACACAGTCACCACACCACACAGCGACGGCCCTCCTGGACGTTTCTTCCAGAAAGAAGTGATGTGTGTTCACACGAAACCTGTATGGAAGTGCTGATGGCGCTTTATTCATAACGAGTGGAGACTGGTCCTTCAAGAGAGGAACTGGGTGCGTCCACGCCACGGGCTACTACTCAGCAGAGGGAATGGGTTTCCAATACACACGACAACCCGCGTGCATCTCCAGAGAAGAATGCTGAGCGAGACGGGGCAGTCTCAAAACCTGACGTACTCAAGGGTGCCATTTAGGTAACTTTCTGAAACCGTGGAAGTACAGACACGGTGATCGGATCAGTGGCTGTTGGGGGCTGGCGGGGCGGCGGGGCAGGGCCTGGCTAGAGACGGGCCCACAGTGGGGCTCCCGGTGGCCAGGGGAGTGTTGGTCTCCTGCCCGTGTGGGCATCAGCACCCTGTGGGCACAGGACACTTGTGCCCGCTGTGGCCCTGGCAGGAAGCAGGGAAAAGGGCACATGGACCCATCGGTCTCTATTTCTTACAACTGCATGTGAATCTGCTGTGCTCCCNAAAGGCACATACACCCCAATTTGGGAGTGGGGGTTCCAAGTGAAGAGGTCTAAGCCAGCTCAGGCAGTTACTGAGCCTCCATTAGTAATGCGTCCACCCCCACGCGAGTCCTTGAGTCTGCTCTGGATTAGCAGGACCCCAGCGAACGCTTCAGGCCGGAGGCAGCGGGGGCAGTTTTGTGGAGGAGGCAGCATTTTAGAGGAACTTTAAAGGCCAGGAATCGGATTCTGTGGGCAATCCCGGGAACAAGAGCAGAGGGGAGGGGGCAGCTAAGTCTGGGGGTACTTCCAGGACAGGAGTGAGGGGCAGGGGGAAGGAAGCAGCAGAAGGGAAAGGGAACAAGGTCTCGGAAAGCCATGCTGGGTTTATCTTCGGTTCCAGAGAGAATGGATGTCCAGTGTAGACAGTCTTCCCCTTAAAGCCAGACAGCCACCATGGAGGGGCTCCCACCGGTCCCATTCTCCCCTCCGGGGCCACACCGCGTCCGAGTCTGGAGGGCATGAGCCACCTGAAGGCCCCAGGTCACCTCCTCCCTCCCCACCCTGACCAGACCTCTCCAGAGGATGCCAGTGATACCTTTTGCAGGAGCCTCATGGTTTTCTGGTTCTCCACCCTGAGAATTTTCTGACAACTTTTTCTTTTTCTTCTTAGTATCTGCTTCATCTAGGAAAGCAGAAAGATTGAGCACGAGAAAAAGATTTTGCGTTTACAACAGCAGCCACGATTTAATGAAAGGTGTGCACGGCCAGGCCCCGTGCATCCGCCNCGGGCCTCTCCCCCTGCGGGTCCGGGGGGCACGCGGCGAGCGGAGAGGTGCCGTCACCCGGGCCCGGGCTGGCCCGATCGCAGAGCTCATGCTCCTTGCCTTACTCGGTCTGAATGCCAGGTCTGGCACAAATTCACTGCTCTACGGCACTGTAACAGAGCCCAGGGCACACGCCAGCCACATACCTTCCACGTGCTTCTGCTTTCTCTTCCCGGGTCGCGGCTCCGGCGGCTCCTGCCCGGCGGCTCCAGCTCCATCCACCGCCGCTGGGGCCTTGCCCTCCTCGCTCCAGCCCTTCTTCCCTGCAGAGCCCGGGGCGTCCCCTCCAGCCTCCTGCACGGCTGCTGGCCCTGTTTTGCGCTTCTTAGGCTTTTGACTCTTTGAATTCTCCTGGTGGCCCTCTAATTTTAGTTCTTTCTTCTCTTTTTTTCTATTCTTCTGCCTTTCTTCCTTCCTTTCTCTTTTATTCTTCTTCACATCTGGTTGCTTTTCTGTGGTGTCATTTGTCTGGGAGGCCGGAACCTTTGTGGAAAGTTCTGCGCTGGGCGGGTTGACCGCTTGGTCGCGTAGCTGTCGGTGTGGCCCCTTACCGACTAGTTCCTTATTATTAAGCAAAACCAAGAGACACATAAATACTCATTCCAGGCATTTGTGCACATCACTGCACGTGTCTACAGAGCAAACTGTTCCAAGAAAAATGTCTACTACTTACCATCTTACTGTGACTGCCTTCCTCCCAAGAGCTAAAATGTGGCAGTAAACATATCAAATGGGAAAAAGAAAGGTCCCCCCAGCCCACACCCCACCCTGCATTTAATAGACATTTCCGTGCCACTGGAAAAGTGAAGAATCCTTATGTCACTTAAGCTAGACCTTTACTTCTGGCTCACTGTCCACCTTTCTGGTAGAAGATGAGCACACTGGTGTGGCAGAAACCACTGGATTTATGCATCTGCAGACCTGGGTTCGAGCACCAGCTCTGTGAATTCTGAGCCGGGTGACTCAGGGCAAATTATTTATCTGCTCCGAACCTACTTCCTCACTGACAACAGGAAAGGTAGTAGAGTGAAAGTTCATGGACGAATAAAATGGAAAATTATGTCACGTGCTCAGCAGCTCATGGTGCTGAGTAAGGAGAAGTAGACCGAGGATGCTCAAATAAGCCACTTCACGTCCAGGAAGGTTCTGTAAACCCTGGAGCGCTCGAGCAGCACAATTTACTCATTCAGAACAGAGGAAGGGATCCGGGACACCTGGATGGAGGGAAGCACGGGGAGCGGGGGCCTGGAGGGAGGAGGGAGGGAAGCCCGGGGAGCAGGGGCCTGGAGGGAGGAGGAGGGAAGCAGGGGGAGCAGGGGCCTGGAGGGAAGTGGGAGGGAAGCCCGGGGAGCGGGGGCCTGGAGGGAGGGAAGCCCGGGGAGCGGGGACACAGAAGCGTAAGGAACCACAGGCCGCGCACTACCGTACTCAAGCTGGCGCATAGACCTGACTGAGGACAATGACCCCAGCAGAACGAGGCCGCTGCCCGCGGCACCCGCTGCCCGAGGCACCCCCTGGCCTGGAATCTAGGCTGGTCTCTACATCAGCCCCTTCTCAAGAATGACGCCCGCAATGCCCAGAACCACTGGTGGGTCCTAACGCGTCCGGGTGGGATGCTCCGGGGGTGGCGGGGACCGCTGGGCATCAGTGCCCGAGACCCCTCCTCATTAGTTACCAGCTGGGTGACAGACCAGTCACCTCCAGTCTCCTTCCTCTGGGAGGGTAGGTCTCAAGGCGGGAGCTACTGTCTCCCAAATTGAGGACTGGCTTTCACTCAAGTGCAAAGAGTCTACAAGGTCACGCCTCTGTCAGCGCTCAAGCCCCCGGCAGGTGGGAGACCAGCCAGGCCAGGCACGGGGAGGGAGGCAGGCCGTGCGCTCAGACACCCAGTCAGAAGGACGAAGGGGCCCACGTCGCCTCGCTCCTGGCCTACGGTGCCCTTCCCGGCTTCGAGGAAGGCACCGTTAGGACACTGAGAGCCTCAGACCCCGGCCTGCCTGCTGCCTGGGTCAGACCACGTCTCTAGCTCGGGTCTCCCGTCCGCACCCAGGAGGGGACACACGCATCCCATATGGCAGCTCCTCGGCAACGGTCGACACGCTCCGTCCCCGTATTCTTTCTACTTCATTCCAGGCTCTCCTCAGAGCGACCCCCTTTCCTAACAGAGCCCCCCTCCTGCCTTCCGTTTCTCCCCAGCGCTTCCCGCGCCCACCCCGCCGTCCCAGCCGGGACCCACATATGCCACCGTGGGTCCTGCGATGGAACGCCGCACTGTGAGGGCGGGACTGTGGCCTCATCGCAGCTGTGGGTATAGGGGCCGGGCACGCTGCCCTGGGGCACAGACCATACCCCAGAAGCAGAGCACGCAGGAGCCGAACGCCCAGCGCACGGTAACGGGAGGGGCAAACGGCAGAGGTGTGAACGGACGGGGCCACAGAGCCACCTGCGCCACACACGCGGGGTTGTGCTGCGAAGGCCATGTTTTACAGAGCTCAGTGTGCCACGGGCTGCGTACTGATTATTCATTTACTTTTGAATATGTTCACGGCTTCAAAAGGAAAACGAGAAACTTTTTTTTTTTAATTCTGCAGTGAACAAAGCAATTCCAAATCTTTGATTCTTACTTAAGATGATGGAAATAATCTTTAAAAAACAGTCCCACCTAAATGCTAATCAAGTGACAGGTGACAGAGCGCGCTCGGGCGGCACGCAGCAGCTCGTGCACTAGAACGAGAACACTGGAAAAGGTAGCGGCCGTTGTGCAAAGACAGCGCCTACATGACCAGTTCTAAGCTTCCGAGGGCCCAATCTGTTTCTTCTGGAAGCGAAAGGACAGGACAGTTTCACTGTTTATCCCAATTTGCTACGCAAAATGTTCCCTCTTTAAGTTAGTCAAATCCCGGCAAGGCGAGCAGAATAAAAGGTGGTCAGAAAACCCCACTGTTGGGGGCGCCTGGCTGGCTCAGTCGGTGGAGCACACGACTCCAGGTCTCAGGGCTGTGGGTTCAAGCCCCACGTTGGGTGTGGAGCCTACTTGTAAAAGAAAGGAAAACCCCACTGTTGTTTTTTAAAACTGCTATCGATTTAAGTCTACAGATGAGGCATAAAGCTCCAAACAGCAGCAAGGTGCAGGTGAATTAACGGGGAAAATGCTTTTAATTAACTACGTGACCTACAAGGTGGCCACATGGTATCAGATCAAGACTCTGCCTGTGGTCCACACCGAGGGGTCTCTCAGATCAAATCTGACAGGCGGCTGACAATTACACCTGGGAGATTCACGGACGGACGCGCACTGGGTGTCCACCAGTCACGGGCATGAGGAGGGGTGCTTGCACGGTCTCAGCTGCTTTAATAAAGGGATGGGGCCTTCTGTGACCCCCTCGCCTGAAGGAACCCCTAAGTCGCTCCCTATGTCCTCACGGTTTATTTTTCTTCATGGCTCTGTCACGACCTGAGACATTTTATAGTTCCTGTCCAGGGCCTGGCACAGATCAGGCACTAAGTCCCGAATCCATGCATGAATTGGACTTCTTTAAGTCATCTTTTCTTTAAGACAAGGAAACGGAGGCTCAGAGAGGTTAAATAAAGTGCCCAAGATCAAACATTTGGCCAACAGCACAGCAGGGATTCAAACCAGGTCTGTCAGACACCCCAAGTTCCTGCTCTTTCCAGTACATCCCACAAGCCGCTTCATGTTAGCTGGTACTGTTATCAAACATTGGGATTAAATACCTTTCTCTGCACAATAAGGAAATCTTCTCTGCAGTGCATTCAGTTTATTCCTTCCCATAAATGAAGGCACAAAGAGGCTCTCTGAAAAAGAAGGCTGTCTTGACCTCCAAAAATAAGACATTCCCATTTCATTATTACTGATCATTGTTGCCACACTACAAATGTGAAATTAGATCTGACTTACGCTGCTGGAAGCTTCAGAAAAGATATTCCACACCTGCTCCAGAAGGGATTCATTGTGAACTTTTAAACTGTTCCCCATCCAATTCTGTAAGGAACAAACACACAGAAAAACCTGACGTGCTCCATTCTGACAGGCGCACACAAGCTCAGTCACCACTGGGCCGCGCGTCCCTTCCATTCAGGGAAGGCAGATCACATCCGTACCTGAAATTTCGCCTTTTTCCTGGGAACGTTGTCAAAAACACTAATTTGCTCTAAAAGTTCCCTCACTTTGGGGCTCACGTTGGGTCTTTTTATTAATTCATTAATTTTCTACAAAAAAGGAAAGATAAAACAAGTAATAAACAAGTGGCACAAGAGTTTCACAAAAGCCAAGGTTAAGTGTCCTTCCCCTGGCTAGAGGTGTCGCATTTCAAGGCCACGTTCTGTATTAGTGCCTATGCTTACAAATTCACCACAGTGCCGAAGCGCTGGCCGGAGCAACTAGGCAACAAAAAGAAATAAAGGCATCAAAATTAGAAAAGGATGCATAAAATCATCTCTGTTCACAGATGATTTCATCTGACATGTAGAACACACCGAAGATTCCACAAAAAATCCCATCGGGACCAATAAGTCCAGCAGTCAGAGGACTCAGAATCCACGCTTTCTAGAAAATTAAGTTCTAGACATCCATACACCAACAAGCTGAGAAGGAAATTAAAAAAACAATTCCTTTTATAATAGCATCAAAAAGAATAAAATACTTAATAAACTTAATCATTAAGGAGCTGAAAGACTTGTACACTGAAAACTGTAAAACACTGAAAGAAATTAAAGAAGACACAAATAAGTAGAAAAGACATCCTGTGTTTGTAGGTCGGAACACTTAACATTAAGAGGGCAATACGAACCAAAGTGAGGTACAGATTTAAATGCAATCCCTATGAAGATCCAATTGACATTTGGGGGTTTTTTTGTATAGATAGAACGCTCCATCCTAAAATTCACGTAGAATCTGAGGGGAAAACAATCCTGAAAAAGAACGAAGTTGGAGGTCTCATGCTTTCTGATTTCAAAGCTAGAGTGATCGAAAAAGCATGGCACTGGCATCAAGATGGGCACGTCAACCAATGCAATGGCGAGCCCAGAAATTAACCTTGCATCTGTGGGCAAATGGTTTTCAAAAAGGGTGGCAAGGGGGCGCCTGGGTGGCTTAGTCGGTTGAGCGTCCGACTTTCGCTTAGGTCATGATCTCGCGGTTCGTGGGTTCGAGCCCCACGTCGGGCTCTGTGCTGACTGCCAGCTCAGAGCCTGGAGCCTGTTTCAGAGTCTGTGTCTCCCTCTCTCTCTGACCCTCCCCTGCTCACGCCGTCTCTCTCTTTCTCTCTCTCCTAGAAATAAATAAAAATATATAAAAAAAAAAAGGGGGTAGCAAGACCACTCAGTGGGGGAAGAACGGTCTTTTTAACAAATAGTGCTGGGAAAATGGATATCCACATGGAGAAGAATGAAGTTGAACTTCTGCCTAACACTGCATACAAATACTAACTCAAAATGGATCAAAGACCTGAACTTAAGAGCTAAAAACTAAGCACAGAAGGGAAAAGTGTTATGACAGTGGATTTAGCAATGAGTTTTTTTATACCTAACACCGAAAGCACAAGCAGCGACGACAAAAAAACTGGACTATATAAAAATGTAAAACTTGGTGTACATTAAAGACGCTGTCAACTGAGTGAAGATGCAATTCATGGAACAGGAGAAAATATTCGCAAATCATGTATCTGATAAGGCATTAACATCCTGAATATTTAAAGAATTCTGACATCTCAACAGTGAAAAATAAACAATCTTGGGACACCTGGGTAGCTCAGTCAGTTAAGCAACCGACTTCAGCTCCAGTCACTGCGGTTCAGGAGTTCGAGCCCCGTGTTGGGCTCTCCACTGTCAGCACAGAGCCCACTTCAGATCCTCTGTGTCCCTCTCTCTCTGCCCCTCCCCTGCTCACTCTCTTTCCCTCTCTCTCAAAAATAAACAAACATTAACCACCCTGTCGTAACGCCTCAGATGCCTATTATCACAAAAACCGCAAAGTGCCGGGGAGTAGGAGAAGGGATTGGAACCTAGTGGGAATGTAAAATGGCGCGGCCACTCTGAACAACAGGATGGTGCTTCCTCAAAAAATTTAAAAATCCAGCAATTCCGCTTCTGGGTACATGGCCCAAGACAACTGACAGCAGGGACTCATTTGTACAGGTATTTGTACACCATGTTCGTAGCAGTTATATTATTCACAATAGTCAAAAGGCTGAAGCAAGCTAACTGTCCATCAACATACGGATGTATAAACGTTGTGCGGTCCGTCCACACAACAGCATGTTGCTCGACCTTCAACAGGAAGGACGTTCTGACCCCTGCCACAGCATGGACGAACCTGGAGGACATTGTACTCAGTGAAATAAGCCAGGCACAAAGGACAAATCCTGTATGACTCCGCTTAGATGAAGTCCCTCGGGTAGTCAAAGTCACAGAGACAGAAAGCAAGATGGTAGATCCCAAGGGCTGGGGACGGAGGGGACGTGAGGAGTCTGTGTTTAACGGGGACAGAGTTTCAGCTCGGGAAGATGAAAAAGGTCTGGCAATGGATGGAGGCGGTGGCTGCACAGTGTGCGGCTGCACTTATGTGCTTCAAAATGCTTACAGTGGTAAACTCTGTGTCAGGTATAACTTACCACTTGCCACAAGTTTTTAAAACTTGGAAAAAAGAATATAAACAGATCAAAGGGGATCAAAAGATTCAGACGAAAATGGATATTATCCAGACCAGGAAATTACTTGAGGACCAAGACAATAAGCAGCCTTAAGATCTAATGAGTAAGTCTGAAATAGCAGGAACAGAGCAGAGATGGAAACTAAATTAGCGACCTAGAGAAAATGCTTATGGCAATCTCAGTGAAAGCAGAGGAAAAAGATAATTTAAATTAAAGTTAAGGAAACGACAGTACACAAGAAAAATGGTCATTGATGAGCCAAGAGAAGGAAAAATAATAAACATAACAGAACACAGGATGATGTCCCTGCATTAGGAAAGAATTAAAGCTACATATACACAGACCAGAAAAAACGGATACAAGACACTAACATGAGGAGAAGACAAACCTTCTCTAGGTACCTAGGCAGCAAAACAAATCAAGACAGTGAGACAAGCATGAACAAGGAAGAAGTGAAGCTGGCTGGGCACTTGCCCGAGTGGCACATGGGGTCAGAACAAGGCACTGGTGACAAAGTTCTGAGGAAAACATTGTGACCCAAGCAATGGGCGAGGTCTCCCGGACCCACCTACCCACCCTGTGTGTGTAAGCCCAGAGGCATCTAGAAGGATGCTCAGTTTTGGACCACTGATAGGACTCGAAAACTTCGTCTTTAAAACTGAAGGGTTTAGGGATTCAATCCCCATGAGGATTTTTCCCTGTGGGAGAACACCCAGCGTGCCGGAGGGCCCGGACAGCACCTGGAGGAGGACTCGATCTATGACCCAGTGACGCGGCTGCAGACGCCTGACAGTTCACAGCAGGGATCAGCAAACCCCTTCTGTAAAGAACCAGGTGGTAAGGGTTTTAGGCCCCGACTCCTGGGCGGCGGCCATGTAGCACCTGCACCAGCTGACCATCCAGAAACAAATGCGCGCGGCCGCGGCGGGGCCCTTGCATTTGCCGGCCGGGCTTTAGAGGATGTCATGCCAGACATGATGCAACTCATACACTCAGGTACCTCAAGCTCAGGACCTAGAATGTCATCTCTTTCTTGGGGGGATTAAGATACAGTCTGAGCCCAAAAGTGGGGTTGACGGTCACCAGCCTAAACATCTTCGTTAAAATAAGGAGTTTTACTAGCTTCTCTATCTGCACTGGGCTGACCTAGTGATTAGTCCTTTGTGAAGGGAAGGCGTCCCCTCCCAGGAGGTGGCTAACTCAGCAAGCCAGGGAATACCAGAGAAGGCGCATTTAAACTCTATCGTCAAAGGGAGTTAACTATTATGTATCCGGTTTCTAAGACGGTAGAGGATTTACAGATGACATTTGTCTTTTCTTTCTCCTACCTCCCGTTCTGAATCCTCTCTCCTAAGGATCTCTTTCTGAAAATGGGGAGTAACGTTCTGGAAGCTTCACCTCTCAGTGAGTTAGGGACTTTGCTGCTTTTGCCGTTTTTACTGTGCGTTGTACTGAAGCAGAAAATTCCTTTTATTTATGAAAATAACTTTATTTTGCCCAATTCTGATGACTGACGGATGTGGCAGATTAGAACGTGGCTTGAGCAATAAAAGCTGCATTATCACTAGAAGTGGATAAAGATTAGAAAGCTTCTGGTCAGTTTCGTAGCCAAGGGAAAGACAGCAAGAACTCTAAACGCTTTTGCAAGAAATCTGCAAAGCGTGTGGATTAAAGACCAAATGCACTGCAGGTGTGTTCATGGAGCAATAAGAAGTTCTTGGCCAAGGCCCAGCCGCTCAGTCCCCGTCTGCTCTAGGGCATGATGTTTGCGCATCTTGTCTGCGCATTCGACGTGTTTGCTCTCAGGCTTCCAAAGAAAGCGGAAGAGGTCAGAAGCAGCTAGAAGTAGCTGAGAACTAGGAAGACCTCACCTGGATCCACGCCTGCTGCTTAACGTCGCCTTTGTGGGTTTTACCTTCGTAACCTTTGCCGCCATACTTCTGTTCCTCGCTGATGCACTTCACGTGGTTTTTGTAGTCGTCACCCCTTCAAAGTGATAGAAAGTTCCACCGTCAGACCGACCCTCCAAGCGGAGGCTCTGTCTGATGCTCATGTGCTGCTCCCACCCTCTGTTCTCCAGCTTTATGGTTTATAACATCCTGGGCAGACGCATCGTCCCTCCCCCAGGCTGTTCGATGCAGAGGCCAAACGCCAAAGCTTCCACCTGCTTCTCCATACAAAGGTCTTAAACCAAACCGACGGGCAGTACTTTTTTGGGTCATAAGTGAATATTTGCAGAAAAAACAAAATAAAAAGAATTCTCTGCAATAGGGTGGCTTTATTTTAAATGATAAAATCTGTATGGTTACCTGGTTACAGAGTAGCCCATCAGTAAATAGCTATACAATAAGTTAAAAGCTAGAGTAAAATGGTGCTATCTTGTCACTCAAAAGTTCTAGATCTTCAAGGCTCAGAAAACGAGGAAACTCGATTCTGTCTCCTACAGTCATCTAGAAGACCTTCGGGGAGATGTTCGGGACCCGGTTGGGGGCAAAATCTCTCAATGAGAAAAACCCAGTTTTCACCTGTGTTATTGATCAGGCTTCCTCCTAGGATTGATTAGGTATCAACAAAGGCTTTAGCAGTTTTCAAAAAATTTTTTTGGGGAAAAAAAAAAAAATCACTGCTTTCTAGAATGAAATTAAAATGGATTATTAGCAAATATCGTCCAAATACCAGAGGCCATTGAGGCAGAGGCCCCAAAAGCCACCTTTGCACCTAAACCTGGGGAAGAGGTGAGCCATCTGCAAACAATGACCCGTCCCCAGAGAGGAGATAAGCAGTGAAAAATCTGTCCTGCCNCTGCCCAGAGGCCCCTCAGTGGAAGTACTGGATGCACCCAGGGGCCAGGGCCTCGCTTCTACCATCACCTGTGAGCTTGCGCGGGGTGGGGGACCGTGTCTTTCCTCCCTGTCCCCCACGACCCAGTTCCCAGTCTGTCAATCCAGCTCTCCAATGTGGCCAGCCGCCGTGCCCCTGGAGCCTTGCCCTGGGTGGTCGCCTCTCAGGGTCTGGTAACGCTGAGTGCCACCTACGGACCCCATGCTCCCGACATCTTCGTTCCCCTTCCCCTCTGTCCTCTCTTCCTGACGGTCCTTACAAAGTGAATAGGCTGCAGAGCACTTTTAATTTTTCTCTTCATTTCTTTCCTCAAAGGTGCCTCCACTTTCATTTTTTTAAGGCTTCATGGGACCCAGGGCTTCCCAAACAGGCCTGGACCTTTACTACGATCTACAGGAATTAGGTAGAACTTACCAGAAATCTTTACCGCAGTCAATACAAGACAGGCACTCGCAGTTTCTGCAAACAGCTGCATGCTTTTCCACTTGCACTTTCTTCACAGATTCGCCACATGCATTGCATGTAAAAAAGACCATTTTTAGCTAAATGGTTAGGTATCCTCTATCCGAGATAGGTTTAAAAATCTTGTCCTAAGAGAACATGGAAAGAAAGGAAAAAAAATAATTTTATCATTGTAATCTGAAACATTTATTCACAATAAACAATCCTACAGCTTGCTTTTCAACCATAATTTCACATGAAAATAGCTACAAAGAACAGAATCAAAGTTGATTAGCAATCTACATAAAACTCTAAGTCAAGTCATAATTAATAGTGATAATGGCTAACATTCGTTAAGCCCGGTTAGCTTCCGGTATGCCAGCCCTGTTCTGAGAGCTTTACACACAGTAATTTATTTAATCCTCACAGCAATCCCCTGAGGGAAGGCCTATTACTGTGTACAATTTACACCAGGTATGGAAACACAGAGAGATTAAGTAACACACCTAAGGTCACACAGTAGCAGACCAGGATTGAAATTTGGCAGGCTGGCTCCGGGGAGAAAGAGTTTAGGGGGCATTAAGCAAAATGTTTTACTTTTCCTGATGATGTTAAGCTGGCTTAACATCCCTGTGCCTTTAGGTGTGAATGGAAATTATTTCCGATTCCCCAATACAACAAGAACACAGTGAGGAGGGAATTCAGGAAGGTTTAGAAAATGGACAAGGGATGGGGCGCCTGGGTGGCTTAGTCGGTTAAGCATCCGACTTTCGCTTAGGTCATGATCGCGCGGTTCGTGGGTTCGAGCCCCGCGTCGGGCTCTGTGCTGACTGCCGGCTCAGAGCCTGGAGCCTGTTTCAGTCTGTGACTCCCTCTCTCTCTGACCCTCCCCTGCTCACGCTGTCTCTCTCTCTCTCTCCTAGAAATAAATAAAACATTAAAAAAAATTAAAAAAAAAAAAAGAAAATGGACAAGGGGTCTCAACATTCTGAGCACAGAAAACATTCATATAGGCATTACTACGTATCCAGATGTGAAAATAGGAGGCTGCGCCCCTCAGTTTCAGTGGACAGGGAGTAGGGGAGGGAGGGGCCTCCTTCGCAGGCTTCTTGCTGGACCGGTAAACAAGTGGAACCCTAGGGGTGCCTGGGCAGCTCGGTTGGTTAAGCATCGGACTTCGGCTCAGGTCATGATGTCACAGTTCTGGGTTCGAGCCTCACGTCGGGCTCTGTGCTGAAAACTCAGAGCCTGGAGCTGCTTCAGATGCTGTGTTTCCATCTCTCTCTCTGTCCCCCCTGCCTCGCTTGTGCTCCCTCTCAAAAATAAGTAAATAGACATTAAAAGAAAAAAAAAGTGAACCATCTATCAAGGGGGTCCTGGCTGCTGGGCACTGAATTAACGGAGGGTGTTCACAAACCCACGTGTCCCAAGCACTGCCCCGAGATGTCGTATGCCTGTGCAAACACATAACTACCATTTACAGATTTCACAGAGAGGCTATTGTGCTCAAGGAAACACAGATTCGTCTGAAAGTATTAGAGGAGTCATAGTAACTTTCCACGGCTACATAGTTTTTTAATCACTGGATTTTTAGAGCATTGTCATTTTAGGTTATAAGGAAGTTTCACAGCAAAAATACTGACAACTATTTGACCCAGCACCTTCCTCCTGCTGATAAAGGCGAAGGTAAGGGTCAAGTAACCCGGTGCGCTTTGACTCATACAGAAATCCTTAAGCACAGATGGGCAGTTGGGCTCCCAGAGAATTCCCATGCACGTAATCACTCTCTCCCCTCTACTCCCATGGTCTGGGTCACTGCCAGGGAGGTCACACATAAGGAAGTCACAGGGTAATTCCACTCCATTCGGCCTTGAATGGAAATGTACATCCTGGCTGCAGACCCGCGGGTTTCAAAGGCCCAGCCTGTCTCTCGTGGATGCCTCTTGGCCCAGGTGCACCGTCGGACATCAGCCTTGCCTGATGCACTACATACACACACAGGTCCCGGCTCTGCTGTGCCCTCAGCTTGCCATCAGCGTGGCTTGGCAAGGGAGGGCACGTGGTCAGCCACTGCCCGGCACTGAGTCCGGAGGAAAGCAAACGTGGCGGTGGGATGTGCAATGGCTGTGACCATCCTCCCCTCTGGTCACCCTAAAGATGCGTCCACCAGTCACCAGTCCTGCGGAGCTGACATCACGTGAACTGTGACCCAACTCCCTCCAAGCTTGGCATTCTGCACTCAGCAGATGGAGGCTCAAACAATGACGGGCAAGTCACCGGCCACCCTGCCTCCCACGGGAGAACAAAGGCCAGAACCAGAACCAACACATCACTCAGCCGTCGGCAGGGGCACCTTTGTGTAAGAACAAGAGCGACTCGTTAATTAGTCACCAAGACATGGACGGCCATTGTACCCACAACGGACAAGCAGCTGTGTTAAACCAAATTATCTCCTGAAAACTTGAGAAATACTTTCATCACAAGAACCAACAATGAAAAATACCCCCTCAAACTAAACCAATGGCCTAGAGCTTTCTGACTTTCATTGGAAAGGTCTGCTCTGTTTCTCGATCCCAGGGGGAAAGGGGACAAGAGAAGGCTTTCGCAAGCTTTGAGATCCAACTGGGAGACTCGGTCTGTCAGCGAAGGTCAGGAATTAAAGGCCTGGGAAGGACAGCTGGAAACAAAACATATCGATTCAAAGAAGCCAGTGATGTTGACCAAAAAGATGCCAGGAATATCTGTGCAAAACACATCATCCCTCTGGGGATTAGCCACATGTGGTGTAAACATCAATTCAGGAGAGGATTAGAATTCAGTCACGTGTCCCTTGGAAAATTACCCCTTCAACCATGTTCACTGGGTCTTTTGTGGCAAATGTCCACATTTAAAATTTCATGGGTTTTTTTGTTTTGTTTTTTAAAGCAGAATAGAACCCAGTCTCTCAGTGCCTCTGGATTTTTAGAGCCATCACTGCGTTTTCTACTACACTCCTCTGAAATGGGGCCAGTGTGGTCGCCTGCTTGTTAATGAGATAAGGTCTGTAAGGAGCTTACCCCTCTCTTATTTAGAGCCCCGGGGACACCCCAGCACTAGCCAGGTGTCTCC
>NW_027551568.1:6190922-6193719 GCF_008692635.1 Crocuta crocuta | reverse complement strand
GGGGGGGGTGTATTTGGGGGGTGGGCTGTAAAGGACAGCAAGTCTCCTGCATGCTTAACAATCTCAGCCGCAGAAAAGTGCTACAAACTTACAAAAAGATGCCTTCTGAAAACTCCGGCCCTCTAACTGAAGACAGCAGTCACTGCCTAACACAAAAAAAATTAGTTTCGAATTTCACAAAACTAAGTAAATGTGAAAGAAGTTTAAATAAACTTTCAAATGATGTTTTTGGCAAGCTACTAACATTTATACCCTAGAAATTTGGAAAGCTGAAGACAAGGCGCATTAAGAGTTTTAGGACACCCTGTATGCAGGACTCAGCTGTTACGAACTAGAGACGGCGTGCTTTATGGGGCTGGACCTAAACAAGAGACCCCTTTTCCTTGCCTGACTCCCCTGCTCGCTGTGTCCAAGGGCAAGTCCCAGTGCAGAGATTCTCTGTGCCCTCCCTTCTAGAGGTACGGACACATGAAGAGAAAGCAGTGCCCGTGGGCTGGCTGGGAGCGTGCTCGGGGCCTTACCCCAGTGAGGTCACTGTAGTTCATTTCAGCAACCCTGTGGTCAGTACCAAGTGTGCACTGGCATCCACATACACCTGGGGGCCTTCCCCAAGGGGGCCAGGCCCTGGGTGAGCTTCTGGCTGTCTGATCCTCTCTCTGGTCGATGTACTGAGCTCTCAGCACAAGCCGAAACCCAAGAGAAAGATGATGAATCACAGAGTATGATTATTAGCTCGCCACAAAGCCACTTCGCATTTATGGCCACAGCTGTGCCCAGCACCCCCAGGACAGGCGTGATCACGCCACCCCCCCAACACCTGTGACAGAACACTGAGGCTCGCAGAGGTCAAGGGATCAGGCTGGAGACATAGGAAGCGGCAGAGGTGGCCCGAGACAAGCCCAAAGCTTCTGCCCTGCCTATCTTGACTCATCAATGTCTTTGGCCATTTGCTTGGCCATTGCTCAGCATGTGGGACCTTGAGACCCTCACCCAAAAAGAAAGAAAAAAAACAACAACACAAAGGCTCCACAAATGACCTTCCATTTGACACCATAAGGACCCCCAGATGCTCACACACTGGGCAAGGTTACCACCCGGGTCACAGCTGAGGATGTCAGGTGCTGGACACTGATGCCGAGTGAAGGGGTAGCAGGCGGCAACGATCTGGGCACGCGAACTTGTGCGAGACTCGGGGCACCTCGGGCTCCCTTGTCAGGATGGTGGTCTGTAGACTCAGGGCCAGAGATCTGAACTGGAGCCTATACTTGTTCAGAAAAATGAACTCACTGAAAAGTGACCTAAAGGTTTCCTAACTTCCTGGATTCTGTTCATCTATAAAATGGACTCCTAATACCTATCTTCGAGCACTGTGTGAGAAATAAAATAGGAAAGATTCAACCTTATTCAATGGTAGAAAGAATTTCCTGTGACCTATTAATTTGCCCATCAATGCTATTACACCCAGGCCCCTCCTAAACCCATGTCTCTTTAAACATGACCCTCAAACCACCCATCTATCTTCATAAGTTCACTCATCTCCTCTGGCTCCCCACCCCATAGGCGCCTAGTCTACCACCCTGTTCCCTGATACAATGACCTCACATTTAGTTCTGGAATTGGGAACTGGAGACTTTTTTTAAACCCTTCCTCCCTCTACATTCTCATATTATTTTTACAAAAACTAACTCACTATTCTTAAAACGTTCTCTCACAGACCTAAACCCCATCACCCCTGGGCACAGCCCACTTGGGGGCAACCCAAGCACAGTTCCCAGTGAGCCCTGTGACCTCAAACAAGCCACTGTCCCCTCTGAACTTCAAGTCCTCCAATCTGTGAAACAAGGGGCCAGGAGCCCCTTCTAAGGCTAGAATTCCAAGAAACCAAGGGTATGGTGCAAAGAGAGGGTGGAGGAGTAGACACGGTCTACCATTTTGCCTGGACCCCTGAACGTAGGCTGATGAGGGTCTCCGTGAGCATCCACTCTATGAGGCAAGTACACCTATCCCCACTCAACAGATGGGCAAACGGAGGCTGGGAGAAGGTGAGCCATGTCCCTACCTCCCCACACGCCACCTCACCAGCATCCCTTCAGTGGCGTGGTCACATCTGTGGAAGTCTACCACGTGTCAGGCACGATGCTAGGTGCTGGGAGACTGGGGGGATGGGGAGGGAGAGGAGGTGC
This sequence comes from Crocuta crocuta, assembly GCF_008692635.1. NCBI lineage: Eukaryota > Metazoa > Chordata > Mammalia > Carnivora > Hyaenidae > Crocuta > Crocuta crocuta. Next base: position 6,191,536 of record NW_027551568.1, on the reverse strand, counting down.
CGGTGTAAGTCCCAAGTGGGCCCTCTGCAGCAAAGTCAGCCTTGCAAGTACACCCCACCTCATTTCCCTGTGTCCCCAGAGTTGGTGCTGCAAAAAATCCTGACCTTAACTGGTCCCCTACCACGTGCCACGCCCGGTCAGGGGTCGTTAATGTTTGTGCTCAAGTAATCCTTGCACCAGTACTGAGTCTGGTTCTCTAATATTCCCTTTTGACAGACCAAGAAACGGAGGCACACGACGATTAAGTAACTTGCAGAAGGTCACACATCCCGTTAGGGGCAAACCTTAAACCCCGGGACAGTTACCGCGACCCTAAGTCGGTGCTGTCAATCACTATGCCCTATGCCACCTCCTCCTTATGGACAGAGCTCCCCAGGGCTCAGGGAAGACAGCAGCCTTGTCCCCGACGTGCACCAACGCAGAAGCCCAGTCCCGTGTGACCAGGCGTCTTGGTTTGCCCTGGGCAGAGGACTTATCTGTTTTAGAACCGAGAAGCCTCTGTCTTCCTAAGTCCAGGACCCCATCCACGACCCCAGGGTACGAACGAGATCTGAATGCACTGCCTCCTCCTTCCGTGGGTAAGCCCAAGGAGGGGCTCTCATGGAGGAAAGGCA
>NW_027551568.1:6171094-6190827 GCF_008692635.1 Crocuta crocuta | reverse complement strand
ACGCAGCCGCCGGGCCGGCTCCGCATCTGCCTCCCTCCGGAGCTTCCAGGAGCAGGACCCGCTTCGCGGCCGCCCCGCGCGCCTGCGCGTTGCGAACCCGCTCCCGGCGGAAGTGACGTCCCCGGAAGCCGGAGGCAGATCCGGCCGGCCGAGGGGGCGTTGTCGGGATGGTTCCGCGGCCGCCGGGGCCCGGCGAGCGGCGCTGAGGGAGTNGGCCCTGGGCCCCCGGTGCCGCCGCCTCGGCGCCCGGCGCGCTCCTGGTCCCCGTCTGCCGCCCCGTAGTCGCGGGCAGGGCTGAGCGCCGCGGAGCTCCTACCCCCGCGCGGCCTTGTTTCCACGCGGGCTGCGCGCGTGTGACACGGGCGCTGGGACTCCCTCCGCGGTCCGGCCCGGGAGTCGGTGGATGCGCCGCGCTCAGCGCAGTGTCCGCCGCTTAATCGTTCAGCCCTTGCTCTCGGCCGGCGCTCAGCCGGGGCTGGCAGACGGGGGCGGTCACTAGGTGCTCGCTGCCTAACTGAGTGGCTACGGGGTGAACGGGGTGTGGACACGGTCTTGTGAGCTACAGTCACCCGGCGGGGTGCGGGGAGGGCTGATAAAGAGGGTTTCCCTCCGGAGGAGAGCGCGGTCGGGCTGGGACCGGAGAGTGCATCCGTTTGCTAGGCCCGCAGTAGCCGACGCCAAGATCAAGGTGTCCGCGGGATTGTTTGTTCCGGGGCCGCAGACACCCACGGTTTTGCCGTGTTTTCACGTGGCCCTTTCTTCTGCGCAGGAACATTCCTGATGTCTCTCCTGTGTCCAAATTTCCTCCTCTTGTGGGGACACAGGCCCATTGGATTAGGACTCACCCGAATGGCTTCACCTGATTACCTAGTTAAAGACCCCCATCTCAAACCCGCAAATATTCTGAGGTCCTAGGGCTTAGGGTTTCAACATAGGGGTTTGGGGAGGAACACCATTCAGCCCTGAACAAAAGGCATTCACCAGAATGGACAAGGAAGAAAACACTTTCCACCAGAGTGTCAGAATGGCCTTGAGGTCTCCAAGCAGGGTGGCCGAGGTGTTTTTGTGTGCAGGGCCCACATGTGCCTCATTCGTGTTTGTGCCTCCGGGGTGGGGGGGTGACCTTTTTTCAGTCTTTCTTGGTAGATTGCATTTTCCGGTGTCAGCACACATGGCTCTTCCCTGAGGGAGTTCTCCCTGACCCTCCTTCTTCAGATTAATCTGCACTTGCCTCATTCGGCATCTCCAGGACCTGTTCCTGTGTCTTCTCTCTCTAGGATTGGGGGTACAGGAGCACCTGGCTCTGGGGGGCCTCAGAACGACCGCTGACGAAAACCAAATGCAGAGAAACGAGAGGCGGTGACACAAGAAAGGTATTTCAGGGAGGCCACCACGGGCAGGACAGTCTCCGAAGTGCCCGAAGTGCCTCCAGGTTCATATAAGGAGAACGTGGGACAGACATTGGTGGACGCGTGCAGGTGGGCAGCGAAGGGCAGATCCATCATCATCTTAGGGTCACTGGCACGGGGTCTCCCAGCTCAGGGCAGGCCTGCTGGCTGGAGGGCACAGTTTCAGTTCCCAGCAGGGGATGCTTTGCCCGAGTTAAGAAAGTAAAGAAATGGGGCGCCTGGGTGGCTTTGTCGGTTAAGCATCTGACTTTGGCTCAGGTCATGATTGATTTCAAGGTTCATGGGTTCGAGCCCTGCATTGGGCTCTGTGCTGACTGCCAGCTCAGAGCCTGGGGTCTGTTTCAGATTCTGTGTCTCCCTGTCTCTCTGACCCTCCCTTGCTCATTCTGTCTCTCTCTCACTCTCTCAGAAATTAATAAAAATAAATAAATAAATAAATAAAAGAAAGTTAAGAAACGAGCTGGAAAGAACTTAATCAGTTGGAAAGTACAGACTGAGGTCAGGATGAGGGATTGGAGGTCCTCGTTCATGAAGGCTCCTGTGGCCGTGTGGCGTGAGTGGTTCACCATTGCACCCTCAGTGGGGGGCACATAGTGACACTCTGTAAAGTTGAGTGCCGTGCAGACTGATGAGACACAGCCTGTGGAGGGCAGGAGACAGATCTCACTCAGGTGATCGTCATTTCATCCTCACAACGTCTGCGTGTGTCAGGCACGCGATATCAGTTTACCTGGAGCNGGCATTACGAATAAGCCGTTTGAGAACCACGATGACCACAGACGAGGGTGGGACCTCTCTAAGGCAAGCTGGTGCTGAGGCGTGTGCCCTTTGGACCCTTGGAGAAGTGATCCATCCGTGGCTCCTGGAAACTGACCTCTGCCAGCTCTGGGTGTCTGACCAGTTTAGAAAGTGTCCCACTGAACAGAAGGGCCCCTGCTGTGGGAACCCTCTCCTCAGGACAGAATTCCATTCTGGCTCTTGTTCCCTTTAGGAGCACCTCTTCATGCTGTTCCGTGTGTGTGTGTGTGTGTGTGTGTGTGTGTGTGTACACGTACGTGCACATGCACATGCGTGTGTTTTCTCTTTGCCCATATTTTCCCAGTGTTCCCAGATTTCCCGTTGATGCCACTCGGTCCATCCTTCCGACATCACATTTTGGTATAGATTTGTAGCCTTTAAAACAGGAAGATACCGTAGGAATTCTTTAACCCAAGGGGGGACCTCTCCATTTTCACATATGAAAAACTGAGGCTCAGGGTCTCCAGCCTTCGAGAAGCTACATGTTGAGCACTCCTGTGCTCAGGCTGCTCCTCTAGATAAGAGATAGGCTGGTCACTAAGACAGGTGCAGTCTGTGTCTTTACCACAGAGTGAGCAGCCACAGAGGTGGGATTGGCCTGTGCTCCTTGAGCCACCGTGCGACGCTATGTGTTGCACGCATTCGTCCTCACTGTGCTGTGCTCACTGGGCCATCAGCTGACTTGACCCAAGCAGCCCTTTCATGTGCTAAGTGTAACTCAGTGGTTAAGCATGTGGGCTTTGGAATCATTCCCCTGGGTTTGAATCCTGACTCTGCCCTTTATTGTCTGTACGAGTTGTGTCTTCTCTGTACCTAGTCAGGATGTCTCTTGCATTGCAACAAACTACCCCAAAATTTGGTGACTTAAAAACTTATTTTCTCAGGGTGTCTGGGGGGCTCAGTCAGTGAAGCGTCCGACTTCGGCTCAGGTCATGATCTCACGGTTCGTGAGTTCAAGCCCTGCATTGGGCTCTGTGCTGACAGCTCGGAGTCTGGAGCCTGTTTCAGATTCTGTGTGTGTCTCTCTCTCTGCCCCTCCCCCACACAAGCTCAGTTTCTCTCTGTCTCAAAAGTAAACAAACAAAAATTTGTTTTTAAAAAATGTATTATCTCTCACAGCTTAGTGGGCCAGGAATTCAAGCAGAGCTCCACTGGGCAGTTCTTCAGCCCCACGTGACAGTCCCCTGCAGGCGGGGGCTGGTCTTGAGAGTTAGGTGTGGCTCTGCTGTCTGGTGGCTGGAAGGCTGGGCTCAGCTGAGTCCTTCTCGGGTGCCACGTGCTCTCCAGTCGGGCGCCTTACAGCCGACTTGGACCTCCAGAGTCGCTGTTCCAGGAGACAGACAGTGGCAGGTGTCAGACCCAGAAGTGAGCAGGGCTTTGCACCCTCACTCTTGCCTGCTCAGATTCAAGGTGGGAGAGACCTAGATCCCACCTCCCCTGGGGAGGAATGTCAGAGTTGTAGCCATCTTTAATTGTCCAGGTGCCTCCCCGTCCTCATCTATAAAATAAGAGTGGTAGTTATCTTATAGTTATCGGGAGAATTGAATGAGATGAACTGACTATGAGATGAGCACAGAGATTGAAAGAATACGTGTAAAGGGTTCAGAACAGTGCCTGGCATGTTAGAAGCATCTTGTAAATATGTGACGTTTATTATGACTGTTCTTAGGTACATGATGCACCGTTATTTACCCTTGTCATCCCTAAACACATGAGGAATATAAGATACAAATTCTTCTTCCAGAGCCCTCTCTAATCTCGTTGGGCAGGTACAGAATTGACATCATGAAGCCATTAGACAACCATACTGAGTAGTGCAGAATAGTTATGATTTTCACAGCGTAAATTGTACAACAGTTTATAACTGTGTGTGTTACTTCTGTATAGCTGGCAAATGTCTATAGATTGAGAACATTTGCGACATTTTAACGTTAACGTCTATAGAGGAAGGTTTTGTGTTGTATTTTTAATGTCCTTTTTCTCACGGGACGTAGCATAGCATAAGAGCTTGGGCTCCAGGGCTAGGAACCGGCTCTAAATCCTGCCTTTGGAACACAGGATCGTTAAAACTCCCCATTTTGTAATTTCCTCTCTTCTAAAAGGCTGATAATAGAGTTCTTGTAGCATTATTGGAGTTAATGGATGGAATGTGCTTAGTGTAGTTACTGGCCCGTAAATAGTGCATGATAGGTAATAAGAAAAAGCTAATAATCCTTTTCTGTTCAAGCAACTGATGGGGCAGGGGTAGGTAACTGAGGACTCTATCATCTGGTGTCCAGTACCCTTGAGGATTCAGCCCGGGACACTGCCCCACCACCTGACCTAATGCTTCCCTTTCTGTATTCTTGCTCTGGGCGATGCTATCCTCTCCCCGTGCTTTAGCATTGCTCATTATAGATGACATCATCTCTAGTGCTAGTTTTCTCTGAATCCCACCCTGATCTCAAACCATGGAGATCATGCCAGTACCCGAAGTTTTATGTGTCAGAAACTAAGCTTTCCATGAAGAAATAAGGGAACCAGAATAAGGTGTAGAGCTGAGGGTGAGTTTTAGAGATTCAAAATGGAGGGGAGGGGTCTAAAGTGGAGATGGTTAGCAGAAAGTTGGACATTTGGAACTAGTGGCCAGAGCTCAAGTTTCACATTTTGGAGTTGTCTGCTTAGAGCAGATGAAGGCCAGGAATACATGTGATTTTCAAGGGAATGAGAAGAGGGCCCAGGGGCTGAGTCTTAAGGGACATTAACGTTTGGGGGCTCGCAGAAGAGGTCATACAGCCTAGAGATGGAGCAGATCGGGGACTTCGTAAGAGGAAGGGCCCTGGGGAGGCAGGTGCGTCGAGATAGATGTGGGCGGAACGCACGCTACACACTGTAGCCAAGGAGCGGCCCCTGTGGCGTGTGTGTGTCCGCACGGGGAGAATGCAGCAAGACGCGAGGTGGCAGAGTCCTCAGAAAGCAGAGAGGGGTGTGGAGTTGCTGTTTTGAGACATGAATACATGCACCTCGAGGCAGGATTTTGTTGTCCTGTTTTCTTTTGCTTTTTTTCAACATGGGGCAATCTTGGTGTGTTTGCAAGAACTGGTGAGCCAGCTGGGGACAGAGTGAAGCAGTGGAAAAGCCGAGAGTGAAGCCTTCTGGGGGAGGCAGGCAGTGGGGGCAAGAGGAAGAGGGAAGCTGGCTTTGCGAAGGAGAAGGCACACTTCATCCTGGGAGGCTGAAGGGACTGAGCGAGGGAGGAGAGAGAAATTTGGAATTAAGAAAAGAATTCAAAGGCACTCAGGTTATATCAAATTATCTGTGGACTCAACCGTCTTCGTGAAGTCAGGGTCACAGTCACTTGTGTGGAAATGAAGAGAAGGGAAAGGACCTAGAAGAGGAGCTGTGGGGGTGGGGGGTGGGGGGTCAAAAAGATAGGAACAGACCTCACTGACCGTTGTTCATCAGCAACAGAGGTTCGGTAGCCTGGGTCTTCATGAGCGAGTACCTGCTCTGTGCCGCGCAGCGGTGAGTAAGGCGGTGCCCTTGGAGCTCACAGCAGAGCTGCAAACCCAGGCAATGGAGTGTAAGGATACGTCATCTCAGGGGAGCACATGCTGGGTGCTGTGGGGTCGCAGGGGAGGGACCCCAGACTTGCGGGAGCACTGGGGAAGAAGGAACATGTTTCAGATGGCAGGAAAGGCTTCCCAGAGATGATGACGGCTCAGCGGAGCCCTGATGTCTGGAAGGCTGGAGAGGCCAGTGTAGATAAAGTATTCCCAAGACAGGAAGTATCAGAACCCAGGGCTTGCTGGGGAGAGAGCAAGGCAGGGCCCTGTACTCTGCCTGCCCCGCGGCCACCTGGGTGCTTACAGTGCAGATGCCTAGGCCCCACACGAGGCCACACAAGACTCTCAGCTGACCTCCAGGAACTGGGACTTTTCACAGGCGCCCCGGGTGCTGTTTATGGAGGACGTGTGTTGAATACTTAGTATGTCAGTTGCTATTCTCGATGTTCACGTGGGTCCTCACGATTGCCTCTGTGACCCGTGAGATGAGATGGGGAACGTGGACGTGGAGAGGTCATTGCCCAGAGTCATGTAGGTCATGAGCAGTGGGCTGGGGCCCCACACTGTCCCCAGCGCACTTGCGCGGGGAGCCGCAGGTTGTGTATTTTGGCGGGCACCGAGTGGGCACAGGAGGGGATGAGGCGATGGTGACAGTGATAATGACGAGCGAAGAGGCTGTGTTCAGAAGCTTGGTTTTGGCTTTGCGGTCTGGTGACTTTTTCAATGATGTTCTGCACTGAGGAGGAAAGCAGAGACCACAGCTCTTCAGGTTTTCACCGCCCCGCGCTGCCATCGCTCCACATGCCTGCCCAGGCCGACTTCGTTCCTGCCCCCGACTTCTCTGCTGTCAGCGTGTCTCACTGGACTGTGCCCTGGCATGGACCCGTGCCTGACTCTCCTGTGCATTCCGGTGTCTGTCTACATGTGGTATTTGTGTAGTTGTGCGCCATGTACTTCTGTGTGTGTTTGTGTTTCCTTTACTAGAATTTAAGCTTCGTGAGGGCAGGGACTTGGTGTGCATGTTCGTTGCTGTGGCCCTGGGACCTGGACATGGGGATGTTGAAGAGACAGGAAAGCTTTGTATGTAAGACAGGGCTTCCCATCTCGTGCAGAGTCTCACGGTCGGGTTTAAAAGGCCTGTAAGATTCTGCATGGTCTGACCCCCTCCCCTTCTTTCTCTGTCACTCATACGTGCACGCACACACATTCACGCACACACACGCATGCACGTCGTGTCCTATCACTTGCCTGGCTTCAGCACTCTCAAATTCAGCAGGTGCCTTATGCGTTCTAGAACGTCCGTGCAGGGCGCCTGCAAGACAGGGCTGCGCTGAAGCAGCAGCCCACCGGAGAGGCCAGAAGGGCAAACGAGCAGACGTGCTGCTTTGTGATACCTTTTTTATTATTGTCTAGTGGTGTTCGTTAATTTATTTTGGCTTACACCTTATCTCCGCAGGTAAGTTCCTAATTTTCCTCAGGTAATTCGGCGCCCCACATATAGGTGCTCAGTAAATACGGATTGATCTTATCCACTTGGCTTTTTTCAAACCTTCTGAGTGTTTACATACGTATGTTTTTTTGTTGAATTATTGCAGGGTAGAAACGAGAGGAATGCGTACAGCGTTATGGTGGCCGTATTCGGCATTCGCCCTGCCACGTTCTGTGGCTCTTCAGATAGCTTAATGCTCTCGTTCCTCAGCCACACCAGCCACATTCCACGCGCTCAGGGCCCCCAGGCGGCCTGCGGCTCCTGCAGCGGACAGTGTAGATACGGAACTTGTGCATCCCTGCAGAGCCTTCTGTGGAGCGGCATCTAGATGCTTAAGGCCCAACGTTTTTATGGATTTTGTTGGCCGGTTTGAAGGAGCCAGGACTGAACGGCGGGCCACCCGCGAGTCCTGGTGCACATGGCTCCGGTCACATCGCCGGTTCACTGTCCACCTCGTGCTCTCCCTGCAGGTGCCCGTGGCGGAGCATGGACCCGCTCGCTGCCCACAGCCGCCACCTCCTCCAGCAGCTGCACGAGCAGCGCATCCAGGGCCTGCTTTGCGACTGCATGTTGGTGGTGAAAGGGGTCTGCTTCAAGGCGCACAAGAACGTTCTGGCGGCGTTCAGTCAGTACTTCAGGTGCGTGTCCTAGACTTTGTTCTTGTGACCGCGTGGAGGAAGAGCTCTTCTAGCGCGGGTATATTTTGACTAAATTTATTTTCTCCTTGGATTTCACCGTTCTCACCTCTTGTAGTGCTTGGTGGATTTTTTTGCTTTTTTTGTCTTTAGAGCAACCTGAGAGGAAAAGAGCTTTTTACCTAAAAACTCTTTGGGCAGATTGAAAGTATTTTGGCACTTTGTCTTTGATTTTAGCAGTTGTAATTAATGTCCATTTTCTCTATGTATTTCTTATCCTTTCATGGTAAAAAGATTGAGGAATAGAATTCCTGGTAAGAGCTTTCTTGTGATAAGAAATGGAAGTGGGGAAAATGCCGTATGTACTATTTTGTTATTAAAATGTTTTAGTTTTTGTTTTTCTTTGGAATATTATAGAAAACAGATTTGAACTCAATCTATTTCTTCCTATGATCATTTTTAGATTATTAGACATTATTAGAGTTCAGTGTCCTACATACATTTTCTGGTTAGCTGAGATGTATCTCTCTGTAAGCACTGAAGCTTTTTGGGGGGGGTACCTTTTTTTCCCTTAAAATGCATAGCGTTTTATTGCTCTAGTAAACGGTGCATGGAGCCTGATCTAATCTTCCCATCGAACTCACCCTCTGCTATCATGGATGCTCTAAGCACACGTTATAGTGAATGGGTCCGCTCACCGAGGTGGTCAGCACCTCTGCCCCGTGCAGCCTGGTCTCAGACCCCACTTCCCCTGCCCTGTTTTAATTAGTACTTCCCTGAGGCAGGAACAGAGCTGAAGGCTATTTTGGGGAAGCAGGTGATTAGATTAGAGAAAATGTCCACAAACTTGCAAAAGACCATTCACCTGACCCAGCGTGGTAGTTTCCATGCAGTACAAACCCCGTCACCTGGAACTTGACGACATCTATGCAGAATAAAGTGCCAGGGCTTCATGGCACCCCTTTCCCTCGCTAACTCACAGGGCTTTTCTTTTCCTCACTGCTGGCTTGTGGGCCACTGGGGTTGCAGAGAAACCTCTAACAGATCTGGGTACAAAGTGAGCTTATGTCAAGTATGTAGAGTTGTCAGATTCCCAGAGACAGAAGGTAGCATGGCGGGTGCAAGGGGCAGGGCGATAGAGCCTGGTTGTTTCATGGGGATAGAGTTTCGGTTTGGGAAGATGAAACGTTCTGGAAATGGATGTGCTGCTGCTGGCACTGTGGTGTGGGTGCACTCCATGCCACTGGCTTTACTGTTGGAACTATGTTTAACACTTGCAGCCACCTGAAAATGGGTCAGATGGTAAACATTGTGTATATTTTGCCACAATTAAAAAAACTAAAATTAAAAAAAGAATGAGTATCGAGTGTTGGTTTGTTATAGCTATCTTTATTTTTAGACATTTTTAAGGCACTTAGAAATGGGAATATTTTTGTTACGTGTTTTATGGCCTGAAATAGAATTTGCCAGACTAGACATGAAATGCTGAAAAATGTGTGTCCTTTAGTTTGCTTTACTCTATGTGTATGCAGTTAATAATCCACATGGATAATTATATTTTGAACAGAACGATGAGTATATTTCAGAATCTTACTCTGAGATCTGTTTGGAAGGTTGCATATCCAGCACACTAACTTAATTCATCTGAACTGCTTCATTGGACAGCCTGCCAACATGTTTTAAAGGATTTAAATATGCTTAATTTAAAAATCGTGGCATTTAGGGGCCCCTGGGCAGCTCGGTTGGTTGAGCATCCCGCTCTTGATTTCAGCTCAGGTCATGATCTCAGGGTCATGGGATTGAGCCCCCCACTCAGCATGGAGCCTGCTTAAGATTCTCTCTGTCTCTGCCCTTCTCCCCCCTCGCATTCTCTCTAAAATAAAATGAATAATGAAAAATTAATAAATCTTGGCATTTACGGAAGGGTAGTATTTTTGAATATTAATGTGAGCATGATTTATAAGAAAAAACTACCATACTATAAACAGATATCCTTTCTTTTATCAGGAGCCTCTTTCAGAATTCTTCAGGCCAAAAAAGTGATGTTTTTCACCTGGATATTAAAAACGTAAGCGGCATTGGGCAGATCCTGGACTTCATGTACACGTCCCACCTGGATCTTAACCAGGACAACGTGCAGGTGGTGCTGGACATAGCCCAGTGTTTGCAGGTTCAAAACGTCCTGAATCTGTGTCACTCGTTCTTAAAATCGGCCGCGGTGGACCAGCCCCCGGGCATGGCCTGCACCAGTACTTTCTCCCTGCAGAGCGCTCTGGCCGCCGACACCAGCTGTGTCATAAACGACACCTACCCTCCTCCTTTGCTGCCAGAGTGTCCCGCGGACGTCCAGCAGGGTAGAGCTTTGGAGGAGTCCCAATCGCCTGCTCCTCCGGCGGTCAGTCTTCATCACCCTGCAGGCGAAGCGTCCAAACAGGCGCCCGACCCACTAGAGGGCGGCTGTCCGGAGCTGCCTTCCAGACAGGGTTACTACTACAAACTCAGAAACTTCTACAGTAAGCAGTACTATAAACACACTGCGTGTCCCGGTCACGGCCACGGTCACGAGAGGGCGAGCGAGCCACCTTGCCCGTTCAGCGCGTCCCCGGACCTCAATGCCGGGGAGCCTCAGGCCTGTGCCGCCGCTCACTCCCAGTGTGACTCCCGGTGTGTCCTGCAGTCCCACCTGGCCCCGCCCCTGAGCGAGGTGACCCCAGGCCCTGAGTCCCACGGCCCATGCCCGCCGCCTGCCAAACAGATGAGGCTCAAAAAGGCCATTCACCTGAAGAAGCTGAACTTCCTCAAGTCCCAGAGGTTGGCAGAGCTGGAGTCTGAAGCCACTCCGGGTGACCGTGTGACAGAGAGGCTGGACGCTGCCCGCGCAGACACTCTGCAGGCAGCCAGCAGCCGCGGTGCTGAAGGAAGAGGCGATGAGGAGCTCATCGGTGCCGAGCACTTGGACTGCGTGAACGACGCGGAGCGGCCCGAAGAACCCACGGCCCTGGAGGGCCCGGCCCCGGCGCTCCAGTCCCAGAGGCAGTACGCGTGCGAGCTGTGCGGGAAGCCCTTCAAACACCCCAGCAACCTGGAGCTGCACAGGCGGTCTCACACAGGTACACTGACTCGGTGCCGCAGGCAGAGGGAAGGACGTGACGCGGACGCCCGACACCACTGCCGGCTCCTGCTTTTGTAAGAGGTTTTGCTGTTGCGCGACGATGTCATTGATAACCCCCAGAAGACCAGGGACGTTTTTGGGGATCACCCTTAACCACCTCGGAGCTCTGTAGATGCTCTGGCTGAGCCAGTTTACAAAGATGGCACGCTCTTCATTTTTAATTATGGCTCTGTAGCACAGACCGCCCATCTTTGAGGAAGGACAGCACGTTCTGACACCCTAAAAATTCCGCATATGCCCTAGAACGGCTGAGTCCTATTCGCTCTTTAGAATTAGACGAAATTTATTTTTTTTAAAGCCTGATGTAGGTTCATCCAGACCAAAATAACTGAGGGAAATAGTGAAAGGTCTCTGGGAAGCCCAGTGAATGTCAGAGTTTTTAAAATTGTGGTTTGGAAGGAAGAGGTAAACTTTTGAATAAGGATCAGCTTTACCCATTTGATGTTTTCCAGTGATCATTCTTCCATGTTGAACATTGAGTTTTCAGAGGCTTAGTACCTTAATTCATACCTCGCCCTTTTTCCCAAAGTTTATTTTTTTCCAGATGCTCCTTTAAAAGTGTCCCGTAGCACATAGTGCCTTCTGTTATGCGGTACTTCCGGTACCTCCCTTCCTGCAGTGAAACTTGGTGACCCCGGCACACATAACGACAGCCCTTACAGGCCTGAGGGGTGGTGCTGACGTGCACTTACAGCGTGTCTGCTTTGAAAGTGCTCACGTCCTTGTGATTATCCATGTGCCGTTCTGTCACCCTTTGGATTGCCTATGTGCTCAGCTGTTAGCGACCTCGTTCTCTCATTGAGAGACCTAATACATACGGCAGCCCTTCGTCAGTTTTCATGTATTTGACCACAAAGTGCTTCCATTGGTGGTAGTAGTTCAGAGTTATTTTATAGGAAGGCAGTATCGTTGACTCAGTTTTGCCCTGAAAAAGCACGATGTAGACCACTCTGCTTAAGTTTCCTAGAGCCTAACGATCATAATAATTTTTATTTGAGAGCATATCTGCATAACTTTAAAGGAAACACATTACATTGTTTGTTCTGAAGGGACATCTTCAGATGCAGGTGGTCACACAGCCGGGGCACAGGGGTTTACTGGGACGGAAGTTGGGAAGGCGGCATTTCACCGGTATGGCCTGGGGAACTATTTCTGGGGGTCCGTGAGGCCAAAACTCTTTCCATCAGAGTCTGGCCCCCCGTCCATCCTGCTCACACAAGTCCGCTAAAGGCGGTGGCTGGTGAGATGTCTGGTGGTATGTTCCAGAAGTCACTGTTTTCATTTCTGATGTGGGCCGAACCTACAGACACAGCCTAGGTAAACCAGAGCTCTTTCGGGTCCTCAGTTACTCAGAGCGTGAGGGACCCTGAGAGCCGAGAGGAAGGCCCCCTGGTGTAGGGGGATTGGCCCTGGTCACTTGTGAGTCTTGGCAGCTGGTGACCTTTTTTTTCAAACTGTTGTAGCTCACTTCACATCATCCATCTTCCCCGTAATTTCAGATGTAAACGTAGTCCCCAAATACAGGATTCGTGTGACTATGGTTACCCAGGGCCAGAGCTTGCACCTTGTCCTTGAGGAAGCCGTTGAACAGTTTTAGGAAATCGTCCAGTGTGAAAATATCCTGGCAGGAGCTAGCAAGCTGGCAGACCGTAGCACACAGTAAGCAGGGAAATGCTAATTTTTTAAAAAAGAATCTTAATGAAACCACTTGATTTGAGGGGAATGGGGAAGAAGGAAGGTTCTTGGTCTTCAAAGCGTCATTGGGTTTTACAGGCCAAAGGTGGCACCTTGAGGTACGCTTTTCCCGTTCTCGACAGTGTGTCACACTGCTGCGGCCTCCTTGCGTGGCGCCCGCTCTCCCTGTCTGTGCTGTGCCAGGGTGCAGACGCGGGCAGCGGGCCGGAAGGCACACCTCCCTGCCCAAGTGTCCTTGCCCTCGTTAGTGCATGTCGGCCACTGAAGCCAGTGGGGAGGGCTCTGCCCCGGCACTCTTGAAGATTCCGCCCCCCCCACGTGTGTACGCCTCGTGGGGTGTGGACGAGGCTCCCTTGCTGGTGTAAAGGAGTCAGGCTGAAGGAGAGGGCAGCAAGCCACCGCTGCCTTCCAGGCGGCACAGTCAGGAGGATGTGGGGACTCTGCCACGGTCTCTCTAGAAGGTACCAGAATGTGGCGCTCTCTTCTGCAAGGGCAGCGGAGATTGTTTAAACATTTTAAACAAAATTATGGTGCAAATATGCCTAATGATTTTACAAGTTGTTATTTTGTTCTGTTTCAGGTGAGAAACCTTTTGAATGTAACATTTGTGGGAAACATTTCTCTCAGGTGGGAATACTCTTATTTACTGTTAATAATTGGAAACCTGAAACCCAGTGTTTTTTTTTAATTATTTATTACAAATAAGACATACACTTGGACTTCTGAGAGAAGCCTTTCATGGTGTCTGTAACTTTGACTTCACACTAAAGCAGGAGAAAATAATTTCTAAGAAACACACATTTTAGGTGTTAAGTCATTAGGGGACAAACAGCATTTTTGGTAAGTGTGTGAACTCACTGACCCCACTAGGGTCCAATCCTAGTATGTGTCTTCTCTTTCGTGAATGAGGTTTCCGGAAACTGCAGTGTGCGCCCATGCAGTGATGCTGGAGGCCACGCCGGGCAGCATCCAGGACAAATGTCCCCTTCCTCCTGCCGGCACGTCAGTTGTTAGGATGCGGGGAACACAGCAAGCAATTCTCATTCCTGCTTGGACCGCCTTTCAGCTGACCCCTGTTCAAGGTCACTTGGACACGTATGAATTCCCTCATCCCGCCTGTGTTTGCTGCTCCTTCGTAGGGCTGCCTGTCGATCTGGGCACTGGATGTAAAGAAACCTAGAGATTTAATGTCAGAGGAAATTCCAAACGTGGACCGGTGGGAACCCGCTTCTGAGATAGAAGGAAGTCCCTGCTGCTCCTCCACGTGCGGGCACTGGCATCTCCAGGGTGAGCGAGGCCGGCTGCGCGGCCCCCGCACAGGCCCGCGGGGGAGACCGCCACCGCATGGCTGTCTGTCCTTCCATCGGCGGGCATGGTAGATCGGTCACAGCCGGGGCAGACGCTGTCTCCTGGGCCGGGCACTGACCCAGGAGCCCTCCAGGCGGTGATGCTGGCAGCAGTGCTCCCCAGAGCACTGAAGCTCCATGACAGCGCCATCTTTTGACACATTCCCCACGGAGCCAGCTCTCCAGTGTCCCCTTCCTCTTCCCCCCCAAACCTGTGCCCTCAGGGACCTCTCACGCCCCCTGCCACATGCCTGCAGGGATCCACTGAGTCCGGTCCCCTTCCATTGCGTCTTTAGTCCCTGCCGTCCAGAACGCCGGTGCCCACTCCACATCCAGAAGTTTCTGCAGAAGCGAGGGGAGTCCTCTCTCCAGCTGCCAGTCACTCGAGGCCTCGCGGCTTCAGTGCAGCCTCACCTGGGCTGCCGAGCCGGGGCTGTGGCGACGACGGGCAGTGTGGACTCGGACCCCGCCCCTGGCCTGCTGCTCTGTGCCCTCGGGCGAGCCACCCTCCACTTTGGCATGTCAGCTTCGCGGTCTGTAAAACCAGGGAAGGGAGAGGACTGCGCCTGTGGAGTGTGTGGGGAGTCGGTAGGAGTAAGAACTTCCTGCCTGGCGCGTAGTTCCTGCTCGGGGTGTCGTCATCTCCCGTCCCAGGGCCGCCCTCTCTGATCCTGCACACCCGTCTTCCCAGGGTGCTCGCCCCCCACCATTTTAACCTCACAGCTTTGCAGTGGGCAGAGCCGGAGACGTGGACTCGTGACTGTTAACGATCAGCAGCCGTCACTCCCTGACCCTCGGTTTCCTACATCCTGAGTCAGGGACTCTATTCCTCTGCAAATGTCAGGAGGAGGGGGTGAAACGATGGACACGAAAGCCCTTCGGACGTTTAAAATGCGATGACTCTTCAGGGTCTGTCCCCTGCTCGCTTGGCATCCTTCCATGACCCTTCACTGCCAGTCAGGGAGAACCGGACATTGAAGCGTGTGTAGTCAGCCTCCCGCCTCATCTCCCCGAGTAGACGGCAGGCCTGGCCTCCAGGGCCTCTGGTTCTGTCGCGCTGGGGTGCGGCTCGAGTGCAGGGGTGAGTCACTACCGCGATTTGGAAGCATAGCGGAGGTAGAGGACCACTGCTCAGGCCTCGCCGTGCACTGCCCTCCGGAGTCCTCTCAAGGTAGCCCTGTCTGATGACAGACACTCCTGAAATCGTCCTCTGCTGGGGCCTGTGTGTTGTTGGATTTTTGTGAACGTTGGATTACGTACACTTGCAGTTTTCAGATGCCCCTTCCCCATAGTGAAACTGTGACGTTCTTCGTGAACAAAGATTTCTGTTTAAAAACCTCTCAGCAAGCATTTGTTGCAAGCGTAGAGTGCCCAAGGAGCTCTGCCGTGTGCTGGGGAGATCTGCATAGAGAATAGCATAGGGAACAGCATGGGCGAAGACTAGCGAGTGCTCGTTTCTGCCTGGAAGAAGTGGTGTTCTGGGTATGTGATGACGTGAAATATGTTAAGAGATTGCCCAGGTGAGCCCCGAAGACAGGCAGGCATTTGATAAGCCTGGGGGTGTCTGGCATTCCAGGTCGAGAAAGCTGTCAGGTTGTTGGTACAGGGATACTCTCTCTGTAAGAAGTCCCCAGTAACCACCCTCCGCCTTAGGGCAGGCATTCATCTTGAGAATGAGCTGGAGTTCATATTTGCGGTTACAGGGGGTTGGAATGCTCCCATGCTGTTGCTGGAATGTTTGCTCCGGTAGAAGGGAGTTTGTGAATATTTTCCCTTCTGGAAGACTTGAAAGTGAGAAAACGGATTCACCAATGAGAATTAATCTTGTAATGCTGTTCACTCAATTTATGTTTAGTAGAATCAGTGTTGGGGGCGGGGAGTTACCCATAACTTTGATGATGAGTCCGTAAGCAGAATGATACATGAGCTTTTTGCAAAGCTACCGTAACCCGAGACTGTGACAACAGACGGCACCTGTTGATATGGTGCCGGACACGGTCCGTGCACGGATCTCAGCACTGGGGAGCCCCGCACACAGCAGAGAGTGAGTGAGGCTCTGTGCAAAGTGCTGGGCCTGTGTGTGTGGACTGGAACCCAGCCGCACAGGAGCACCCGGAGAAGTGAGGTCGGGGCAGGCCTGGAATACCTGTGACGTGAGGAACAGGAAGAAGAAACCTTGTGCACTGAGCTGTCTTCGGGAGAGGAGCAGAGTTGTGACGTCTGTCCTGAGAGGCAGGAATGCATACAGAGCGGCTGGTGCGGTGCCTCCCGGAGAGGGGAGCCCCATGTGCGGGACACGAGTGAGAGGGCACAGTGATGCGTAGGAGACGGGGGTGCTCCCCCGGGCACGGACACGGCCTGACGCCACAGCTGGCAGGGTTTGGCCGCATCCACGGGGAAAATGCAGGAATAAGAGTATTTTAATGAACTTTTCCTAAGTTACTGAACTCTGAGCTCTGAGGTGGTGGTCACTCCCCGTGTAAATGCCCTGCTGTCCATACGATGATCACTGTTGTTTAGGTGACATCTCTGTTAATCTCCAGGGGGGTTTTCCCTGTTAATTTTTATTATTTTGTGAAATCCTGAAGTCCCAAAACTCCTGAACTAGGTGACTTTTAAGCTCTGACATCCCTTTTATCTCCAAAATGGTATGATTCCGCAGCTGTTTTTTTGTTTTTTTTTGTTTTTTTTTTTTTTGTGAATAATAGCTGCCATTGGAAAAGTGTTCTTATGGAGAGGATGAGCTCGGTTTGCTCCTGTCTAAATGCTCATGTCCACATCCCTGTTAGAAGGGGTTTATTTTTTTAATTCCTCAGATCAGATGCTAGTTCTTCTCTACAGCAGTTTTTCTGTTCAAAATTCTGACAGCTCCCTCCTTCTTTAAAATATTTGCTTAGACAGAGCAGAGCGTCCTTTACTGCTCGTGTTCTTTAACACAGACAGCCCAGCAATGCTGCAGGCTTCCGAGTCCGCAGACCTGAGTCAGGATATTCGATCCCGGCCGCAGGAGCCCAGGCTGATGACCTCCCCCCCGGAGCCTCAGTTTGCTCTTCCATAGACCGTGATGCCACTACTTTAGAGGGGATTGAGGCTGGGTGACACGTGGTCTGCAGCTTCTCAGTGCTCCATTCCTGGTAACCGCCTCATCCATCGCGGTTGCTATTGTTGCCACTTGCTAGAGTGTTCTGTCCCAGATGTGGACTAGGTACGTGGCACATGATGAGTACGAGAGGGAAGCAAACCAGACCAAAAATAAAGATATTTGACTAAAGGTCAAACAATCTGGGTCCCAGTTTGCTGCGTGATTTGGCATAAATTATGGAATGCATCATTGGACTTTTTTTGCCCAAATCCTTCGGTATTTGCTCTGCTTTCCTACCGTGGGCCAGATCAGTGTGTGCTCCTTTATCTGCGGGACGATCTTCATGATCCATTTCTAATACTAAATAGCTAAAAAAAAAATTTAAGAGGTCGTTTTAATATTGCTCATTATACTCTTCTATGTGGAAGACCTTTTGATTATGCTTGCTTTGGAAACGAGTGATTGTGACGCTTCAGTTAAAAAGAAAGGGTTCCAGTGCCACTATGCATGGACTCCGAGAATGCCTTTCAGTCTTGATACATCATTTACAAAATAGCTTAAAAAAGAAGGACCTAATTTAACAGATGAGCAGATGGTGCTATTCAAATTGTTACATAATTGATGAGCTTTTCTGGGATTTGGAAGTGACTGACTTAAAACAGCCTGTGGTGCATTCTCTTACCTCCCGGGAGCTGTTTCCCCAACAGTCAAGCAGCTCTTGTACGGAATCGTCAACACAAGCCGGTTTATTCACAGCAACGTGTGAGAGTTCAGACTCCCACAAACCCACGTTACTTTCTGGCCCAGCTGTGTATCAGCAACAGCTACTTTACCTATTTGTCTGAATCTGAGATTTTCATCTAGAAAAGAGATACATTGCTACCAGTTACTTACTAAGAATAGTTTGGTGATGCACGTAAGGGCAGGCCGACCAAACGTGTATGGCTGTTGATATTTGTTGTTTTACTATTGTTTCCAATAGTCATTGTGTTAAAAGCTAGGTATTTACCAGTGTTTTGCCAAATTCTTCCTCTTTAGTTATCTGGAATAAACCTGAGTTTTCCCTAAGTTGTATTTATCATATTCTGAAGTGTCTAACCCCATGCTTTCCCTGAGCCTGACACACGGAATCTCTGTGCTCCGTGATACAAAATCCACAGACCACACTTTTTTCACTTGTAAGTTTCCGCTCACAAGCAGACTCAGACCATCTTCAAACCTATAACCATGAACTGTCTGCACTTTTATTTAACATCCAGTTTGCAGACTTACAAAGCCAGAGTGGTTCGTTGGCTATTACTGTTCATTCCCTCCTTTTGGCTTATTTTGCGCATAATGCCTGCACGTGGTTACCCTTGGGCACATTCATTCATTTCAGTGTTTTTATAACCAAACACTATAAAAAATTAGAAGGGGAAATGAGAGATTGAGTCTATTAAATTCTGGCAGTGGAGAATTTTATTTATTTTCAAATCCTAATTTGAAACGTTAGCCAGGAGCTTTTTTACTATGAGGCGATTACAGTTTTAATTTTAGTGTCCTTTAGGCAAGTTAGTATTGATTTCGTATTGATTATTGCATGGAAATCTATTTGCAATCTCCATTTAAATAACTCTTTGTGAAGCCCTGCTAGTTTCAGCAATTAGGAACATAAAAGGCCCTGCAGCCAAATGGCTACTGTGAGTCTCCTAATTCGCATTTTTGCACAAAGGTAAAAGAAAGGACACCCCAGTCAGGCAGAACAGCTGTGCTCCCAGAGGAAGTCTTACCTTCTTTATGAACAAAGGCATGTTTTTAAAAAATAAACAAGGAATCCTGAAATAACCAAGTACAGATGCTTTGTTTCCAAGCGATCCCTGTATGTAGACGGTCCAAGTTAATAACAAACACCAAGTAAGGGCACCTGGGTGGCACAGTCTGTTAAGCATCCAACTTCAGCTCAGGTCATGATCTCACGGTTCGTGGGTTCAAGCCCTGCATCGGGCTCTGTGCTGACAGCTCAGAGCCTGGAGCCTGCTTCGGATTCTGTGTCTCCCTCTTTCTTTGACCCTCCCCTGCTCACACTGTCTTTCTCTCTCTCTCTCTCTCAAAAATAAAACATTTTTAAAAATTAAAACAAACACCAAGTAAAGTGTACTGAGGTCTTTTTGAAGTACAAACTTAGCAGCCCCCACGGCGTGCAGGGCCCACGGACGAGGGAAGCAGCACAGTGCGTGCTCATGAGGCGACAGGCCAGGGGCTCGCGTGGAGCGCCGGGGTCAGAGGCCAGACGCAGGGGCATCCATGCGGTCTGCAGATTGCTGGCAGGTCCAGTCCCGTGCTCCTCACCAAGCAGCTGGACCGGGGCCTGGCTCAGTCTGTCCGCTTTCCTTTTGAATTCGCAGAGCCTTCAAGAAAACTTTTCATTGCTGGTATGCTTTTTCTCCCCCCTCTCTTGCAGGCGGGTAACTTGCAGACTCACTTACGTCGGCACTCGGGTGAGAAACCATACATCTGCGAGATCTGCGGAAAGAGGTCAGTGCTGGGCTCGTTCCTCGGCTTATAAACAACTCGAGCCTTTTT
>NW_027551568.1:6165177-6171020 GCF_008692635.1 Crocuta crocuta | reverse complement strand
TTTTTTTTTTTTAATTTTTTATTGTTTATTTCTGAGAGAGAGAGACACACACACACACACACACACACACACACACACACACACAGCAGGAGCAGGGGCAGGGCCGAGAGAAAGGGAGACGCAGAATCTGAAGCAGCTCCAGGCTCCCAGCTGTCAGCACAGAGCCCGACGCGGGGCTCGAACTCGTGAACTGGGAAGTCATGGCCTGAACCGAAGTCGGACACCCAACTGACTGAGCCACCCAGGTGCCCCACTCTTGTCTGTCTGTGACTTCAGTGTTCTCTGGGCCACCTGTGGTCTCACCCCCGTAGCTAAGGAACGCAGGTAAAGTCAAACCCTCCAGCTTTTCCGTAACAAAAAGAAAGAGAAATGTTCACTAAGAGAAAGAAAATCTAGGACACAGAGCCTTAGGAAATGGGATTTTACATGAAACAAAATTATAGTAAAATTTCCGTTCATTCCAAGAACGTCTGTTAACATAGATCAGTGTGCCCCTGGAGGTGACTGTCGTGTAGGGAATGAGACTTGCAGCCACAAAGCCTGAGCATCAACGGACGGGTGGCTAAAAGGGCCCGGAGCTGATCAGAAACAAGCCTTGAGAGCTCGGCAGTGGGAGGGGCCTTCGCAGGTCTGGGCAGGGCTTTGACCTGCGACTGAGTCGCGGTGGGAACCCTCCTGCCCTTGCTGGGCTGCTTGTCTGGAGTCTACACGCTTTCCGCAGGCACCAGCCACAGCGCCTCAGTCATTTATTTATTTGACCAATATTTATTTGGCACCTGCTGTATGCTAAGTGCTGTGATGGGAACATAAACAGTACAGGGGCCCCTGAGTGATGTGGTAGGTTACGCATCTGCGTCTTGATCTCATCTCAGGTTTTGATCTCAGGGTTGTGGGTTCAAGCCCCACAGTGGGCTCCACAGTGGGTATAAAGCCTGCTTTTAAAAAGAGAAGAAAATTAAAAAGCAGTAGAAGTTCTGCCTGCAATAATTGCATAGCCAAGAGCGGTGGGCAGAGATGGCTTTGAGGACAGTTAAAGTCAAGTCCTCCAGGGTAGCATGCAGCGCGGGCTAGTGACCCTGGCGGAGGAGGCGCGGGCAAACCGCTGTCCCTGCCGATGGGAGAACACACAGAAAAGAAAGCTGCCTGGCTTCGCACGCCTCCCCCCACCGCCTTCAGTGCGGGTATCGCACGCCCCTCCGGTGAGCTCCGGTGTGAGCCTCCTGCCGCTTCCGACGGTGTCACTTCGCCTTGGCCTTGTCTACACCATGGGTTAAATACGAGCCTTTGCATTTAAAGTCACGTCTATACACATCTTTTCCCACATGGAGTCAGTTCTCCAGTGACGTGGGAGGGGACGAGGCCTAGGGTTCCGTGTCTGAGTCCGGGTGGGGCTCTCCCTGAGCCAGCATGGTGACCGCCTCGAGGAAGAAGAGTCACAAAGCCAGGTAGGGAAAACGGTCATTCAGAACCAAAACACTTGCATCATTTCCTACGTTCTCCTGAGAAAGAGAAAAAAGTAAAGTATTTTAAAAACGCACATTTCAGATGAAGCCAGGCCGCAGGTGGCTGCGTTGTGAAGGGCTGCGGGGGGCGGCCCATCTCCCTCAGTGACTTGCGCTTGTAAAGATTTGCACTAACGTAGAAAGGAATTCTTAATGGAGCTTCCGAATGTCGTGACAGGTTTGCAGCCTCTGGGGACGTCCAGCGCCACATCGTCATTCACTCGGGAGAGAAGCCACACTTGTGTGACATCTGTGGGCGAGGTACTGCTGGCCGTTTGCCTCCTCTTCCTCGAAGACCACTGACGAAAATGCCCTCGGTCCTTGAGCCGAACGCTTGTTGTGGTCTCTCTAGGGTTTAGTAACTTCAGCAACCTGAAGGAGCACAAGAAGACACACACAGCAGACAAAGTCTTCACCTGCGACGACTGCGGCAAGTCCTTCAACATGCGCCGGAAGCTGGTGAAGCACCGGGTGCGGCACACGGGGGAGCGGCCGTACGGCTGCCCCGCCTGCGGTGAGTGCGTGACAGCAGCCTGCAGCCCCCCAGGTATCCCCCAGCGGCCCCCCAGTCACCCCCTAGCGGCCCCCCGGTTGCCCCCCAGCATGCCTGCCCTGCCACTGTCTGGCTTGCTGTGCTTTCCCCGGGGGTGCCATGGAGGCGGTGCTGTCTCTTTACCCCCTCACAAGGCCTCCCCCACTCATCCCTGCGCCGGGCGGCCGGACCTGCCCTCAGGTGCTCTGGGCACAGTCCGGCTGCCGCGTGCCCCTCTCCGGGTCCATGGGGCATAGAGCAGTCTGGAAAGGCGTGGTGCACAGCCTGGGGGCACCGTCCTGCTGGGGCATCTCCAGCATGTGGTGGCGTCAAGGGGGAGGGCGTCTGGATCACGTATTGTGGGCATTTGACGCAGCAGTGAAGTGTCCAGGAAGGAGAGGGCAGGCTGCAGCCACTTCCGAGGGGCGTCACTGCACAGGTGAGGGCTGGGGACTCTGAGTTACCTGTTACCTGTGATCATGGAGTGTTTGAGCCTCAGAAGAACAGAGAGAGAGAGTGTGTGTGTGTGTGCGCGCGCGCGCGTGTGCGCGTACACGTACGTGTGTGCACATGAGCATCTGTGACGAGTACTTGTTGGTGCCGATTGAGTCATGGAGGAGTGAGTGAGTGTGGATTTTTACGATTTCCTGTGTGGCGCAAACAGGGAGAGTGCACAGAGTCCCTCTGTGGGGAGGCTGGAATTGTACTGTGCTGGGAGCACCTCCTCCTAATGGCAGCTGGCATCTAGAATAGGGCAGCACTTTGGGACGTAACCAGAAGGTACTTCTGTTTTTCCCTCCCACTTAAATTGTACACAGATCTCATCTCCCGGGGGAATATAGGCAACTCCGTGACTCTTCTCATTACTCTTTAAACTTGGCAGCACCTGGGGGCTTAGTGGGTTAAGCGTCTGACTCTTGATTTTGGCCCAGATTGTGATCTCCCAGTTCGTGAGATCGAGCCCCGAGTCGGGCTCTGTGCTGACAGTGTGGAGCCTGCCTGGGATTCTTTCTCTCCCTCTCTCTCTTAAAACAAACAAAAAGAAAGAAAGAAGTTGTTTCTTTAAATCACAGATGCAGTCTCAGATCAGTAATTTAAAATGTCATTTCCAAACTGTTAACTGCAGCTGTCAGAGTGACTTCAGGTTGAATCCTCCCTTCCCGCCCCGGCCAGGACCTGTTGCCGGCTTAGAGCCTGCGAGAGGAGCAGAGGGGCCCTGCTGCCTCACCTTGTGTTTCCAGCCCTTTCTCTCCCCTCACTAGCCATGGTTTCTGACCCTGCTACGGTCAGCCTGGGGCCAGAGGAAGAGAAAGAGAGAGCAAGAATGTTCGTTCTTACAGGACAGGTTCAAGTTTTGTAACCGCTTTACTGAGGTAAAAGTCCCACGGCGTAAAAGTTACCATTTAAAGTGACCAGTTCAGCGGTTCTGCTCTGTTTTTTTTTTTTTTTTAAATGTTTTATTTATTTCTAGGAGAGAGAGAGAGAGAGAGCGTGAGCAGGGGAGGGTCAGAGAGAGAGGGAGTCACAGACTGAAACAGGCTCCAGGCTCTGAGCTGGCAGTCAGCACAGAGCCCGACGTGGGGCTCGAACCCACGAACCGCGAGATCATGACCTAAGCGAAAGTCGGACGCTTAACCGACTAAGCCACCCAGGCGCCCCATGTTCTGCTCTGTTACTCATGGAGTTGTGCAGCCCTCGCCACAGTCGGTCTATTTCACAACACGGTCGTGCCCCCAGAAAAACTCCGTGCCCGCTAGCAGTCACTCCTGGTTCCCATGCCCCGGCCCAGGCAGGCATTAATCTGCTTGCTCTTGCTGGACGTGCGTGTTCCGGACATCTCCTCTGAGTGGGACCACACGGTCTTTCCTGACTGCCTGCTGTGAGCGGGGCTACTGCTTTGTGTGGGGGTGTGTTTTCATTTCCGCGACTTCCAGCCGGCTGCTTTGCGGTGGCTTCCCATTCTGAGCTTTGCAGTGAATAGAGCCCTCCCTCCCCCGCCCTTCCTTCCTCTGTCCTCTGCCTCCCAGGCTCCCTTCCCCTTCCCTTCTCTCTTCCATCCCCAGCATGGCTCTGCATCGAGCAAGGTGCAGACATACATTTTCCTCCAGCAAGACTTCTTCCTCCGGCCCGGGGCTTTAGCGGTTGACTCCCGGGAGACTTTCCCTGTTGGGGTCCCATCGCCCCTCTGGCCAGTCCTCCTTGGCTGGGCTTAAGATGGCTCCCACTACCCTCGTCGGGTCAGGGGAAACACCGCATCCTGCACCTCCTGGGACTGCGGCCCACAGCCGTGCACGGCGGCCTCCTCTCTGCGCCCACACAGCCAGCCCGCTGTCTCTCACTGGACTCCCACGCGGGAGACCGGTGCTGCTCCGCGGCGGCCTCACGGCAAGGATGGGTGTGAAGTCGGGCCCCCCTGTCTTGACTCACGGATAAAAGAGACTCCCCGTGTTCCTCTCCTGCTGGGAGCTCTACTGTGGCTAAAATTCACATCTCCAGGGCCCTAGGAAAGATTATTCCCATCTGCCCAGTAATTCCATTACTGAGAATTTATCTTAAACAGCGTAAGGAAAGATGTTACTTGAACACAAAGTATAGTGGGGAATGGGTGCAAGCCGCCCACACGTGCAGCACATCGAGGAAGGGCTCTGAGGCCTCGAGTCCACGAAATACCGTCTGTCTGTGTAAACCATGTGGTGTAGACATGAGGACACAGAGCCACTGTGGTCACCGCGGTGAGCTTTGGTGTTCTGCGCGGGGAAGAGTAAACCTGTAAGGCCTGGATGTTGCCCCCCGGTCTGGCTGTACCAACCCACCTGCCCGACGGCGGGCACTGCAGAGCTGGCCTCCTGCCTTCCCACGGGTCAGGGAGAAGCTCCAAATGTGCATCCACGTAACTGCGTAGTTCTTATCCTCTGTAAATGTGCACTGTCTTCTGGAAGGTTCTCTGTTGGTTTCTGTCTTCTGATCTTACCTGCTCTGATCATGGAGGTAGATTCCCCACCTCTGTCACATACGCAGGAAGGAAATAGAAGCAGGAGATGCATATGTAAGATTATGGTAAAAGCAAAACGCTGTTTCTAAATTATCGATCAGCCACGTTAGATTTACGAACACTTAAAACGGGCGAGGTTTCCGAGCACCGGCCGGCAGGGGCGGGCACCTCGGCCTACCTGGCGAGGCACTCCTGTGTGGGGACACAGTCCCTCGAAGGCTCGCACTGAGGTGCCCACAGCTGAAAGGCTGCAGGTCAGAGGCACGCGGCTAGAGGAGAACGCGGGCGTCTCCCGGGACAGCAGGTGGCGGGAGGGCTCGACTCCGTGCGTGGGAAAGCGGAGGCGTCCTCTTTTAGAAGGAGGCGGGGCACGGGGGGCAGTTGGCAGGAGATCCTTCCAGAATGCCCTCTTCTAAAAGGATCCCCCTTTCTTCCTGCAGGGAAGTGTTTCGGGGGCTCGGGCGACCTCCGCAGGCACGTGCGCACACACACGGGGGAGAAGCCGTACGCGTGCGAGGTGTGCAGCAAGTGCTTCACGCGCTCCGCCGTGCTGCGGCGCCACAGGCGGACGCACTGCAGGCCCGAGGCGCACCGGGACGCGCTGGGTGAGCTCACGCAGGCCCTCGGCGCTGCCGACCTCGACAGGCCGCAGAGCTCCGACTCCTTCTCTCAGGACGTGCCTGTCACCTTGATGCCCGTGTCGGTCAAGCTCCCCGTCCACCCGGCGGAAGAGTCCGTGACGGAATTCGACGGCCACGCAGCCGGCTCCTGCAAGTTCCGGGCTGTGGTTGAGCCTCACGGACCCGGCGAGCAGGAG
>NW_027551568.1:6162720-6164206 GCF_008692635.1 Crocuta crocuta | reverse complement strand
CCGGGCCGCGCCCCCCCGGCCCCCCCCCCAGCCGCTGCCGGCCGACGGCCTGCCCCTGGGCCGCTCGTCCCTGGCCGCACTGGACAGCCACTGCGGCGACGCACTGGGCGGCCGCGCCGCCTCCACGCCATGCAGGAGCTCCGAGGGCCAGCTCTTCTCCAGCATGGCGCTCTGGGGGCTGGCCATGAAGACGCTGCAGAACGAAACCGAGCTGGACCAGTGACGGCTGGCGGCAGGCGTCTCCTGAGCTCCCAGGCGGCTCCCGCACCACGGGGGGGGAGCGCCCTGCCTCCACGGCAGCCCTTCCGAGTGCCCGGGACTCGTGGACCCTCCCGGGCTGCGGGTACTGGTCACTCAGGCCTCCGGGGCCAGAGCCAGGGAGGAAGGCCCGTTGGCCGCCCAGCACACAGACGCGGGACTGGAGGGCTCGAGTCCCGGGAGCGGCCGCTGGGGACGGCAGCCCGCTGGCCTGAGCCTGCACGGCAGCGTGTGCGCCTTGGGTCCGCAGCTGTACACAGAGTCACATTCAAGGGGAAATATGTAGAGAAATACAAATATTTTTGCATTTTTACATGACGGAAATTTGTAGTGTTTTGTATTTTAATTTACACAAAAATTTTATTTGTATATGAAACCCGTACTATAATTTAAGTTGAATAAATGAAACGACTTTCTATAGCTCATTATGTGTTTCCTCTGGGATTTTCGTGCACTGAGAGACCATGGGGGTGTGAATGTCAACAGCAGTAAGGGCTCCCCCTGCAGGGATGAGGCCTGGGACGGTGGGCTTCCCAGGGCCTGAGTCCAGGCTCCTGCTCACGGCCGAGGTCACAGGCAAGCTACGCGCCCCTGCAGATCTCCGCCATACGAGAAGAATCTCGTGGCACTCACACGAGGCTCAGTGAAGCCATCATCCCCTGAAGGAACTTGCCCAGCGTCTACCTGCACGTGTGTCCCCCCTCCCGGCAGACGCGCTGGCCGGCGTGACGGAGCACGTTGTGTCTGTAGGGCCATGGCTGGACGATCCGAATGCGCTCACGCACCTGAAAATGCAGCTCCCCGCCTGGCACCTGGGGCTGCTGGCACAGAGGACCGCCATCTGTCGCCGTCCGCCGTCTCTCACCCCGGTACCGCACAGCCCGCGAGGGAGCAGGTGGGTGAGGATTTTCCTGGGGAAGCAGCGTGGTTGCAGATCAGAAGGTCCACTTTGAGGCCAGAGTCAGGTTCGCTTCAGGTTGTCACCAGCACCACGGGCCTGCAGCGCTGCAAGTCTGGGTCAGCAAGCGCGTGATCTCCTGTCCCCGACGGAGGAGCCGAGGCTTGCGTGGCCTCAGCCACCTGCTCAGGGACATGGGGCCGCTCATGGCAAGAGCCTGACTCTCCCAAGGGTGCCTGAGAGCAACCTTGAACCCTGCTGGTCCCACATGACTGGGAACTTCTTCCCTCTGTCCCCCTCCCCCCTCTGTCCCCCTCCCCCCTCTGTCCC
>NW_027551568.1:6160909-6162665 GCF_008692635.1 Crocuta crocuta | reverse complement strand
TTCTGTGCCCCTCACCCCTCAGTCCTCCCGGCCCCAGCAGCCCTCATCCCCCGAGGACCTACCACCCAGAGATCTGCCATCTGTCAGCTGCCCCTCACAGCCCTGTGTCCCAGGCCGCCTCCTTCCCAGGCTAAACCCAGGGCCCATCACACCAGGGTCCACCCTCCAGCCTCTTCATCAGCTCCCAGCCCTGCCCTCTGCCTGCACAGGGGCATCGGAACGAGGCCCGTGAGAAAGCGCTGCCCCGCTTCCTGCCACGGCTCACTTCCGGGGGCCCTTGGCCCATCTAGACCCCCTCCCCACCGATCTAGACCCCACGCTGCCCTTGGCGACTGCCCTGAGGTCTTCACGGCCGTCTTGCCTGTCCTCCCACTTGTGTTCTCGGCTCCAGCACCAGTCAGCCATGCGACAGATACCCTGCCCCCACCATTCCCCCGGACGTCAGTGTCCTGACTATGACATGAGTGTCTCCAACGTTAGTACTTTATGATCCTCTGAAAACAGCCTGTGACTAAGTTCCCAACGTGCCGGGGCCAAGAACTGCCCTTCTTCCTACAAAATCGGGGCGCAGAGACTGAGATTGTTCAGGTCTTCAGCAGAACCCAGCATCTTAAAAGGTCTGAGCTGGAAGGGACCTTAGAAACGATACCCTGTTTCCATGGGTCTCAACTTCCTGTGAGCTCAGCTGGAAGATCTTGCTGGTGAAATCTGCTAACGGTGCAGATTTGGACATTTTAGGCAAGGCCGACGAATCTGCCTTTCAGCAAGTTTCCCAGATGGCTCTGAGGCAGGTGGTGTGAGGACAGGACTCACGGACACTCTGGGCTTGTCCCCGTCCCTTGCTGGATTGCTGCCCTGAGGTGAGAGGTGGCTTGTCCCATAACAGCAACAGAGATGCATCATGCTGAGTGCAAGCCAGGCACGGCGGTAGAGGCTTTACAGGAGTCAACTTGTGTAAACTGCACAACTCACCGGTGAGGTCAGTCCTCGTTTCCTCCAGATGAGGAGAGTGACCCCCCGAGAGGTCAGGTCCCAGTGGTGACTTGGTGGCAGAGCCCGAAGCCTGGATCAGCCCCAGCCTGGCACGCAGGGCTTGCCTGCCAGGCTGTTGATGGGCTCGGAGAGAACCCGAGTGCCACAGTATTCATGCAGCTCAGAGCCCAGCTCTTCGTGGGAGCTTATCACACCCTTCCTCTTTGATTTCCTCTTTTCTTAGAGTAACGTACACAACAGAAAAATCAGAAAATACGAACATAAAAAAAAAGGAAAAATACTGTTCTCAGCCAGGGATGCTGAGATGGTGGTGGTGCTGGTGGTGGTGACGGTGATGGTGACGATGGTGGTGGTGGTGGTGGTGGTGATGGTGGTGATGGTGATGGTGGTGGTGGTGGTGACGGTGGTGACGATGGTGGTGGTGGTGGTGATGGTGGTGGTGGTGGTGGTGGTGGTGGTGGTGGCGATGGTGGTGGTGGTGGTGGTGGTGGTGGTGGTGGCGATGGTGGTGGTGGTGGTGGTGGTGGTGGTGGTGGCGATGGTGGTGGTGGTGGTGGTGGTGGTGGTGGTGGCGATGGTGGTGGTGGTGGTGGTGGTGGTGGTGGTGGCGATGGTGGTGGTGGTGGTGGTGGTGGTGGTGGTGATGGTGGTGATGGTGGTGGTGATGATGATGGTGGTGGTGATGGTGGTGATGGTGAAGATGGTGGTGGTGACGGTGACGGTGATGGTGGTGGTGGTGATGGTGACGGTGATGGTGGTGGTG
>NW_027551568.1:6128271-6160706 GCF_008692635.1 Crocuta crocuta | reverse complement strand
GTGATGGTTGTGGTGATGGTGGTGGTGGTGGTGGTGATGGTGATGGTGGTGGTGGTGGTGACGGTGGTGGTGACGGTGACGGTGGTGATGGTGACGGTGATGGTGGTGGTGAGGGTGACGGTGATGGTGGTGACGGTGACGGTGATGATGGTGGTGGTGGTGGTGATGGTGGTGGTGGTGACGGTGATGGTGGTGACGGTGACGGTGATGGTGGTGGTGGTGATGATGGTGATGGTGGTGATGGTGGTGATGGTGGTGATGGTGGTGATGGGGAAGCTGACTCTGTACTGAACAGCCAACACCTGCCAAGACTTAGCCCAAGCCCAGCCTCAGCCCTTCATGCACATTATCTCAGCACCCCTTCAACACTCAGTGTTTGTTTATACTTTGGTTTCTTTCCTTCCTGACACTTTCATAAATTTAGCCACTTAAACATTTTCTTAATCAGCTCATCCCGTGTTTACTTCTTTGCCTTTTCACATTGCAAATTGCTATAAACACCTTCTCTTGTCACAAAAGCATGTGTTGCCGTCAGCGCCCTCTACCCGGGTCTGATATTCCCCTCACACTTGCCCTCAGCTTGAGGATGTTTGCAAAGGGCCCCGGCAGGGTCGTGGGCGGGTGGGTGACCGGGGCTTCCCAAACAAGCCTGCTTTCCCTTGAATTGAGCAGGAATTTGTGGGCTGACGCAGGCGGCTTCGCGGCAGGTTTTCTGGCAGCCACCAGGTGGCGCCACAGCCCCTCAAACCCAGTACCTGGCGTACAGGAAGCGCTCCATAAATGTTTACTTAGCCTGAGCAATGGGAAGAATGAGACTGCCATTGTACGAGTAAGGGGAGAATGAGGACCTGAGTCTGGAAAGTTCTCTGGTCTGTTGGGCATTCAGATGAGGATGACAGATGGTTGTCTTAAATGCCTTGGTCTCTCTCTTTGCTTCCTCTGCACTATTGCTAACCTCACTCCCGTCCCCACCCAGGACAGGTGGATGCTTCTGATTATCGTGGAGGAAGGGCGTGTCCTCAGAAGAGAAAGAGAACAAAATTAACACTTCACCATAGAGCTCCCTTAGGTTGCACGTGCATAGTGCAAAGGCATAAGGCTGATTCAGCCGGGGGCCACCGGGAGTACAAAATAATTCTTGTCCACGGACAGGCAGACTCTTCTATCCAGCGAAGCCTCTGGGGCGTCTCTGTCCGCTGTGAGGAGCCAGCCCTCCATTTCAGATTCATTCCAATGTTCCTGATCTGAAACTGTGTCTGTTGTTTGGATTCTCTTGTGAATCAATTAGAACATCTATCTGCCTGGTTCCTTCCCTGATTAATGAGTTAAATAAAATCTTTAACATATATGCATAGTCATATCTGTATGATAGGCAGGATTTTACCTTCCTTTGGAAAAAAAACTATTTTAGAGAGAGAGAGAGCAGGAAAGAGGGACAGAGGGAAGGGAACGGGGGAGAGAGAATCCCAAGCAGGCTCCACACACAGAGCCAGACGTGGGGCTCGATCCCACGACCCTGGGATCATGACCTGAGCCGAAATCAAGAGTCGGACGCTTAACCAACATGAGCCACCCAGGTGGCCTTTTGAAAATTATTTTTATTAGACTTCTGAAAGGGAAGGTGTGTCCAGATGTGGACAAAAGTGCCCTCTTGTTTACTATTTATGGCCGAATTTGGTCGGTTCCCGAGCACAGACTGTATTAGCCATGACAAAATTCCACCAACCAGGGGTTTACACAACAGACCTTTACTCCCCGACATCCTGGAGGCCTGAAGTCGGAGCACAAGGTGTGGGCAGGCTGGCTCCTCCTGCCCTGCCTTGTATGAGGACACATCTTCCCCATGTCCTCACGTGATCGTCCCTGTGTCCCCATCTCCTCTCTGAGGACACCAGTTCTGTTGGATCAGGGCCCATCTGCGTGACCTCTTTTTTCTTTAATCATCTCTTTTCAAGGCCCTGTGTCCAAATACACTCACATTCCGAGGTGCTGGGGGTTAGAACTCACATCTGAACTTGTCAGGGACACAAGGCAGCCTGTGACATAGAGCAAGAGACGGGGACGTGCCAGAGTCCGGGGTGTGGAGAGGTGGCTGGGGACCCTGCTGGGTGAGCAGCAGAGGCGGCCGCACCAGCACCCCCAGGGCCTGGCACCAATCGTGCGCAAGGTGACCCAGTTAAGCAGTCTGCCTCTGACTCCCAGACGGGAGAAGGAATCCGCAGCAAGGGCCGGTGACAGCCGGGTCCCCCTGCTGAAAGAACTGGTCATTTTCCTTTCGGTCTCTCGCATTCTCAAATGAGCAGGTGGTGTTATCAGGGCCCTTGGCCGTAGACAGCTCGACCCTTCGACTGTAGGACAAAAGACAGACAGAGCCGATGGTCGGCTCTGAGGAGGAGCCACTTCCTGCTGCCTGGCCTGTCGGCTCTGGACCAGTGAGACCACAGGACCATTAATCCACACCAGGAAGCCCAGTCCACAGAGCAGAAGAATTGAGCTACTCTGGCTCGAGGAGTGTGGGGGCCAGAGACATGTGCACAAGGCCCCCCGTCACTGTCCCCAGCAGACTGCCTGGAAGGCCAAGGTCCCTACATTTCCTGCCATCTGGGCTCCTGTACCTCAACACAGGACAGTTCACTGGTTTTCCCCGTTTTTAAAGTTTACTTATTTATTTAGAGAGAGAGAGAGAGGGTGCATGAGCGAGCAGGGGAGGTACAGAGAGAGAGGGAGAGAAAACCCCAAGCAACTCAGGGCTCAGACCCATGAACCGTGAGATCACAGAGCCAGACACTTAACTGACTGAGCCACCCGGGCTGCCCTCATTTTTCTTTATCAAGACCTGCCTTGCTCCAGAAACACCTAGAAATACAATAGGTGTTTGTATTTGCAGAGTATACGAGGAGAAAGAGAGGCAGGTGATAATGTGAAGCCAGGGTCATGGCTGTTCCGTAGAAATGTAGAACGTTCTGTTATGGGTGGTTATGGACTTCCTGTTAGTGGCCCCCCAAAGCCCTGACCCCCAGTGGGGCCGTATTTGGAGATGGGGCATGTAATGAGTGGGCTAAGGTTAAAAAGGTCCTAAGGGAGGGGCTCTGATCTCATAGAACCAGGGTCCTTGTAAAGAGACACCAGAGAGCCTGCCTGCTCTCTCTCCTGCTCTCTCACCTTCTCTCTCCCCTTCCTTCCTCCCTCCCTCTCTCTCCCTCCCTCCCCTCCCTTCCCCATGCACACTAAGGAAAGGCCATGTAAGGACCCAGCAAGTGAGAAGGAGGCATCCCCCACACAAGGTGATGTTGACGTCCTAACCCTCAGCACCTCAGACCATGCTCTTATTTGGAGCCAGGGTTGTTCCGATATAATGAGTCAAGTCAAGATGAGGCCCAACTGAAGTAGGGTGGGCCCAACCCAGGATGCCGGGGGTCCTCACGAAATGGGGAACTTTGGACACAGGTGCACACACACAGGGAGCACACCCCGTGAGGACTGGCGATCTGCCGCAAACATTGGTTTCTCCAGAAGCCGGGAGACAAGCCCGGAGCAGATCCATCTCAGCACCTTCAGAGGCGGCACAGCCCCGGCCACCATCTTGATCTAGGCTTCTGGCCTCCCCAACCTGAGACGATACAGTTTTGCTGTTGAAGCCCCTCAGCTTCAACACACATACGGTCCTGCCAGTCACACACGAGCTTCCTGGTGGCCAAAGCAAAGAAGGAATGTGTTTTTGGAATCTCAGTATTTCTTGTGGGCTCAGCTGGCCACCCCAGCAGAACTGACAGGTCCAGGCTGCTCACAGCAGTGCCTGGCACCCGGGTCATCCTTAAAATTAAATGTTACCTGGCATTTTTCTTTTTAATTTTTTAGCCACTGATTTTTTTTTTCCCCCAAACTATCATCAGTTTGGGAAACTAGCAGCTAAGTTTCCTTCCAGCTTTGTGGTTTTAGATTTTATAAGCGGCTTCCAGTGACTAGTGTGGGTTTTCATTCCACAGAACTAGCTGACCTGGGATCCAGATGGGCTGTGGGCTCAGGCCAAACCTCAGGGCCGGGCCAGCCGGGTCCTGGTGGAGACGGGGCCCGCTTCCCAGGCGAGTGTGACAGGGACCAGCCCAGGTGTTCCAGGAGGCATTCCACAAGGTCAACAACAAGGTGGGCGAGTATCAGGGGCCACCTGTGTGCTCTGCGTTATCTCTTCCCATTGGCTGAGAGAAGGGGCCTCCAGGGATTTGATTCCTGCATGTTCCCCTGTGCAACCTTGGAGAAAGCACTTGGTCTCTCTGGGCCTGGTTCCTTCCCTTGTGAAGTGATGGGGTTAGACCGTCAGGAGTTTCCAGCATATTCTGTGCTCACCCAGCCATGCACTCCTGGCAGACCTGCTGGTTGATCGATCGCTGAGTTCACGTAGGCTTCGGGATCCTCAACACATGTCCAAACATTGCCAGCCAGACCAGTTGCACCAAAGAGGAAAGTGGCTCAGTCGATTTAAGCATCTGACTCTGGATTTCCGCTCAGATCATGATCTCATAGTTCATGCGATTGAGCCCTGCGTCGGGCTCTGCGCAGACAGCATGGAGCCTGCTCAGGATTCTCTCTCCCTCTCTCTCTGCCCCTGCCTCACTCGCACTCACCTTCTCTTTCGGAATAAATAAATGAACATTTCAAGGAGGAAGGTCTTTAATGCCCCGGATGAAATCATCCCAAATGCCCCTTCAGGAGTGCATGTTCTAGAAGTTAATCATTTCTGTTAATGGCCCCAGACCATGGCTCCTCTTACCCTCTGTACTTCTGCTTTCACAGTCTGGCGGGTCTTGGATTTTGGGTGTCCGTCTCTCGCTAGGTTGTACCTCCTCGCATTGGACATGTGCGGTGCCTCACAGCCCCTGATGCCCTCCCTCCGACCTTCACACCCACCCCACTCCCCCGTGCATTGCAGCCCCCACCCCTGCAGGGCACAGGCTCGGAGGGTCTGCCCTCGCCGTGAAACGGTGCAGCGCGTTCACCCTCTCATCCCTCCGCCCCCGCCTCGTGCTCGCACTGGTGCTGGCCGCAGAGTCAGTGCTCGGAAATATTTGCTGATGTTTTCAAATTAAAAAACAGGTCTGGCCTCATACCCATTAAGATGAGCTACTCTCAGAAAAACAAAATAGCCAATGCTGGTGAGCACGTGAAGAAATTTCACGGTGGGCAGCCACGAGGGAAAACAGCATGGAGGCTCTTCAACAGATTTAAACATTAAACTTATAACTCAGTTTTTTTTTAAAAATTAAAAATTGATCCAACAAGTCCACTTCTGGGTATATAGCCAAAACAATTGAAGGTTGGGTCTGGAAGGGATATTTGCAGCCCCATGTTCACCATGGCCACAAGGTAGAAACAACCCAGTGTCCATCAACAGGGGACTGAATAAAAACCTGGTGCAGACAGGCGATGGAGTGCCGCTCAGCCTTGGAAAGGAAGGAGATCTCATCACATGCTACCCCATGGACCTGAAATGGACATGAAATGAACAAATCAAAAAAACAAATAGGGTATGACTGCGCTGATCTGAGGTAGCTGGAGTAGAGCCAGGAAGGAGAGTGGTGGGCAGCAGGGGCTGGGGGAACGGAGGATGGGGGAGTTGATTCACGGGACGGAGTTGCAATTTTGCAAGATGAAAACGTTCTGGACATGGATGGTGATCATGTTGTCCTCTTAATAGTTAAGATGATAAATGGTACGGTGCCTGGGGGGGCCTCAGTCGGTTGGGCATCTGACTTCGGCTCAGGTCGTGATCTCACAGTTCGTGGGTTCGAGCCCCGTGTCGGGCTCTGTGCCGACAGCTCAGATCCTGGAGCCTGCTTCCGATTCTGTGTCTCCCTCTCTCTCTGAACCTCCCCTTACTCACCCTGTCTTTCTCTCTTTCAGAAATAAATAAAAACATTAAAAATTTTTTAAAAAAGAAAGAAGAATCACTGAACTGAACGGCATGCGTCTTTTGGTAGTTCTTGGGAAATGCTATCAAATTACTCTCCAGAAGGGACCATGAGCATTGTGTGACCGTTTCAAAATGTATTGCCAGCACTGACGATTATGATGAACAAACAAGCAAACAAAAACTTTCACTAATTTGAGGGGCAAGAAGCCCCCAACCACTGACAAGGGGGAAAGCCTAGCGAGGAAGGATGGTGAAGCAACCAAGAGGAAAAGTCCCCGTTTGGTCAGGACGGAACTGCACAGCTGGCCCCACACGTGACAGAGCCCTGGGCGCCGTGGGGACTGCGCGTGTCTCCCCCAGCCTCTCCTGTCTTCTTGTTTTGTGCTAGAGCCTGGGGCCAAGACCAGAAGGATGGCTTGTCCTGTGCTGAAGAGCATCCCCGTGACATCCCCACCCGCCTGGATCCTCACAGTGTGGCCCCATTTGGAAATAGGGTGTTTGCAGACATGATTAGGGACGATGAGAGCATGCAGCATGGCCCCAATCCAATACGGCGTCCTTGTAAGAAAAGAGACAGACAGACGGACACAGGGCGGAAGACCATGTGACAACGGAGGCAGGGCTGCAGCCACCCGCCAAGGAACACGCAGAGCCACCAGCAGCTGGAGGAGACCAGCAAGGGTCACCCCTGGAGCCACCGGCCAGAGCAGAGCCCCGCGTACCTTGATCCCAGACCTCCGGCCTCCACGCCTAAGAGAGGGCATGTCTGTTGTTTCAAGCCAGCCAGTTGGTGGTAATTTGCTGTGACGGCCGCAGGAAGGGGCACAGGGCTGGCTCATGGCTGGGCAGGGGCGGCTGGCGGGGAGAGCAGGCAGGTGGAGGGCCGGGTCGCCGAGGGTCACCAGCCTGTGCTCTGGCTTAGCGGCTGCACATGTGTGGGCGGCTGCAGAGACCACTCCCTTGAGGACACTGACCCCAGCCCTGCCTCTCGGAGCTGGCTGGAGACGTGGGGCCAGCTGGCGAGCCCCCGTGCCTCAGCTCCCTCTTCTGTAACTCAAGGGCGCTAACAGGTCTGCCGTGGGGCTGCTGGGAGGGGTCAGGGGGCCGGAGAGACATGACGGGACAGCACCCTGACCCAGGGGCGTCACCCAGGAAACGTTATTCCTTCCCCCCTTTGCGCTTTGAGTGTGGGCTCCAGCGTCAGGCGGCTGGGAGCTCACACTCCAGGTCTGCACGTTCTCAGCTCCACCCCCTGGCAGGTGCCTAACTTCCCAACGCCTCAGTTTCCCCACCTGTAAAATGAGGCCGTGACTAATCAGACAAGGCGAGGACACTCCCTGCTCCTGGGAAGGGGTCGGCAGGAAGCAGCTGTCCCGCGGCTGTGCGGGGCACGGGGGCGGAAGTCCTGGAGGGCGTCACTGCTCCCGCGAGGGCCTGGCACCAGCACGGAGACCCCGGCCCGCCCCGAGCCACTCGGTTTGATTCTGCGACTCACCAGCCCCAGGCAGCTGTGTGCACAGCGTCCCCTAAGCTCTAAAAATCACCAGGAAACAGGCTGTGGCCACAGCTCCCAGACCCTCATCCTGGACCAGGTGATTCCGGACTCTGGGTGGCGGCGCCTGCAGACTCCCAGGCGATTCTTCTGGCAAACATCTGGTGAAGAGCCTTCTTCAGCTGGGGGGGAGGGGGCTGTCCTGCTCGTTGGAGGCCATCATGGCTGGACGGGGAGGGTTACAGAGCTCAGATAAGGGGCGGACGGCGAAATCAGAGTAGGGAGCAGTGCAGGAGCTCTTTGCTGGCTGACGGACTGAACGAATAAATCCCTGAACGAGGACAGCAGCAAAGGCAGAAAAGCACCCAGGAGCCTTGCAAGCACGTTCTAGCCCCTGCGGGAAGAGTGTCTGTGCAGCCAAAGCCTCAATGTTACCTGACCTGCACGTCATCCCGGAATTTGGCTACTGTGCATACCTGACACACGCGCAAGCGCACACGGAGCTCGGTGCCCGACACCCTCCTCTCTGACGTCATCCCCACACCTGCTCTCTCCCGCTGACAGTGTGTCATCCTGTCGTTCTCTGAAAACACCTCGCTCCTTGTCTGCCACTTGGCTCCCACCACTGACATAATGTCCCCATGATGAATGTCCAGGCCCCATGGCGGGGCCGGCAGCGCCCGGCGGCTTCACGACCCTCTGCTCCCGCCCCTCTTGTAAGGACCCCTGTGATGGCAGGTGGAGCTCAGCCACGTAATGCCGACAGCCTCTCCCCCTCCAGGTCCTTCACTCCATCACACCTGCAAAGCCCCTTCTCCGTAGGTGGCATCACAGGCTCCAGGGGTGACAGCCTGGACATCGCGGGGATGCTGTGCAGCTGGCCGTGGGGCTCGCAGACGGCATCTGTGCGGGGTGGCCTGCTGGGAGCCGGGCCCGAATGGGTGTTGCCTGCGGCCACGGGATCTATGACTGGGACACCAGTCCCCGGGAACCCCCACCAGTGCCCAAAGCGTGACCGCAGCAGGGCGTGGGTGCCTGCCACGGCCGCGAGCAACTCTCGGCCAAGAACGAGCTTCAGCCGCCCGCTCTGGAAGACTGTCCTGCTGGCCCCCCACACCGGGACCTCCGTATCAGGGTGCCCACTCTCGTCCTGGGATGGTGGCCCACGTCGCACTGTCTGAGAAAAGCACAGACCTGCCGGGGTCTGCCCAGGCCCGGGGTTGACGGGGCACACGTGAGAAAGCAGAAACTGGCCTCGCTGTGGTGGCTGGTGCAACACTCCCGCTGTGCAGGCACTCTCAGCAGGAGGGCTGGGGTGGGCTCGCTTCCAGAAAACCTGGTAACAGGGGCGCCTCGGTGGCTCCGTCGGTTCAGCGTCCGACTCTTGATTTCAGCTCAGATCACGATCTTAGTTCGTGGGATCAAGCCCCACGTTAGGCTCTGCACTGACAGCGGGGAGCCTGCTTGGGATTCCCTCTCTCTCTCCTCTCTCTGCCCCTCCCCCATCAAAATACATAAATAAACATTTAAAAAAAGAAAACCTGGTAGCAGCACCCCCGGTCCCCCACGGGCGAGAGGAACCCGTCAGAGGAACGTTCCTTCACGGGGATTCTCCCTGGGCTCCCACCACGAGCAGGCGCACCTTTCCAGCACAGCGACGTCAGCAGAATGGATGCTTTATACGAGAGAGCCTCCCTGTGCCACGGGCAACGGACCTGTTTCTCCAACAGCAGGACCTCATGGGCAAACGTGTCTGTTTCTGGAACTGCTCTTGGTATTTTGAACTAGAACCTGGGCCATGGACCTCCGCAGGGGTCCCTCCCGGCCCCCCAACCATCCTTTCCACGCTGCTCACACTCACTCATGCGTTCAACACGATGCAGGACGTCTGTGGCGTGGGGTCCGTGAAGCGCCTTTGCCTGACTGGTTCCGGAGCCCTTTTGCTCTGGCACCTTCGACCTATCACCATGAACAGGACCAACCAGCGCCAGCAGACGCCAGGGTGGGAGGGGGTGACAATGGGCAGCGCAGCCCCTGCTGTTGAGGCGTCTCACAGTCCAGAGGGTGCATGAGAATCAGGGAGCACGGGGCCCTGATGGGACATGACAGCGCCTGGACAGGTGTCCTCAACCAGGCTGCAGGTGAGCTTGGGAAGGACTGTCCCCCATATGCCTCGCCCAGCACCTCAGCCTGGGGGCTGTCCGGAGACCTGAGGTGCTGGCCTGGCCCCTCTCACGGGCTCCAGGAAGGGCGGGCATCTCTAGCCACGTCCCGCCACCTCCTGCTGCTCTCCCTGCGCATGAAAGTAGCCAGGCCGATGAGGTGAGCGGGCCTCTGATGGGCGCAGCTGGATGGCGGCCCAGCCTGCCTTGACTTTGTCAGCGCGGGTGGAAGATCTGTCGGAGACGCTTGGCTGCCAACCTCACATCCTCTGGGGTATTTCCAGGAAACGGGAGACCGCTTGCTGGTGCTGTCGCCCGGCTCCGGGGCAGCGAGCAGGCGAGGCCGCTGCTGGGGGCTTAGCCCGGGGCTGCCGGAGGCTGGCATGAGGGCTGGCACAACCAGGGAGGAGGGGAGCAGAAAGAAAGGGGGCCCGGGAGAGGGGGTCCCGGAGCAGGGCCACACGTTGAGCTCCGCCATCCTTCAGCAGCGTGGGAAGCAGTTAATTCCTTGTGCTAACCCTTCGCTGCCCGCGATGACCAGAGAGCTTTCCGTCGTCTTTGCAGAACTGTCTAGGGCCTCGCACATCACGCGTACCCAGCAAGTACTCGTTCTCGCGCCTTCCCGTCCCTTGCAATTGTTTTGTGGTCGTGATGAGTAACAGGACCATCTTCCCCTCGAGCCCTTCAGATGCCACCTTCTCCGGGACGCCTTCTCGGGCCAGTCCAGCGCTTAGTGGCTGCTCCCTGCTACCCATTCCCGTGACGCATCGTTCAGCGAGCGCTATAGAGGGTCTACTCCGCACCGGAAAAAAACAGACGGCTTCTCTCCATGGCATGTGTGGGCTCCATCCTATTCAAGCCAGCCACGCTGAATGTCACCTGAGCCCCGTGCTCCTGGAGAATGGTAAGGACTGTGTTCTGGAAAAACAGCTTATTGCAAAGCACCAGCCTTCCCACGGGACTGAGGTCTGACTCACAGATGTCCCCTCGTTTACCTGTGACAAGGCCCGTTTCAAATCATCCAATTCCTATTCTTTGCACACGAAAGATTAGCTGAACTGTCTGTCCCCAC
This sequence comes from Crocuta crocuta, assembly GCF_008692635.1. Classification (NCBI taxonomy): domain Eukaryota; kingdom Metazoa; phylum Chordata; class Mammalia; order Carnivora; family Hyaenidae; genus Crocuta; species Crocuta crocuta. The sequence continues at coordinate 6,150,072 of NW_027551568.1, read as the reverse complement.
TGGCCAGTCTCTCCCTTAACGTTCAAATGTGCCCTTTGACCTGACTCGACCAAACGTGAATGAAGCCTCTCATGTGTGCTAAGGAGTTCCACCGCTCACAGAAGTGGGCTGAGCCCTTTGCACATGGCTAGAGTCCACATGCCAAGTTTACGGTTCACAGCGCTGTGTATTGTCCGCCGCATGGGGCTGAGGACGGGCCTGACTGGGGACCACAGGACTTGCGGCCTTGGCCTGGCAGGTGCGCATGCAGGAGTGTGGACGCTGAGCACGGAGGGGTAAACTTCTGACAAGGCTGCACCCCTGCCCACACACCCCGAGCACCCAAAACTTCAAGCTCTGTACTCCTGTCCCCTCCTCCGTGACAGAGTTCTCCTAGATCCACCCACTCCCATTAGCATACAGAAAAGAGTCAAGGGGACATGGGTTCAAAACCCACTCGTATGGCTTGCTGCTGTGTGACCTTGGCCAAGTCACTTGCCCTCTCTGGACAACATCTTCCTCAAAGTGGGGATAATGATGCTTCCCAAAAAGGAGGACTGAGGGGATTCGGTGAGGCTAGGTCAGGACACAGAGTGCTGGTTCCTTCCCCGAAATGGTTTCCTCCTCAGACCTCGTCGTCCGTGAGGGCCACCTCTGCCTCAGACCATGGCTAACACTGTGGGGGGCACGCACCCCACCCACGAGTGAGGTCTCCGTGTCAGAACCCAGCCAGCCTTGTCCGCGTGTCCCCACTCTGCCCCCCACTCTGCCCCGTGAATGATCGCTGATGAGCTAGTTAACCACACACTGGTCAGCATGGGCTCCTCCCACACGTGAATCCTTTGACAAGAAGCAGCGAATGTTTGTCTCTAGGCTTGTTTCCTGCAGAGAGATGAAAGGAATAAGAGAAACCACGGAGGGCCCCCGGGAGGAGGTGTGGGGGAGGCTGTGGATTATGGGGTGTCTGGGTCTGGGAGCGCAGCCCAGCCGCCCCAGGGGCACGTGGCGGGAGAGCAGGTGCTCACCACGCGCCAGGGTCAGAGCCGTGTGAGCAGGCGCACGTGACGCCACTTAGGAGCGTGTAGTGCGCTGAACGGTGGCCACGTCCCAACCCCTGCATCCTCTGATTGCTGCCTTATTTGGCAAAACGGCCTTTGCAGGTGGGACTGAGTTAAGGATCTCCAGGCAAGAACATCCAGGTGGATCCTGAATCCAGTAACACGCGTGCTCACAGAGGGAGACACAGAGACGAGGGCGCGTGGAGATGGAGGCAGAGCTTGAGTGTGGGGGCTGCCCCCGCAGTTGGACGAGCAGGAAGGACCCTCCCCTGGGGCTTTCCGAGGGAGCACGGCCCTGCAGGCCCCCCGATTCTGGGCTCTGGCCCCCACGCTCTGAGAGCGTCGATTCCCGTCTGGGTAAGCCTCCACTTTCAGCAGCTCGGGAAACCAATCGGGCCCTGAGCTGCGTGCTGCCCTTGAACTCCTGACTCTTCCTTACTGGTAAGCAGCACCCAACGAACACAATGATTTTAAGGATAAAGCAAAGTCTGTAGGCTGAGTCCTGTTAAATTGGCCATTTTGGCAAGTAAGAAAAATTGGATGTGGGCGGCTTCTGTTGAGTCAGACAGAACTGATCTGTGCCAAGCGCTTGGAACAGCGTCTGGTATGTGGCAGGTGCCTGGCAGACATGGGGACACCCCCCAGGGCGAGGAGAGATGACTCGTCTGCTGGGGCTGGCGGGGCCCACGTCTGGGGGTGGAGTGGCATTCACACGGGGCTCTGATGGGTGGCTAGGAGCTCATATGAAGACAATGGGGCTTCTGGGGGTCACCGCCAGGAGGACCCCCCCAGGACAGGGGGCAGGGAGGGAAATGGTGGCTTTGGCAGGTACTGGTAGAGGACAGAGGCGGCTCACCTGGGCAGAGGGGTGCAGGGGTGAATACTCTGCCCCAAAGGGACCCTCTCCTCCCTCCTGTCAGCAGCGCCACGCCCCTGCTCAGACCCCGCCTGGGGGCACGTGATCCTGGGAGAAAGTAAGAAGTCTTCAGCCCGGTGTGTGAGCTTCGTGTGTCTGCTGTAAGGGATTACCCCAGACTGGGTGGCTTAAAGTAACAGAAATTCATTTTCTCCTAATTCTGGAGGTCAGAAATCCAAAATCCGTGTCAATGGGCCCAAACTGGGGTGTCAGCGCTCAATCCGGGGGCTCCGCGTTTCCTTTCCCAGCTCCCAGAGCCCCTTCCTCATACCCCTTGGCTGACGGCCCCTCCCTCCAGCTCCCTGCTTTCAGTGTCAAACCCCCCTCAGCCTCCGCGTCCAAGGGCACCTGCAATTGCACGTGGGGTCGACTTGCCCAATCCAGGAGCATATTCCCATGTCAGGATCCTCCGGGTAATCATATCTGCACGTCCCCCAGCCATACGCGGCGACACGCACAGATTCCGGGGATCGGGACCAGAATGCCTGGGGCCACTATTCAGTCGCCCACCCCGGCCCGTGTTCGTCCCTCCTGCTTGGCTCCTGCACACCCCTTCCCCCCACCAGCAGTTTTAGCTCCTCACCTTCCCACAAGCACTACCAAGCCCCGCTCAGATGTGCCAGGGACCTACTTCCTCTGGAATGTTCTCCCTGCCCTTTCAGAGCCTTCCTCCTTCTGGAGACCCCAAGGGTAACCATCCCTAGGCACTTCCCTGGCTGCCCCTCCCTGGTGCCCCAAAAGCAGCACATCTGCACCCCTCCTCACTCACTGTGTTCAAATCCCAGGTCGGTTCTGGACCCACCACGGGAGGGGCACGTCACAAACAAGCACATGACCTTGAAGGTAGAAGGATAGAAAGAAAGGGACAGGTCAGGTGAGAGCAGCTGGAGACGCTGCGAACGCCCGGAAGAGACACAGACTTGTCAGGGGCGAGGGGGTGCCCTTTCCAACGGTCCATGTGATGGAAGCTTGGAGTTAGCATCGGCTGAGGTCTTGCTTCGTCCCAGCCACATGATGGCTTCAACAGAGTCCTCACAACATCCCTAAGAGGGAGAGACTGAGACCAGGTCCGCTTTGTAGACAAGGACAAGCAGGCACAGAGAGTTTCAGTAATTTCCACAAGGTCACACAGCTAGCAACCTAGGACAGAGGTGGGCTCTGGGTGGTCTGGCTCTGATGCTGACATCGTCTGGCATGATGTTGCAGAGAAGAGAGTCTGCCGATAGGCCTGGAGCTCCAGGGCACAGACCCAGGCAGAAGCCAGAGGTCGGTGGACGGGAATGCCCAGGGAAGCAGCTGCTGGAGCATCAGACGTGGGTTCGCCCCCAGCTAGCCACGTGATCGCTGTTGGTAGCTATCATTGCCCTTGACAGGCAGAGCTGGCAACAGCAGAAGTGTGACGGGTAAGCTCTATCCCCCATGAGACCCATACTCAGGCAGCCAGAGTCACCCCCTAGGAAGGAGCACAACCAGTGATCACTTGGGGGTCCTTCCAACTCAAGGATCCCCAACTTTGTAGGACGTACGCAGAGGCGCCAGCAAGTGCTGAGCTCAGAGGAGCATTACCGTGTTTCAGGAGGAGAAGGAAGGCCTGGTGACTGGAACATTACTGGTTGGGGGAGAGAGAAGGAAGCTTTTAAGCAGACTGACCAAGAAAAAAGAAGACACATTATCAATATGCAGAATGAAAGATGGGATATCATACAATCTGACAGATGTTAACAGGATGAAACAAACAACTCTAGTTTCATAAATCCACCAACATAGATGAAATAGACCAACTCCTCAAGATCTACAAACTATCAACTCATGCATGAAGAACTAAATCAACTGAGTCAGTCTTAAATTTATTACAGACATTCAATGTTTAAAATGTTGAACAAAGAAAATTCCAGACCCAGAAGCTTTCATTGGCTTATTTTACTAAACCATAAGGATGCAACAATGATTCTTTAAGAAAACTGAGGAAGGAAAACACTTTCTGATTCATTTTATGGGATCAGCATGACCTAAAACAAAAACCAGAACACACTGCAAGTTAAAAACAGTAAACAAAAAAATATAGACCAAGATCTGTCATGGACATAGACATAAAAATTAGCAAAATGTTAGCAAATCAATTCCAGCAATATATAAAAAGACTAATACTGTATCATGACCAAGTGGGGTTTATCTGGAGAATTCGAGGCTCCTTCAATATTTCGAAACTGACCACTATAACTCACCATGTTAGAGACTAAAGGAGAAAAGCTACAAGATCACATCAACAGATGGAGAAAAATCATCTGACAAAAATCAATATCCATTCATGGTAAAAAAAAAAAAAAAAAATCCCAAACCAAAAACTCTTAGCAAGCTAAGATAGAATAGAACTTCCTTAATGGAGAGAAAAGACATCTCCAAAAATTCTACAGCTAACTCACGCTTAATGGTAGAAAAATGAATGCTTTCCGTGTTCAGAATAAGAAAAAGGCAAAGATACATACACTCATTACTTCTATTCAACATCATAATGGAAGTCCTAGACAGTGCAGTAAGAAGGAGACAGAAATAAAGGGCACATAGATGGGGAAGGAAGAAATAAAACTATCGCGGGGCGCCTGGGTGGCTTAGTCGGTTAAGCGCCGACTTTCGCTTAGGTCATGATCTCGCGGTTCGTGGGTTCGAGCCCCGTGTCGGGCTCTGTGCTGACTGCCAGCTCGGAGCCTGGAGCCTGTTTCAGTCTGTGACTCCCTCTCTCTCTCTGACCCTCCCCTGCTCACGCTGTCTCTCTCTCTCCTAGAAATAAAATTTAAAAAAAAAAAAAAACATTAAAAAAAAGAAATAAAACTATCGCTATTTACAGATGACATGATTACATAGTAACAGCTTCTAGAAATAACAAGTAAATTTAGCAAGGCCACAGGATACAAAGTCAGCATTAAAAACTCAATTGTATTTCTATATACTAAAAATAAACTATTTGAAACTAAGATTTAAAAAACAATACTATTCAGTTAAATGTGCAACTCTTGATCTCAGCTCAGGTCTTGATCTCAGGGTCATGAGTTCAAGCCCTGCATTGGGCTCCATGATGAGCATGGAGCCTACTTAGAAAACAAAAACAAACAGTACTATTTATAATTACTCTCCTTCAAAATAAATAATTAGGTAGTAACATAAAAAATATGTGCATGACCTGTGTGTTAAAACTGCAAAAACACTCATGAAGGAAAACAAAGAATATCTAAATGAGTGGAGAGATATACTATATTCATGGATTGGAAGAGTCAATATTTTATAAGTCAATCTTATTTTATAAGATGCCAATATCCTCCAAAAGATACATAATTCATCCCAGTCATAATCTGGGCAGAATTTGTTTTGTAGTTATTAACAAGCTGACTTAAAATTCACGTGGAGAAAAGAAAAAAATTTCAAATGGAAAAGCAAAGGAACTAAAATAGCCCAAATGACTTTGAGATAGAAGAACAAGGCTGGAAGCTAACACTACCTGATTTAAAGACGGAAGCTAACACTACCTGATTTAAAGACTGAATACAAAGTCACAGTAATCAAAATAGTGTAGTCTTAGTGAAAAGATAGGCACGTAGATCAGTGGACCCGAACAGAGTTCAGAAGTAGGTCCACAAATTTATGGCCCCTTGATTTCGGTTTCTGGTAAAGGCCTTACTGAGATTTAACTCCATACTCTACAATTTACCCATTTAAAACATAGTACAATCCAATGTTTTTTTGGTATATTCTCAGAGTTGTGCGGCCATCACTACAATCAGTTTTAGAACATTTTCATCACCTCCAAAAGACACTCTGGACTCCCTAGCCATCATCCTGTCTCCATGTCTTAGGCAGCTCTGAATCTACAAATTTCTATAGATTTGCCTATTCTGGACATTTCGTAGAAATGGGATCCTACCATAGGTGGTCTTCCATGAATGGCTTCCTTCACCTAGCACAGTGTTTTCAAGGTTCATCCATGTTGTAGCTTGGATCAATAAGTAGGAGCAAGGATTGCCTTGTTCCTACTTATTGGTGAATAATATTCTGTGGTGTGGATATACCATATTTTATTTATCAGTCGATGGACATTTGAGTTGTTTATACTTTTTGGATGCCATGAACAATGCTGCTGTGAGCATTCATGGACAAGTTTTTGTGTGGACCTATGTTGCTGTTTCTCTCGGGTACAATTGCTGGGTTGTATGGTAACTCAGGTTAACATTTTAAAGAACTGCCAGACTGTTTCCTACCTGCAGAGTATGAGGGTCCAATGTCTCCACATTTGGGCCAGCACTAGTCATAAACTGCCTTTTTAATTACATCCATCCTAGCGGGTATAGAGTGGTATCGCATTGTGATTTTAATTTGCATTTCCCCGATGACTAATGATACTGAACATCTTTTCATGTGCCTGCTGGCCAGTTGTACATCTTCTTTGGAGAAATTTCTCTTCAGATCTTTCCCACGTTTTTAATTGGGCTGTCTTTTATAATTGAGTTGTAAGAGTTCTTTATATATTCTAAATACAAATCCCTTATCAGATATTTAACTGATTTTGACAAAAGTACAAAGGCAATTCAGTAGAGAAGAAATAATCTTTTCAGCCACTGTTTGGAATAATTGGACATCCATGTAAAAAAAAAAAAAACCTCCACCAATCCCTCACATCTTATACAAAAAAATTAACTTAAAATGGATCATACACCTAAATGTACAATATAGAAGTATAAAATGGTTAGAAGAAAGTGCAGGATAAAAATCCTTGTGGCCTCAGTTGAGCAGTGAATTCTTAGGTAGCAACTCACAACCGATAAGAGAGAAAGCATTGATCAATTTCACTTTATCACAATTAGAATCTTTTGCTTTTTGTAAGAGAGCAAAAAGAGAGAGAGAGAAAGAGACAGAGAGAGAGAAAGAGACAGAGCACGAGCAGGGGAGGGGCAGAGAGAGAGGGAGACACAGAATCTGAAGCAGGCTCCAGCCTCTGAGCTGTCAGCACAGAGCCCAACACGAGGCTCGAACTCACGAACTGTGAGATCATGAACTGAGTCGAAGTCAGACGCCTAACTGACTAAGCCACCCAGGGGCCCTTGAAAGATACTTTTAAGAAAATGAAAAGAAAAATTACAGATGGGGAGAAAATATTTGCAAATCACACAGCTAACAAGGACTTGTATCCAGAATACAAGAGAATCCTCAAACATTAACAATGACAAAACAAGCCACCTAAGTTTTAAAATGGGCAAAAAATTGAGCGGAGGCTTTGCCGAGGAAGATACATGAATGGTAAACACATGAAAAGATCCTCAGCGTAAGAAGTCATTAAATAAATGCAAATCAAAACCATAACGAGGGGTGCCTCAGGGGCTCAGTCAATCAAGGATCAGACACTTGATCTCAGCTCCGGTCTTGATCTCAGGGTAGTGAGTTCAAGCCCCGAGTTGGGCTCTGTGCTGGGCATGAAGCCTACTTAACCAAAAAAAAAAAAAAAAAAAGACATAATGAGATACCACTAAAAACCCTTTCGAATGGCCAACACACACACACACGCACACACACACACACACACACACACACACACACACACAGAGTACCAGGTGCCAATGAGGATAAACTGGAACTCCTACACATCGCCGACTGGAATGCAAAATGGCACAGCCACTTTGGAAAATAGTCTGTCCCTTTCTTACAAAGTTAAACATATTTATCATACGACCCAGAAATCCCACTCTCCAAGATGAATCCTAGAGAAATATGAAAACTTACGTTCACACAAAACGCTGTATGCCGAGGTTTGTAGCAGCTCTGCTCATAATTGCCCCAAACTGGAAACCACCCGAGCGTCCCTCAGCGGGTTGAGCGGGGAGACTGAGGTGTCCACACAGATGCGACTCAGCAATAAAAACCACTGGTTACTGGTGCGCTCAACAATACGAATGTGCCTAAAATCCGCCGTGTTAAGAAAAAGGAGCCAGATGCAAAGTGTCATACTCTCTGCTATGGACGGAGCTCCATCCACCTCAAACTCTATGTTGAAGCCCTGCCCCCAGGGTGACTGTCTTTGGAGAGAGGGTCCTTAGGGGGTAACTAAGGTTAGATGAAGTCATACGGGTGGAGCCCTGAGCTGATAAGATTAGTGTCCTTATAAGGACACCAGAGAGCCTGCTCGCTCTCTCCATTATGTGAGGTCACAGCAAGAAAGCCAGGGGCAGGGCTCTCACAGAGAGCAGAGGGGCCATGTGTTAGTGTGAGCGGCTGTAACAAAATACGACAGGCTGGGTGGCTTATAAATGACGGATATTTCTCTCTCCAGGTTCTGGAGGCTGGAAAGTCCAAGACCAGGGTGCTGGCAGGCGCGAGGTCTGCTGAGGACCTGCTTCCGCTTCAGAGGTGGTGCCTTCTAGCTGTAACCTCACGGGCTAGGATGACAAGGGAACTTTCGAGGGTCACTTTTATAAGGGCACTAATCCCATTCACGTCCTCAGGACTCATCAGCTTCTCTAGAGGCCCCACCTCCTGACACCATCACAGTGGGGATTAGGTTTCAACCCATGAATTTGGAGGAGATGGGGACGCTCAGTCCACAGTATGCTGGCACCTCGGTCCTGGGCACCAGCGTCCAGAGCTGTGCAAAACCACACGTATGCCGCGTAAGCGCCCTCCCCCCGCCCCCCATCTGCGGTATTTTTGTTGTGTCAGCTCCAGCTGGGTATCTGTTCTCTACGATTTCATTTACATGGCCTTCTGGAAAAGGTAAAGCTATAGAGGTGGAGAACAGACCAGAGGTCGTCAGGGGGCTAGAGACAGGAGGATTTAGCTACCAAGGGACAAACAGAGAGGATTTGGGGGCGGGGGAGGTGATGGAGCTATTCTCTGTATTCTGATCATGATGGTGGTTATACAGCACAGGACCTCTTCGAACAGTAAATTCTGCTGTATATAAATTTACAAAGAAACAAAAATATGCTTTATGTCACGGGAGCCGCCCACCCCCGGTTGTCGTTTGGAGAAAGGACTTGATGGGGACGAGTGGGAGCAGGGGACACGGGCACCCGCGAGGCCATGATGGGGAGGGGGTGGCCGGGCGCCATGGAGGGGGAGGGCTACTCAGACCTGGGCTGCGTTTGGAGGTGGAAGCGACCAGATTTGCTGAAGGGCCTGATGGGGACGTGGTGAGAGAAGGAGAGGACTCGGCAGTGATGTCTGGGTACCAGCTGAGCATCTCCCTGACGGGGGAGACCAGGAGGAGCCGAGCAGCCACCAGGATGCGTGTGCCAGACGAGAGTCCCTCCTGCTAGCTGGGCAGAAGGCAGTTCAGAGCAGGGAATTAGGTGCCCACTCGGTTGTCTGTGCAGTTGAAGAAGCCGGAGTTATTTCCAGGGCAACGCCACTGAACTGGGTCATCAGAAAATCTGTTTCTTAGCCACAGTCAGGAAGAGGGTGACGAAGAGCTCCATCCCATTGGGACTCCAGGAACATGCCGCCCCACAGAGCAAAGCCCCAGTGCGCTGCGGCTCCCCGCCGGCTCCTTCCAAACCCAAGACTCATGCGGGCACATCTCCCCATAGTTCCGGAGGTGAGAAGTCCAAGTTCAAGGTGTGGGTGGGTGGAGTTGGTTCCTTCTGTAGCTTCTCTCCTTGGCTTGGAGATGACCATCATATCGTCTCCCCGTCTCACGTGGTCATCCCTCTGCGCATGTCTGGGTCCTGATCTCCTCTTTCGTTTTTAAGTTTATTTTTGAGAGACAGCGAGCGCGAGAGTGAGAGAGAGAGGATGTGAACAAGTTGGGGAGGGGCAGAAGAGAGAGAGGAAGAGAGAGAGAATTCAATTCCAGGCACAGTGCAGAGTCCACTGTGGGGGTTGAACTCACGAACTGTGAGATCATGACCTGAGCCGAAGCCGGATGCTTAAGCGACTGATCCACTCAGGCGCCCCTCATCTCGTCTTATAAGGAAAGCAATCATTTTGGATCGAGCCCGCCCTAGGGACCTTGTTTTAACCCAGTTGCCTTTGTAAAGGCCCTGTCTCCGCGTGCGGCCACAGTCTGAGGTCCTGGGGGGTTAGGGCTGGAATACAGGAATTTTGAGAGCAGACATGATTCAGTCCATAACACGGATGGGCTGTGGATCGCATCTGGAACCCCAGTTGAAGGAAGTCTGGTAAATGTAGACACTTTTTGACACTGTCTAGACTCTAGCTAAAGCTGTCCGAGGGAAAGTGCGGGAATAGGAAGTTGGGACAGGAGCTGAGTCAGATCATCTATTTTGGCCACAGACAGATGGCAGGGGAAAGGGGGGCGGGGAGTGTGACTGGAAATTGAATTGTTTAGATACTTTGCCTTTGATGTCCAGGGCTAGTGTCAGGGGCTGAATTGTGTTTATCCAGAAGAGATATTCAAGTCCTAACCCTCCCCCCTCCCAACATGTGAATGTGATCTTATTTGGAAATGAGCTCTTTGCAGGTATCATCAAGTAAAGAGGTGATTGGGGTACATGGGCCCTAATCTAATGTGACCGGGGTCCTCATAAGAAGGGACACAGACACACACGGGAGAAGGCACGTGACAGTGGAGGCAGAGATCGGAGGGACAGGTCTGTGACCCACCCCCAGGCAGAGGTTAGCAGGAGGCAGGGACAGGTTCTGCTCAGACGGGGCTCGGTTCTGGTCACATCCTGTTTGGAACCCTCGCCCTTCAGGACTTTGAGAGAAGAGCTTTCCTTCTCCGTGAGCCCCTGCTAGGATCAATGGCGCTAATTTTCCCTGGCGTGCCAGGGCACCTCTGATAAGACAGGGAGGGGTCACAGCCCTAGTCAGAGAAACGTGAATTCTCTTTTGTAAAGAATCCTTTTTTTCCACCCAGAGTGCAGTGGGGAATGGTGGCCCAGTTTACAGGTGGGGACACACTCGGCGAGGTCAGGCAATGTGCCCACCATCACAAGGCAGGTGAGGGTGAGCCAGGGTTTGGTTCAGGCCTGCCTGACCCCCGGCCCCCTGTAGACACCCCAGAGAGTTGTGCGGTGGGCATTCGTAGACTTCCGAGTCCAGATCCTGTTTTCTGGACAGCTGAGGTCTTTAAACTCTTGGGAACATAAGCATTTATGCTATTTTTATCAAAGTTATAACTACCAATACTTTTTTTTTTTTAAATTTCCCAGTAAAATTACTTCCCGGGGCTGTCATAACCAATAACATGGTCAGGGGGCTTAAAATCCAGTACGAGAATGCAGTTTCTCACAGTTTTGGGGCCCAGCGTCCCCAATCAAGGTCCGGCGAGCTCAGCGTCTGGCGAGGATCTTCCCGGCTGACAGGCAGCGGATTCTCGCTGCGACCTCAAGATGGCGGAGAGAGCGCCAGCTCCCTGGGGTCTCTCCCCGTTCCTACCAGGGTCCCGGCCTCATGACCTCATCATCTCCTCACAGCTCCATGTCCAAATACAGTCACACGGGGGCGCAGAGCTGCAGCCTGTGAGTGTAGGGGGCGCGACGTTCGGTCCATAGGAGTGTGGTGGACTGAACGACGGCCTTCCAGATGGGTCTCTGTCTTCATCCCCGGGACCTGTGGGTGTTGCCTCATACGGGAAAGGTCAAAGCCGAGGAGATCAAGTTGAGTGCTGAGATGGGCCGTCATCCTAGATTGTCTGGATGGCCTCCCGTAATCAGCAGGCGTCAGGGGCACAGGTGGGTAGAGGAACAAAAAACAAGGGCAAGAAGTGGGCACCAAGTGTCCCTCACAGATGGTGACCAGGGGCTGCCAGAAGGAACGCTTCTCTCTCCAGAACTTACTTACTGGGCCACACCACGTTGCAAGGGCATTTAAACAATTTTTTTAAATGTTTATTTTTGAGAGGGAGAGGGACAGAGTGCACGCAGGGGAGGGGCAGGGAGAGAGGGAGACACAGAATCCGAAGCAGGTTCCAGGCTCTGAGCTGTCAGCACAGAGCCCTCGACGCGGGACTCAAACTCACGAACTGCGAGATCATGACCTGAGCCGGAGTCGGATGCTTAGACGACTGAGCCCCCAGGCGCCCCATTGCAAGGACATTTTTAATCTAAACAGACATGTGCTGGGAGGAGATTTTTTTTACTACAAAAGATGAAGGGGAGAATGGGCGTTGGGGACCAATCCACGTTTCTGTTATATGTAAGCTGTTTGAGCCTATGTCAGGTAGAAATTGCTCAGCTTCACGGAATGGAAATCCTGCCCCAACAGGGCCTTGAGCAAGTAAGGCTCTTGTTTTCTCAGGGAACAAGAAGCGTTTGCTTGGCGATGCAGTGTGGCCCTTTGGAAGATGACCACACTTGGAGGGCTGGTTTGCATCCTCAGACGTGGAGCCTCATGGGGAGAAAAGGGCTGCCGTGGCTCAAACATCATCTTTGCATTCAGGCCAGGAGGAAGTATGGAGAGTACTGCCAGCCTGTACGTCCCTCCTCAATACGAAAGCAAGACGTTCCCATAGACACTCCCACAAGACTTCCACATTGTTCTCCTTGCCACCAGGCCTCCCTAAGCTGTAAGGAAGTCTGGAAAAAACAAGTGTTTTGCTTCCCAGCCTTCCCTGAGATGTACATCAAAAATATTGATACCTTCAGACCACTAATTTCATTTCTGGGAATTTCTGTACCAACCGTCGTCCTCAGAGTTGGCCACAGAGAATGGCATCTGCCCAGGGATGTTCATTACAGTGTTACTTATCGGAAAATCAGAAGCAGCCTGCGTGCTCAACATGTCCTTTGCATCCCGGCCCACGAGCCAGTCCTTCAGTGTCTGGCCCCAGCACCTCCACTACTGCATCTGGAAAATGGGAGGAAATACGATGTGCCTTGTAGGGTTATGGTGGAGGCCGGAGATAAGAAACAGAGCTGTCTGGCACACAGCTGGTGCTCAGTCAGTGGTAAGGGATCCCGACCTGCAGTGGGTCCGTCACCCACCCCATCTTTTACCACCCCTAACAATGGAGAACTAGCCTGTGTCCATGTGGTTTATCTTTTAGACCTCAGGAGAGTGAAACTCTCTCCTCCTGCTTGCTAAACTCAGGAGGGAGGTTTGCCCTGTGACGGGGTGGGGCAGGCTGTCCCTGGTTCACGTTGGTGTCGGATGACTCCCCGCTCTACCATCCTGCGGGGGGCCCTTGGCCCCTCTTCTGTACAATGGGCTGTCGTGAGGTATCATGGGAAAAGCACACTGGGACCATATCTGTGATCTAGTAAAACCCCAAACAAAAGCCAGTTCCCTCACTCCTGACCGCAGATGTTGGCGGAAGCACATTCTCCTGACTCAGAGGCATCCTGACATTTAGCAGCGACCACACTGTAACACTGTTCAGGGTTTCCGTTCCAGCTGGAAGTTTCCCTGGCCAGAGCCATGAGCTATCCAGAGCTCCCGGCTGAAAGGTGACCTAATTATTAATGAACGCTTCAGAGCTGAAACCTAAGACATAATCCACCCCTGAATGGATTCTGAAGGAGCAGATGATGGGACGATAAAATTAATCTTGTAGAAAAAACACAGTTCGCTGTGTCATTTATGAATCTCTCCTCCCGTGTGGGGTGAAGTGGGGAGGGGCTCGGGTCTGAGCCGTTCACAGCCCAGCCTCCATCGCACAGGGACGGATGCGACTTTTGCTGGGAAAATATTTTCATTTCACATTCAAGGGACATTGTTAGAGGTTTAAAAACAACCCCCGGAAGCCAAGATGACCCGGAGAACAAAGCCTTTGCTGTGGGTGGCCATCCTTCTTGTCCATTTCAAGTCACTTCCATGCAGCCGTTGAACCGCTGGCTTGCGGAGAATACGTTGTCCAGAGGATCTGTGCTGGGCCTGGACGACGGAATGATCAAGTCCCCGACGTGCCCTCCTGGGACTCAAAGACCAGAGGTCGTCACCTTTCTCAGGGGGAACATGCATAAGGGTGCCTCCCGCCTTCCCAGGGCTGGGTGGGGAGAGATGGGATGGAAGTCTGCAGAGCCCCCACTCAGGGCAGGAATCAGAAGCCGAGGTGCCTCCCGTGGAGGGGGTGTTATTTAGAGGGTGCGTCCTCTGCACCCTTAGCTGCAGAAGACAGGAGGGCATCACACTGGGTTCCGTGGTGACCCTCACTTCTCAGAGGCGGGAACTGGGGCTCGGAAAAGGCAAGCGACTTACTCATCGCTGGAAAGTGGCCAATTCCAGGCTGAACGCTGGCCTGCCTGGCTTTGAAGCCCAAGCTCTCATGAGACATTGTCCTACGGGACTGTGGGCAGAATTACGTCCCCCCACATCTCGTGCACTGATGCCCTAACTCCCCGGGACCTCGGAATGTAACTGTATTTGGAGATGGGGTTTTGAAAGAGCTGATTACGTTGCAATGGGGTCACCTGGGCGGGCCCTGATCCAGCACGACAGGTGCCCGTGTAAGAAAAGGAGATCAGCACCCAGATGGAGGGATGACCCCGTGAGGACACAGGGAGGAGAGACACGGTGGTCTACACAAGGAGAGAAGGCTCCGGAGGACCCAGTGCTGCCCACCCTGGATCTCAGACGCGCAGCCTCTGGGCTGTTTGTCTACGCCGCCTGTCCGTGGTGCTTTGTTAAGCGACTGAGCTGCAGATCATGGGGGACCCTCAGGATGTGGGCTGAGTCAGCCTCGGGAGCTCGGGTTTGCGTGAGAAGCAACGCCTCGGGCTGACCCGGAACCCCAGTTGAGAGCGGCGGCCAAAGGGGGGCTAATTCCGGCCCCGGGTCCTAGTCGCTTTCTCCGTTGGTCTCGCCGTAAGGTATAGACTGACTTCGTCCGTCTCCATCTGACACTGGGAAACCACCTAGAGGCCAGGAGACTGTAATAAGCCCTTCCTGTTGTGGGTGTGCAAGACACGCACACACACGTGCAAACCCAACACACGTGCGCACGCACATGCCCACACACGCTCATGCGCGCACCGTCCACACGTGCGCACGCACAAATACACACAGAGGTATGCACACACAATACCCACGCTCACACACACACAGCGTCACGCACACTGGCCACCACGGTGGTAGGACAGGTGGCTCCTTGCGTGTGAATGTCTGTTCCCCTGGCGCAGGTCCATCTAAAACGGCGCCGAAGGTGGCACCTACTGCGCACGCGCACTGCTAGCGCAGGGCTCAAAGAAGTCGATATACGTGAAGCCGGACGCGTAAATGCTATAAAATGCTAGCAATTAGTGCTGTCGTGCCTCGGAACCACGCTGTCCCCGCCCTCCCTTGCGGTCTGCCGCGTCCCCAGCTGCTCATGTTCCAACCACTTATTGACCTGACCGTTTTTCACCCCCGGCCCTAATTCTTATACCATCAAAGATCCACCTTGGGTCTGCGTGAACCTGCCTCTTCAGGACATTCANCCTGCCTTCCGTGGGGCCCGCAGCACCGCCGGGGCTTTCTCATTCCAGGGCTGACCTCCTCGGGGTTGTGGGTTTCCCAGGGCCCCCCGATGAGCTGCCTGTGTCTGCCCCGAGTCCCAGCAGCGGGTTCTGAGCTGCCGGGTCACCTGCCGGGCACGCAGTTCCGTCACACGGCGCAAGAACGTGCCCCTTCCTCTGTCTGTCCCTCAGGACCCCCACCTGTAAAACGAGGTATCGGATTAGATTAGGGTTTCAGATTCAAGTGCCTGGAGGTGCCAGGCGGGTTAGGGAGCCCAGGGGAGTGAGGTACAACTCTCTAAGGCAAGGGTAAGGCAGGAAGGGGATGGGGGGTGGGGGGGGAGGCAGCTGATTTTTGCCATATGGGAATTGTTTTGGTGTGAGATCACTCAGGTTTTCAAAAGAAAGTAGGAAATCCGATGTTTTGTGAAATTCCCGTTTTTCAATATTTCCAATAAAAGCTATTTTTATTTTTCTATTAATTTTTTTAATGTTCTTTTTTTTGGGGGGGGAGACCAAGCATGAACGGGGAAGGGGCAGAGAGAGAGGGAGACACAGAATCTGAAGCAGGNGGGGGTGGGGGGGGAGGCAGCTGATTTTTGCCATATGGGAATTGTTTTGGTGTGAGATCACTCAGGTTTTCAAAAGAAAGTAGGAAATCCGATGTTTTGTGAAATTCCCGTTTTTCAATATTTCCAATAAAAGCTATTTTTATTTTTCTATTAATTTTTTTAATGTTCTTTTTTTTGGGGGGGGGAGACCAAGCATGAACGGGGAAGGGACAGAGAGAGAGGGAGACACAGAATCTGAAGCAGGCACCAGGCTCTGAGCTGTCAGCACAGAGCCTGACCCGGGGCTCGAACCCGTGAGCCATGAGATCATGATCTGAGCTGAAGCTGGACGCTTCACTGACTGAGCCATCCAGGTGCCTTGAAGGGTCAGGTGCACCCAAAGTGCAGGTGCCCCACTGGAGGGGAAGAGGTATCACCCCTGGGGGGTGTAGACGAGCACCGGGCAGAGGCCAGCAGCAGCAAGCAGGTACCGTGTACCTTCATGCTACTGAGCCTCAGTCGTGGAAATTGACGCCTGTGAAGCGCTTTGAAACTCTAAGGGGCTATTTTACCACTGCATCTGAGGTCCACATATTCAACAGATTGAGATCTAAAACTTAAAAGCATTAAGTAAGCTCTTTGGGCTGTGGAATTTTTATATTGGTTTCATACGGCTGTTGTAACACAGCACCATTGTAGGCAAGGAAAAAAGTCCCCCTCCCCTTCAAGGTCTTCCGGCTGGACTAAGAATTAAGTGACGGGAGACAGATTAACAAGAGGAAAAAACAAAGTTTAATTACATGTACACGGAGGACTGATAATGAAACTGACACCCGAACAAATGACCGCGTAGCAGGTTTTACACTTTTTAGGCAGAGACAAGACACCTGTGAGGCATTGACCAGATCAAGTGAACACCCCTGGGAGCTTCAGTTACTGAGGAATTTAAAACAGAATTTGGGCCTGGGGGGCAAGGTACTAAAGCGTGATAAAGGCTTATTTATACAGCCTTCTCGGCTCGCAGTTTCCCATCTCTGGTGGTCAGGATGTCTCTGTCTCTCCTGGTGCAGGGAGGGGACCTTTCACAGGGGAGATTCTTCCTATTTTCAGGGGACAGAGGGGGGTCTGAGCGTCCTTGCTGCATCGTCTGTCCCCTAAGCAATTTTTATTGAAAATGACCAATGCCAAAGGGGCACATTTGGGGGCAGCCTGCCCTTGGCCCCTACACTGCAAACTGGGGGGCTTAACGCAACAGAAATCTCTTCTTTCCCAGCTCTGGAGGCTAGAGGTCCAAAATCAAGGTGTTGGAAGCGCTGTGCTCTCTGGAAAGCTCCATGGCAGGATGTGTGGTGTGATCCTCTCCCGGCGTCCAGGGGCGGGTGACACTCCTCAGTGTCTCTTGGCTTGTGCAGCACGTCGCTGGCCTCCCTGCCTGTCATCAGCTGGCCTCTCTTCTCTGTGTCTCCCTGTGTCCTCTCATTGTCTTATACGGGCACGTCACTGGACTCAGGGCCAGCCCTAAAACCAGGACAGTGTCATCCCAAGATCCTCCACCAATTACGTCTGCAAGGACCCCCCCCCTTTTTATTTTTTTAACAAAGTTCTTTGGGAATACAGGGCAGGACATTAAAAAATTCTTTTTAATGTTTATTTTTGAGAAAGAGACAGAGTGTGAGCAGGGGAGGGTCAGAGAGAGAGGGAGACACAGAATCCGAAGCAGCTGCAGGCTCTGAGCTGTCAGCACAGAGCCCAACACGGGGCTCGAACCCATGAGCTGTGAGATCATGACCTGAGCCAAAGTCGGACGCTTAACCGACTGAGCCACCCAGGAGCCCCAGGACCCTATGTTCAAATAAGATTACATTCTGGGGTTCCAGATGTTCTAGGGGACACTATTCAGCCCACTTCAGCCTCCTTACTCCTTTTCATTTTTTTGATGTCATTTTAATAAATGTGGCAATTCGGATTCTCTGCCCACAGCAAATACGGGTGAGGGGGTGAGTGGGGAGGATGGTCACGGGCAGTCCCCTGACAGAGATGAAGGTCACAGACATCCCAAAAGCCAAATCAGCACTGCCTGAGCCCAGGAGCCTGGGGACACGCAGCATGTGAAGGCTCCCAGCCCTGCGCATAAAGCTGACCCGATTCCTCAAGACGAGAGAGGATTCTCTACACTATCCTCTGCTTTGGAAGACAGGGCAACGTGCCTTGCGTCTTAGAATAGCCGTGGTACGAAATGAGGCAAATTGGACCTAGAGAGGTGACATTTCAATCTTCTGGGAAATCCACTCGCAAAGAATCCACTCCCATTTCCCATCTGGACAGGAGAAACAGGGAGCCTGGCCAACAGAAAAAAAGGCTATAAATTATAAATGTTAAAAAAAAAAAAAAAAGGCGTGCCACAGCCCGAAGTCCTGGGTCAGCTCAGAGCGTGTGGCCCGGCCGTGTACTAATCTCCCTCCACTGCCGCCAGCCAAGCCCAGCCCAGCTGCGGAGTGGAGACATCGCGGATGGAAAAGCCCCATGAGGTCATTGTCAAGCTGCCTGCAGAGCTGCTCAGCCTTGCAGCGCGTCTCCAGCGCACTCCAGGGAGCCTGTGAATTTCAGACACTCTCTCGGGGACCCTGGCTCCGCGGAGCGTGGAATGAATTGCACTCATCCATCTGTGGGCTTTTAAAAAATTCAATAATTAATTCAAGCGTACGGTGAGGTTATTGTTATTAGAACTTGGCCCTTCTGTGGTTCTTTACTTTGGCAAAGTGCTTTCATAATCATTTACCAGCTAAATAATTTAATACGAGTTATTGCTACATGTTGGAAACCTGGCGCGTGGCTGGTGCCGGTGATATTGGAACGCCTCAGGACAAAGCCCGGCAAGGGCCGAAGGAAATGACGTGGCCCTGGGGGTGTATTCCCCAGGTCACGCACAAGGCCTTGACCTCCATGTGCCCTCCGTAATTTGGAAACTGACTCATCCCAGGCCTTACTTTTCAGGGTGACTGTGACCAATGAGATAGAGACTTCCAAACTCGGGGAGATTAAGTTCTCATTCTAGCCCGGCTGCCTCATGTTGTAGCAGGGGAAACTGAGGCCCAGGAGGGTCATTGCTCTGCCCAAGGCCACACCAGTAGGGTGACTCGTTGCCAATGATTAAGGGGGTGACAGTGACTTGTGAACGGAGGCCGGGGGGTAACGTTCAGGGTTGGGGTAGAACTTCCTCCCCGTCTTGGGGTCTACATGGAACCTGGATCTGACACACAGTCAGATCCTCCCGCCCGTGGCATGAGCGTGGGGGCAGGGCTGGGCTCAGGGCAGGCGGAGGGGCGGCATTTTTTTTTTTAATTTATTTCTAGGAGAGAGAGAAAGAGAGACAGCGTGAGCAGGGGAGGGTCAGAGAGAGAGGGAGTCACAGACTGAAACAGGCTCCAGGCTCTGAGCCGGCAGTCAGCACAAAGCCCGACGCGGGGCTCGAACCCACGAACCGCGAGATCATGACCTAAGTGAAAGTCGGATGCTTAACCGACTAAGGCACCCAGGCGCCCCGGAGGGGCGGCATTTTTGCTGGGAGTCCGCACCTAAGTTCCTGAGGCATCTGGCTTTCTCCCTTCTTCTGCCAATGAGTCTTCCAAGCATCTTCTCTAAAAAATATATTTTAAAATTTTAATTAATTAAGAGAGAACATGCACACACAAGTAGGGGAGGGGCAGAGAGAGAGAATCCCAAGCAGGTTCTGGGTGTCAGCCCAGTGCCCGATGTGGAGCTCAATCTATGAACTGTGAGATAGTGACCTGAGCCGAAATGGAGAGTTGGAGGTTTAAGCCACTGAGCTGCGCAGGCGCCCCCCTCCCCCTCCCAATCATCTTGACGACCGCGTGTCACCTAAGCCTCCGTGGCCTCGTCCAAAAGACGGAGAACAGAACTTGTCTCACAGGTGCGTTGACGGCATCGAGAGCCGGTGCCTGGAGAGCTCTTACGAATGCGGTCATTGCCAAAAGTCTTGATGGTTCCTCCAGCTGTAAAATGGGTACAGCTGCCCCCTCCACTGCACACTTGCTGGGAAGCTAAGAAGAAAAACGAGAAAATGGTGGAGCAAATCTTGCCGGGGCATCGCTGTCTTGCTCTTCACCCTGGAGGAGGCTCCGGGAGGATCCAGGCAGAGCGAGAGGGTTCTCCCTTCCCGTCTATATCTGTCAAGGTACCAGGGGTCACTGACGGTGGTAAAAGGGATCCCCTGAGGGGGCTTTATGTCAAGGGGATTGTTTTACAAGGGGTGGCCAGGCCAGGGGCAGTCACTGTGTGGTTCGTTAAGACTATATAGATCAAGCTACAAATAAAACTAAAAAATTCCCCAAATTCAAAACACACACACACACACACACACACACACACACACACACACAGTACTTTTTGAATAACATACTGAGTCACCAGATGACTGTGAGCCCCATACTATTTACTCAGTTTCTCCAAAGACAAAGAAACAAAAATTTGATTCATTCATTCGTTAACCACTTACTGAGTACTTAGTATGTGTTAAATGCTGGGGTTGGAATACAACGGTGGAACACTAAGGGCCACGAGGAAGTGGATTTATGGCTTTGTCTATAGCTTATGTATTTTTAAATAAGGGAGTTTTCCAGAAATGGGTGTTTGCAGCAAGGTTGAATCCAGGAGGGAGAAAGTCATCAGTGTGATGTCATGGACAGACCTGCCTTTGGCTTGGATTAGACCACGAATTTTCTTACTACACACTTGAACTTAGCCTTATACATCTGACATTTAAATGTCTGAATCTGCTGTGAATGTAAAATGAGTGGATGCCCATTCAATTTAACATACGGTCTCAGAGTACTTGCTGTACTCCAGGCTCTGTTCTAGTCTCAGTGGGTGTAGAAATGAATGATTAAGTTGTTCTGCCAGGATTTGCTCACAATCCAGAAAAAGGTATAAATACCCGAACCGAGCAGGAAAGCAGCATAAAGAAGCACCAAGTAAGACTTGAAGAGGAGGTAACATCAGATCCGGGCTTTGGAGGATGAGTAGGAGTTTGCCAAATGGACAGGAGATGGGGGACACATTCCACACTGAGGAAACAGCATTTGCCCCGGCCTGGAGGCAGGTGCTTTGGGAATGGAGAGGGCGGTGTGGCTGGAGTATTGGGTTCAAGGAGAGACAGGGAGGAATGCCCAGGTGGGCTGACTCTCCCCATCTGCAGAAACATCCAGAAGCCCCATGTCTCCCCCTCGCCCATCTCCGTGTACTGTCCCACTCAGAATTAAGGAGCTGGGACAGAGAAACTTAAAACCTATCAGAAAGGAGGATGTGTACAGAATAGGCAAGTCCATAAAAACAATATGGTAGGTCTTATGTTTCCCACCACCAAAAAACAACAAAAAATCCAAAAACCCAAAAAAACAATGTAAGATGATAGACATGTTAACTTATTGTAGAAATAACTTCACAGTCTACACACATATGGCATCATCAGGTTGTACACCTTAAACTGACACAGTTATATCTCTGTAAACCTGGGAAAGTTTTTTAAAAAATATAGTGTCTAGGTATTGATAGTAGATTAAAGAAAGTAGATTAGTAGTTGCTGGGGAGGCTGGGGGGAGGGGAGAATGGGGATCGACTGGTAATGGGGACAGGATTTCTTTCTGGGGTGATACAGGTGTTCTGGAATTAGTGGTGATGCTTGCACAACCTGGTGAACATACTAAAAACCCAAACGAAGTGGGTCCTTTTACAACGGTGAAACGTGTGGAATGTGAATTACTTCGCAATTAGAGAAAAACACATGTGGACAAAGGATCTCAGGAATTGGCTGCTCTGCTCTGCCCTGCGCTCCATGGCCTGGGACCAGGTGCTTCCTTCCCTGAGCTACAGAGGCTCACCAGGACTGTGGGGGCGGGGGGGGG
>NW_027551568.1:6127575-6128014 GCF_008692635.1 Crocuta crocuta | reverse complement strand
ATGACTCCTCAGTCACTCGGAGCACCGATCCCGTGCCCACGACAAGCGTCTAGCACCTCAGCCTGGCTGCACATAAGCCACCAAGGACAGAGACCATGGGGTGCTGAGCAGCCAGTAGCGCTCAAAGCCGTAACGATAGCCGAAGCAGGTGCTGTTTTTATGCTCCTGGGATTCTTACAGCATCGCTGTGATGAAGGTATTATTACTATCATCTCCGCCTCATGGATGGGGAAACTGAGGCATAGAGGAGGTACACAACTTGCCCCAAGTCACACAGCACGGAAGTGGGAAAGACTGGGAATCAAACTGTCACCCTGCCCCCCACCTCTTGATGTACAGTCTAGACGTAAAGCCATGGGCAGGGGCAGCACTGTGAGACTTGAACTTGGAAGTGGGGGGGGGGGGCGCAGCTGGCTGCCCTGCCCAACTGGGGGGCGGA
>NW_027551568.1:6125196-6126656 GCF_008692635.1 Crocuta crocuta | reverse complement strand
CCTAAGGTATCCTACAGTCACTCAGAAAAACCAAATACTGGCCAAACACCTGGCAAGGGGGTCTAGGGAGGAGACCAAGTCCCGTTGATTTTGCCGTGTGTACGCTTTAAAACACCTTGCACCTGCGCACAAGCACCGTCAGGGGTCAGCTGTCCCCCCTTCTGTGACTCTGGCCTTTCAAGCTAATCTCTTGCGGAGACCCTGCCCCTCCCGGAGGCCAAGGTGAACCCACGGCAGCCACCAAGGACATCGTGCGGGGTCCCCAGGATCTGTGAACGAGTCCTCCGGTAGCGCAGTGAGGGACTGGGAGACGACAACCTTCTCCGGCGTCACTGACTGGGCCCGACATCCAATGACAGGGACTTCATGGGAGACACACGGGGAAGAGGAGGAGGCAGAGTGACCACGCGCCAGACACCGGAGTGACGCGGCACAAGTTGAGGAAGGCCTGGGGCCCGGAAGCTGGAGGCAGGAACATTCTCCCAGGCAGCCCGCCACCTCTGCCCCCCGGCACTCCTGCAGGGAGTGCCGCCCGCTGACACTTGGCCTTCGGACTTCTGGCCACCTGCACGGTGAGACCCTACATTTCTGTTGTTTTAAGCCTCCGGTTCATGGTAATCTGTTAGGGCAGGATACACATCTTCTGGCACATTCCTTTCCTCCCTGTGCAAGAGCGCTCTGTGGGGGCACCTGGGCAGCTCAGTCGGTTAAGCGTCCGACTCTGGCTCAGGTCATGATCTCAAGGTTCGTGGGTTCGAGCCCCGCATTGGGCTCTGTGCTGACAGCTCGGAGCCTGGAGCTGCTTCAGATTCTGTATCTCCCTCTCTCTGACCCTCCCCTGCTCACGCTGTCTCTCTCTCTCTCTCTTTCAGAAATAAATAAAAAACATTAAAAAAAAAAAGAGCTCTGTGGCTCCCAGGTGATTTCATACTTTTACCCAGAGTTTCCTGCTCCCCCCACCTAAGGACTTGCCACTTCATTCCCGCCATCCGTCAGCTTCTGGTGAAGGGGCTGTGGTTTGTGCACCTGGATCCCCCGAGTCCTCCATGGGGCCACGCGCAGTTTGGACCCCCACCCCCACACACTGAAACTGTAAAGTCCCAGTGACCGGGACCAGCAAACACCCAGGGCAGCACAGGAAAGGGAGCGAGCAGCGTGGGCTGTCCGCTGCTGTCTCTGTAGAACGGTGGGTCCTTCCTGTCCCTGCTGCAGAGCCTTCGGGGGAAGGAGGGGCACACACGGGGTCCTCCCTGTGTGGGGTCCCAACCACAGTGTGTGTGTGCGGCCTGTGCTGGCATCTGTAAAGTGCTGGCACCTGGGCTGGGGACACAGCCACGCCCTCCCTGAGGCACACGTGGTGTCTCCCGACCGTGAACTTATCAGGCCAGGGACTGACCCAGGCTGGCACCTGAGCGGATTCTAACTACCCTTCACCTGCTGCAGGGAGTGTCCAAGCGGCC
>NW_027551568.1:6124175-6125055 GCF_008692635.1 Crocuta crocuta | reverse complement strand
GTGCCTCCTGAGAAACCCAGAACCCACACAGAAAGGCAGTATCACCGCATCCGACCGGTGGGTTCAAGGCCTTTGCCAGCAGGAGGCTGGTGGCCAGGCCTGCGACATGTACCTTTCCCAGATTGGCTGCTTGTCGTGTCTGCCCTGTGGTCAAAGACCCACTTGGACCCTGCTGGGGACCTGGGGCAAGGGTACGAACCTAATTACCTCCGGTGTAAAAGGGGGTGGGGCCTCCTGGGGATTTGGAAGTCGGGTGCCTCGCCTGGGCTCTTCCCCTCTCAGTGCCTTCCCTGCGGTTCTGGGGGAGGGGACGCAGCTTGCAGTGGTTCTCCGTCGGGTGATGCAAAAGGCCTTCAGCCGTGCCCCTGGGGTGTGACGGTAGGGCTCCGGGGACACCGACGCTGGGCCCCAGGCAGACAGGTGCCCGCACGGGGCCGACTCCCCGCTGCCGCACCGCGCGCCGCCGCTCGTCCGGGGAGTCCCGCAGCCAGGCTGCCTCCAAGTCTGCAAAATGACGCCCTAATCCGGGCAGCTGCGACAGCGGCGGAGCCCCACGCCCCTTCACTCCCGCCCTCCCTCCTCCGCGACCCGGACGCTCCCGGCTGCGGCTGCAGTGAGGGGACCCCCGCTTTCTCCTCCCAGCAGACCCGAGAAACCTCTCCGTCTCCCTCCGACGCGGCGCGCAAAGCGCTCTCTCTGCCCCGAATATCGAGCCCTCCAGCTACGCCGGGCGTCCTCCCAGCGCGAGCGGCGTCCCCGGCTCCGGAGGGCGCCCCCCGCACAGCCCGGAGTCTCCCCCTCCGTTCCCACCCGCGCCGCCTCGCCGCGGGGACGCCCCCTTTCCCCGGCCCTCGCCGCCGCCCCCGCCCCCCCCAACACT
>NW_027551568.1:6121181-6124164 GCF_008692635.1 Crocuta crocuta | reverse complement strand
CGTCCTCCCGGCCCCTCCCCGGGGGCTGGCGAGCTCGCCGTGACTCCCGCCCCGCCCTCCCTCGCAGGCGCTAGCCTCGGGTCTCCCGGCACGATGGTGAAGTTGGGGAACAATTTCGCGGAGAAGGGCACCAAGCAGCCGCTGCTGGAGGATGGCTTCGACACCATCCCCCTGATGACGCCCCTCGATGTCAATCAGCTGCAGTTCCCGCCCCCGGACAAGGTGAGCGCGCCCCCTCCCACGGCACCCCCGCGCTGCCGGGTGCGCACCCCAAAGTCTCGGGCCGCGGCCGCAACAAAAGAGACGCGCGGCGTGCGCTGGCAACGCGAAGTGGGGGCGAGCCCGGGCGGCTGGAGGAAGCCCCCACGGGAGGGCGACGTGCCCGCGCGGAATTCCGGATGGGGAGACGTGCCCCCCTTTCCTCCTTGGGTGACAGCTCCGTCCTGACCGGGGAAATGTCTCTTCTTAGGCTTCGTGGGCGTCTAGTCCCAGAGAGGTCCCTGGCTCCACAGCGGCCGCCCCAGCCCTGCCCCGGGGTGAGGGGGGGACGTGGGTCTGGGCTGAGCCGAGGGGCGCGACTGCTCCTGGTACCTTCCCAGGTGATGCGGTTTCGGCCTGATTTGCCCCATTGCGGTGGCGAGGCCCCTCTCGGGCCACCTGGACCCCCTTTAGGGGCTAAATTCCCATCTGCACCCTCAAGCCCTCCCACACTGGCTGTGGATGCCGCGGGGTGCCCTCCTTACAGGGAGCCTCCTTCCTCTCTTTGTTCCTTTTGTGAAATCTTCAAGTGAGTGCTCTCTCTGTTCGCCGGTATTAGTGTAACCGGGGACAATCATTCGTCATCCTTTCCCCAGAGTGGGCTTTTCTTTGCTCAATTGAAGAGCCCCTTTTTTTCTCCGATACAGTATCCAATCAAGTAGTTTCTGTACATTAAGGATAATATTTTCAAGAGCTCATGCTTAAAGAGGTACATGTACGATGTTTCAGAGTCTCGACAAATCGTATTGTAAAACTCAGCTTTAAAATAATAAGCGGCCTCCGTTCTGACCACCTTGCCGCTGCTTAAAAACCACCGTTGCCACGAGCAAGCTCGCGCTATTCCCCAAAGTGCGTTTACACTTATTGTCTCATTTAGCCTTGGTGAGGACGGTCTGATTCAGGTCTTTGTCTTTTATTCCCCCACGTTGGGGATTGCTGACCACGGAGGGCGGGGGGTGCGGAATATCTCTGCAGCGGTGGGTCCTTCCTTTCTGGAAGATTCCTTTATTCCCATGTGGACCCTTTGACCGACCCAGCTCTTGGGAGTGGCTTCCGTACCCCCAGTTCTATTGTCTGTTTTGGGTGGGGGCGGGGGCAGGAGCGTGGCTTGCAGCAGGTGTCTGAGCTCAGGAAAGGATGAGCTGGGCGCACCTNCAGGTGGGTGGTGGACCCTGACCTGGCCCCACTGCCCCACCTTCCTCTCCCACCTCAGCCCAAGAGTGGTGGCAGCCTGTGCCAGGAACGCCGTGTCCTGAGGCAGCGCCCCATCAGGTGACTCCCACTGCTCAGCCTGAGCCTCCTCTTTTGCCCTCAGTCCGTTCCATTTCCAAACTGTCTGGCGCTCAGTTGGCTTGTACCAGGGAGGGGGATTTCGGGCGGGTCTGAAATCCTGGCCAACCCCCTGTGCGCTCTAAAAGTAGCCTGGGTAAATCTAAAAGGTAATGAGCCTCCCGTCCCTGGGAGTGTGCAAACAAAGAGACGGAGCTGGCAATGATGGGCCAGAGAGAGGAATTCTAGCAGGAACCAGTGACTAGGCTGGAAGATTTCAGAAGTCACAGATGAGTAGACGGAGTCTCAGAGTTCACCAGATGCGCCCAAGGTCACAGGGCTGAAGGCCACAATCCTGAATACAGAAGCTTCTGGTAGGGCCTCGTGTTCTGCCTTCCTTGGGACCAGACAGCTCTCACCCAAGACCTCGCTTCACCCGAACAGCAGCACTGTGCTGCTCACAGCCAGGGTTCAGGGAGTGATGGCACCTGTCCCAGGTGACATGGCTTAGGGGGTCAGTAGCGCTGTCAGGGTTATAAGTAGAATCTGTCCTGGGAATGTGTGCCGAGTGCTGAGGTGCCCCGGTGACAGCAGTAATGTGGCAGCAGTGTCAGGGCGTCTCACCTGACATTTGATGAGTGCTTGTCACGGGCCGGCCTTGTCTGCGGGCTGACATGGGGAGGGAATTGCTGTCATCACCCCGTTGTACAGATGTGGACACAGGGTCTTGTCCAAGGTCACCTAGTGTGTCAGCGGAAGATGCAGAGGAGTCCAGGCCGATTGAGCATTGACCCGGTTCCCTCCTCCTCACTGCAGCCCAGTCAGGGGCCTTTGCAGGCCAGGACCCTCCGGTTCTGAGCAGTCAGGCACGTGCTCAAGGTCACACAGCTGGTCAGGTGCGGTTGGGACCTTAGAACAGTAGGGTGATGCACAGACAGGAGATGGGGGCCTCCCCAGGTGGGCGCCCAGGCTGTCACACTAGGCACGCCCTCCCTCTCCGTGTCTGGAGAGCCGTGTGCACAGAAAGGAACAAAGAAGGGCCAGTGGGAGTGTGGCCCTTGGATCCCTTTTTGGTGGCCGCTGGCACGGGCTGCTTTCTCTCCGGATTCCTTCCTCGAGGCCGGCTCTGGGGTCACAGCTCTGTCGGACGGCGTCTCCAGCTCCAGACTCTTAGGTCTGCCCCGAGGTCACGGTCTCAGCGAGTATCTCCCCCCCACCCACGTGCCACCCTCTCTCTAGGGGAGGGAGAGCGTGGGGTTCCAGCCACTTCCTGGCTTCTGGAAGGGGAGGGAGGGACCAGGGACTGGAGATGTGTGAGCGCTTGATGCCTCCCTGTCGGTGGGGACAGCCACAGGTGTGAGGAGGAGGGGGCCGGGAGCCTGAGGGAGGAGGCTAGAAGGTGGGTTGGGGCTCATCTGAAGCTGGAGGGGGCCGAGGGGGAGGGGGGTGTATGGGG
>NW_027551568.1:6083147-6121162 GCF_008692635.1 Crocuta crocuta | reverse complement strand
GGAGGGTGTATGGGGCAGGGTGGGGCAGGTTTCACAGGGAGTGGCCGGGAAGAAGAGCAGGGAGACCCTCTGGGGGCCATTGCAGGGGCAGGAGAGGGGGACGATCAGGGAGTAGACGGCCAAGGTCGATTTCCTTGCAGGCTGGCGGCTGGCTCCTGCTCCGTCCTCATCCCGGAGGGAAGGGGTTCATCCCCTCCTCCCTCGCTTTACCCACGGTGGCACAGAAACACCGTTGGAAGCCAGATGCGCTCTCCTGACCGCTGGGCTCTCGACGGGCGTGGAATGAGCACTGTGTCAGGGGTCAGCATGAGAAGTCTGGGTGGCCCCCGGCCAACGGGCTTAATTCCTCTGCCCCCGGGTTATCGGATTTCCCTCCTGGGGCTACTGTCTGGGTTATTAACGGGTAATTTCTCCAAAGGTCCCGGCACAGGGACTTCCAATAAGTGGGTGCTGTTCCCGTTCTTTTTGTGAAATACTTGCTGGCGACACAGCGACTCGGCCGCCCGCTGTGGGCAGGCGTGTCTGGATGCCTCCGGCCCGCACCCTGACGCTTTGCTTCTCTGTTTCCCGGACAAGGTCGTGGTGAAAACTAAGACCCAGTATGAGCCTGATCGCAAGAAAAGCAAAGCTCGCTCTCCCAAGATAGCCGAGTTCACCGTCAGCATCACCGAGGGCGTCACCGAGAGGTTTAAGGTGAGTGGCCCCGGCGGCCGAGCACGGGAGTCGGAGGGACAGGACAAGACACATTTGTCTGGCTGGTCCCAGCTGTGCAAAACCAGCCCCGTGCCTTCTTAATTTCTTCTTGATTTCCTTGGTTTTCTAGAATGACCACATGTAACTCAATGTTGTTGGAGTTTGTTTTTTTTAGGTTTTAAATTTTGCAAAAAAATTTTTTAATGTTTATTTTTGACAGACAGAGTGTGAGCGGGAGGGGCTGAGAGAGAGGGAGACANGGTTGAACAGCTCTGCCCGTTACTCGGTGCTCCTCACGGTAAGCGCCCTTGACCCCCTTCGCCAACTTCACCACCCGTCCCCTCTCACCACTGCCCCTCTGGCTGCCACCAGATCATTCCCTATTGCTAAGAGTCCAGCGGGGAAGACCCACCCCTAAACTTTGAGACAGCAGTTACACACACGTGCAAAGTCCCGTACCAGACTTCAGGATCCATATCGCCAGGGTTCCGGGGAGGAAGCAGACTAACAGAAAGGTCAGGCGGCCTACTTATCACGTGCAAGACCCGGCTCTGGGCCCCTTGTGCCAGCTGAGCTCAGTGACCCTCCCCCCGCCCAGAGGGCAGGACTGGAACCCATCCTGCAGGTGGGGAAGTTGAGGCCCAGGGCAGTCACAGCAGTACGTGGCAGGGCCAGGGTCCGGGGGTCAGCCTCCATCCTTCACCACCCCCTGCAGGCTGTGGAGGCGCAGGGCTGTTGGAAGCGCTCACTCATGGAGCGGGAGGCCTTGCTCTGGGCTCTGGGCGGTTCTCTAGGGAGGAAGAGCTGTTAAAAGGGGCGGGGTTCCAGCCAAGCCGGGGGTGGGGCATCCCCCACCCGACGGGTGGTCTCTGAGGGTGGAAACAGCTGGTGGCTGAGGAGTAAGTTAGGGTGCTGATCTTCTGGGGACCTGTTCTTTTGAAAACACGAGAAGTGGTAAAATGGCCATTATCCAGATTCAAAGGGGTGATTCGTGGGACACCAAGGGGTGGCTCAGACCGTGCAGAGTGGCCGTGGCTGCCTCTCCATTCGCTCCGTGTGGCTGCGTGAGCAGTCTGCGCGTGTCTGGGGGCACACGCCCAGCGGCTCCCAAAGCACCTGGCATACCGCGCGGTTCTCTCTCACGAAACCCCATGGATTGGTCACCAGATGTGAGTGAAGCCCACAGGGGTGAGGCCGCTTCGTGGGGTGACTGGGGAAGCCAGGGTGCCCTGGTACCTTGAATCCCTCCTTCCCATCGCTCTAGCCTGCCTCACGGGGCTGGAGGAGCACCGTGCGGGGCCCGTCTGGCCCGCGGACCCATCCACGTCACGATCTGCTGTGTCCGTGGGGTGTGCGCTCGAGTTACGTGTCTGCCCCGAGGCGTGGGTGCTTCTAGGAGAGCCCACTTTCCAGTAGCAGCGTTGAGGTGCAGAGAGGCCTGCGTCTGTGGTTCCGCGGGTGCCCTAAGGACGGGGGTGCGGGCTGAGAAGCTCGCCTAGTCGCTCCCCGCCTGGCAGTTTACCTGTGGCTTTAAGTTCACGGCCAAGGCCTGATTGGGTTGACCCAAGGTCAACATCTTCTTCCCCATGGCCAGCCGGCTTTTCAGGCGCCTCATCTGCGGCCACTCCGTGACCTGCGGCGTGCGTGCCCTGGGGGACCCGTCGCCTCCCGGCTGAGGCAGAAGTGACCTCGGTTTCAAGGTCATCTTTTCCAGCATTCTGATGGCTGTGACCATCTGGATATCTGAGCATGTCTGGGTGTCTCATTCCAGATTTGACCTTGGCCCTTCTCTGCTGTGGTCCTTTGGGTGCCAGGCTCTGTCCCCCACAGCGCCGGTGCCCCTCGTCTGTGCTTTTCCCACAGGCTCACCTGACATAGGTCCCCAGGCTCCCTGTTTAAGGCAACGGTGACGCACACTGGCCGCGAGGGCTTTCGGCAGCCACGGGCGAGCATGTGTGGTTTCCTGGCACCCGTTGCCCAGAGCCCGAGGGCCCAGAAGCTCTGAGCCTGTCCCTGTGGACCGGGCTGTGGTGGCAGGATCCGGTCTCATCTCTGCTCCCACCTCCTGAGAAGGCGATGTATACAGTAGGTGCTCAGTAGAGCGCTGCACTGCAGTGAGCCCGTTTCCCCAGTTTTCTGCATAAACAGCCCAGGCACGTGCTTATGCTTAGCACCTGCCGCCGCCTCAGGGTTCACAGCCACCCTGGAGGGGGCGGTGCTCGCCCATTTCACAGATGAGGTTTTCGAGTCCCATGTGGTCACCAGGGGGCTGGGGTACTTCTGACTAGTCTGTGCCTCCGAGGCCAGTGCCTTTCCACCACACCGCCTGCCGTGCACACCTCCCCACGGGCTCTGCCTTCCCGCTCCGGCTCAGCCCCGGGGATTAACCTCACCCTCCTGGGGTTTCCACTGGCCCTTGTTAGGAGCCGGTAGCAGCATCTCAGCAGGGAGCCAGCCTCCGGGTCAGGCTTGTGGATGCGGCTCACTTCACCTCACCTCACCCTGGTGAGCTGTGCCCCAGTACTCTCCGTTTTACAGCTGAGGGAAACTGAGGCAGAGGGCTTGACCCTGGGCGGCCTGCCCCTGGCTGGGACACCTGAGGTGATGTGGCCGCCCCGGGGAGCCCTCAGCCCCAGGCAGCCCACGGTGCTGGCAGACAACTGTGCTTCGAAGGGTGCTTTGCCTTGGTTGCTCTGAAGGCCCTCCATCTGCCTGGAGCCTCACGGAACACGAGTGACGCTCCTCCCCGGCCACCTCAGGGTATAGGGCGGCCACGTCCCTGAGTCTTCTCCAGCACAAGCTTCATTTTTCTCTGGTCTTTTCCTTTCCCGTCACATTGTCCAGGCTCCCTCCCGCCCGGGGCCCTTCTCGGAGGGGCCGTTCTTGGGCTGTGCTTCCTTCAGCTGTGACCAGGTGTCCTGGCCAGGGCCAGTGGGTCCTCTCTGCCAGCCAGGATGACAGCCCCGGGAACAGCTTGACGAGTCGCTGGGTGACTAGCTATGGCAGGGTCCCCAGAGTGCACGGGGACTTGGAGATTTCCGGGGTCTTCCCGCTGGCCCCTCGCTTGTTGAGTGAGGCAGCTCCCCGCGGAGCCCTCTCTCTGGGCCGTGTGTGGATGTGAGTCCCTTCCACGTGTCACCGGCTCCCACCCGGTCGGGCAGATAAGCCCCAAGGTCACAGTCAGGGGCAGAGTGCGACCTGAACCGTGCCACCCGACCACCTTGACCGGGACGCCCGTGGGCCAGACTCACACAGCCGAACCACTTGCATTCTGGGGGCCCATCAGGCTTTTGCCCCAACCCCGTTCTGAACAGGGAGGGAGGGTGAGCCTAGCTTCCCGCGCACCTGCTGGTGGGGTCTGTGCGTGAGGGGAGGCCCCCGGAGCCCTATTCCTCTAAGCGTGGTCTGGGGCCACCTGCGGCAGAATCGTCTGAAACTTGATTCTAGCAGAGGGACCCCGGACCTTGGGAATGTGCACTGTGATGTGCTCTCCAGGGAGTACTGATTCTGTGGCCCTTTGTGGATGGAGGAGGGTTCCAGCCCCCGGGCAGGGCAGGCTCAGGAGGGCCGGCACCTTTTTGAAATGCCGAGGGTGTTCACCCTTCTGGAATGTTCTCCCAGCCTTTTATTGCCCAGTTATGTGTCTGGCCTCACTGAATGGCGCACACAGTAAGGCACGCTCCTCCCGTGAGGCACCGGCTGCCCGAGGGCTGGGGAGCATGTGGGGAAAGGGAAACTCTTCAGTTTGGGCAGAACCTCTGCCGCATCCTTTCTCAGTGACAGGGCGGCTTCTGTGTGGCTCCCAGCCCAGCCGCCTCCCCCGCGCTTGCCGCCTCCCCGTGTGTGAATTGCGGGAATGGAACTGCGTCTCTCAGCTGTTGAAGCAACAAGTAAATAACGTGTCTCCCCTTTGTCTCTAATTTGTGCAGTTCGCGAGCAGGGAAGCCGGCTGCTCCGCGCCTCCTCTTTATGTACCTTTGGATGGCATCCTGGAGACGAGCCGTCTTTTTGGATGTTACTTTATGGTTATCGCTCTGGGACGAATCTCTTGGCTCCCGGGTTGCTAGGCTGGTTGCTAGGTAACCGCGGATGGGGAGAGGGTTTTGCGAGGCTCCGCCACACTGGGATTGCTGGATGAATCACCCGGCAGCGGCCAAAAGCCTAGGCCGGTGAAGAGGTTAGTGTCAACGAGGAAAGTGCTCGTTTAATTAATTGGAGGTGTATTTGTGCTGAGGATAAACACAGCCCGAGATGGTTCTCAAATTCAGTAAACCGAAACAGCTTTCAGTCGCGTGTTCCCCGTCGCCCGCGCGGGGCGGTGTGTCAGGGTGCAGCTGGGGCCGCTTGCTCCACGCCCTCTCCATCGGGGCTCTCCTGAGCCCTTCATGCTCCGTGATGCAGAGCTGGTGACGTTTCTGAGACCCGCACGCCTACCGTTTGTGAGTTAAGGGCTTGGGTGAGCCACCCCCAGGGCCATGTTGCTTCCAGGGCTCTGTGAGATTCCGAGGGCAGCCTTGCACTTGAACGCTGTTCATGGGCCGCGCAGAGCCGGGAGGATGTCCTCAAAGGAGAGCCCAAGTTCATCTGCATGGCCTCCCATGTTGGTGGTCAATCCAGCGCTGGGGGCGTCCCTTTGCATCCTGTCACAGACGATTCTGTGCGTGGTTTGTAGCTGCTTCTCACGTCCTTATTGACCTTGAGCTTCCTGTGCACCCGACTTGTTTTCCACCCTCTCCAGTAATCCCCCGGTGTGTTTCGAGGTCCACTGGTTAAATATTTATGAACGGCACCACCGTTTCCTTGGCCTTCAGCAGTAGGGGAGGCCTTCACGCAGTGGCCCTGGTAATGCTAGAATTCTCTGGACCCCCCCGTAACCTTCAGCCGGGCGTCCTGCGGGACTCAGATGCCAGATTCTGGGGAGGCAGAGCCCATGGTTTTCGGGCCCAGCTGTTGAGTGGGGGCTTCACCCAGAATCGGATAATAAGCGGCTTGAGTCATCCTGGAGAAGGGTGTCTGTGTGTTTCCTTTTTTATGGGGCACCCAAAATATTTAGCGTTGCATATGCTTGAAGATGTCAGGATTCATCTTATTTCTCCAAGATTTTTTTTTTTTTTTTTTTTTTTTTACTGCATTACTCAGCAGAAAACACATTTCCTTTCCCCTCCCAGGGGGGAGGGAGTGAGTGGAGGAAGGATAACCTAGCAGCCATCGACCCAGAGCCGGTTCAGGCTCTGCGTTTCAGGAGCGTCATTCCTCTTCATGTTAATAAGTGTCTTAAAGGTTGACCTTGCTGGCCTGACTTTGTAGGTGGGGAATGAAGGTCAGAGAGGTTAAGGAGCAGGCTCAAGGTCAGCCAGCTACCGGGGGTGGGGGGGTTAGAAATAGGATTCAGATCCACATCCACCTGCCACCCAAAGGCCACCAAGCTGTCTCCCACACCAGCAGGTGCGCAGGGCCCGCGGGCCGGCCCTCCCCCACCTCAGGTGTCCCCCGTTCCACCCCTGCTGGGCAGCAACCTCTCCCAGGGCCCCCCAGCAGGAGAGGAGCCCCAGGCCAGGAAGAACAGATGGCCACAGATGACCACAAGCCGAATCCAATGCCACTCAAGCCCCTATCTGTAAAATGGGGGTGCTGTACATTCCCTACTGATATTTAGAGAACTAGCGTGCGAACCAGGGCCTTGTAAGTTGAATGACTATATAATTTATGGCCCTGCTTGGGACACTTTTGAGAGTGACAGTGGACACCGTGCATTTGGGATGCCAAGGCAGTAACCATCGGCCAGGACTGTCCCACGCATCTAGGGTACATGGTTCCCTGCTTATAAAGTTTACTCTGAGGCCCATATCTTATTTGCTTTCCATTCCTGGCTGTTCTTTCCAGAAAACATCCCTCAGATCCATCTTGCCCCTGGGACTGGCCTGGCGGGACCCTGCCCCAGCCTGTGTCTCACCCGCTTCCTCTCTCCCTCCTCCAGCCCATCTTTCCTAGCGCGGTGAAATCTACATGACGTAAACTTTACAGTGGTCCGTTCAGTGACGCGTAATTTGCAATGTTGCCCACCCATTGCCACTCTGTGGTTCTGGAACATGTCATCACCCCAGAGGGAGACCCCCTAACCGTTAGCAGTCACCCCGTTTCCTCAGCCGGTCAGCCCTAGGCAGTCACCAATGTACATGGATGTGCCTGTTGTGCACATTTCACAGGGACAGAACCACACAGCCCGTGGCCCTCTGTGACTGGCGTCTTTTACCCGGTGTGTTTTCACGGATCGTTCCTGTTGTAACAAGTCAGAGCCTCGTTCCTTTAAAAAAATTAATGTTGATTTATTTTTTGAGAGAGTGTGAGAGTGTGAATGGACGAGCATGGGAGGGGCAGAGAGAGGGAGACACAGAATCCGAAGCAGGCTCCAGGCTCCGAGCTGTCAGCACAGAGCCCGACGTGGGGCTCAAACTTGTGAATCTCAAGATCATGACCTGAGCCAAAGTCAGACATTTAACCAACCGAGCCAACCAGGCACCCTGCCTCGTTCCTTTCTATGGCTTAGTAATACTCGGCTGTATGGCTAGACCGTCTTTGGTTTATCCCTTCCTCCACGGACGGGCGCATTGGGGCCATTTCCGCCGCTTGGCTGGCGGGAACAGTGCCGCTGTGAACGCTCATGTTCAACTTTTTGTTTGAATGCCTGTTTTCAGTTCTTCTGGGTTTGCACCTGGGAGTGGAGTTGCTGGTTCACGTGGTGATCTTCTGTCCAACACACCGAGGAGCTGCTGTTTTCTCCAGCAGCTGCGCCGTCCCCCAGCCCCACCAGCAATGTGTGCAAGGCTTCCTTCCGGTTTCTGCACATTCCACCAGCACTTGCCGTTCTCTGTCCCTTCAGTACCAGCTGCGGCTATGAGGCAGCGTCTCACAGTGGTTTTGATCTGCATTTCCCTGGCGGCTCAGGATGCTGAGCATCTTTCCCTCTCCAAATGGCCATTCGTGCATCTTGTCTGGAGAGGTGTCTGTTCAAGTTCTTGCCCATTTCTAATAGGGTTGCTTGTTTTTGTGCTGTGGAGCTGTATTCTGGACACCAGCTCTTCCTCAGATCTGTCACTTGCAGACGTTTGCTACCATCAGTGGGTCGCCTTTTCACGTCTTTGCTCACGTTCGGTGCACAAAACTTTAACATTTTGAAGTACGATTTATTTATTTTTTTCTTTCGTTGCTTGTGCTTTTGGTGTTCTCCCTAAGCCACCGTTGCCAAGTGTAAGGTCGTGAAGATTTACCTCTGAGTTATCTTCCAAGAGTTCTATGGCTTTAGCTTTCATTCTTCGGTCTTTATTCCAGTTTGAGTTCATTTTTGTGGATGGTGTGAGAGAAGTGTTGAGCTTCTGTCAGTAGAAGGCCAGTTGTGCCAACATCATTTGCTGAAGAGACTGTCCTTGCCCCCATGAATGGGCGTGGCGACTTGATTCAAAACTCAGTTGATCCTGGGCATCGGGCTTGATTTCTAGACCCTCTTTGCTGTTCCATTTATATGGTTATTTTTAAGCCAGTGCCACACTGTCTTCATTACTGTAGCTTTGTAGTAAGTTTTGAAATTGGGGAAGAGGAGTCCTCCCACTTAGAATGTTTCTCAAGATTGCCTTGGCTGTTGGGGAATCCCTTGCCCTCTCCATTCTCCGCCAGAAAAGCTGCTGGGATCTTTTGATAGAAGCGGCACCAGATCCGCCCATCGGTCTGGGAAGCGTTCTCGCCTTTGCAGTATTGACTCTTGCAGCCTGTGGACACAAGGGGTCTTTCCATTTACTTGCATCTTCTCCGCTTGCTTTTAGCAGTGTTTTCCCGTTTGTAGGGTTCAAGTCCCTTCTCTTTTTGCTGTAGGCAGTGAACGACAGTAGGGTGAGCGCTGCCTGCGACCGTCACCGGTGCCGACCACTGGTGTTTTTGTGCCATGCCACGGCCGGTGCCTGGATTCCCTCCTTTCATTGAAATCACCGTGTTTCTGAGACCTTGCTGTTTGAGGTTAATAAAGAAACATATCTGTATGTCATAAATTTATATTTTTGCAGCCTTCTGATAACAGTATTTCACTACAATGGGTTTTCCATGCCGGCCTGGGTATAGTGTCATGTGCACCGCAAGCATGATTCTGAGATGGATTTGTAGCCTTTTCCGGCTCCCAGAGAGTCCGTGGCACAAACGCAGCAGAAACCCCGCGCTGGGCTGACCCCTGGTCCCTTCTGCTGTCACACACAGTCCCTTCAAGGCCACGGCCCATGGCAGCGGGGTCCGGGCCACCACGGGGCACAGGCTGGTGGACACGGCCGGGAAAGAAGATCTGTCATTTCTTCCCATGGTCTCCTGCTTGAGAGCTTTTACTGATGGCTGCACAGGAGTGACACGGATTTGGGGGTGGTGTAGAGTCTGCTTCCTCTCTCGCTCTCTCTCGCTCACACACGTGCATGCACACGTTGGTGGCAGATGTGTCTTTCAGCCAACTGGCAGCGCCTCCTAGTGGTGAGAAGCGGTGGTTTGTCACTGAGGCGGCTGCCTCCTGGATCCTGCAGGTGCCCAGAAACTGTCTGGGTTCCGACTTGTTGTGGCAGACAGGGACCTGCGTCACCTGGCTTGTGTCCCCTCCTGCAGGACATGGGATGTGCCAGCCACACTGGCTGAATGCACCGCATTCCTTGAGGCCTCTGGGCCTTGGCACAGCCTTACCCCTGGCACCCTTACTGCCCCCATAAGCTCCTCCTCCTCCAAGACCCAGATACCCCGCCCCCCCATGTCTTCGCAAGCACAGTAGGGCTTCCCCTCCCCACCCCCCAAGTTGTGATGAGCTAACACCATGCAGCCGAGAGCCGGGCTGATGCGTGGGGCCAAGGACACACCAAGGTAGCCACTGTCGAGGATGTCCACCAGCCACTGGGGGTTCCGTAGACGGAAGAAGGCAGGGCCCTGGGGCCCGAGGCGGTGTTTGCCTTTCTTGCCTTTCGAAGCCCCTTCCTCCTTAAAAAAGAAGAAAAACAAAACAAAGCAGGACGTTCTCTTATGAGTGTCTTGGTCTGAAGAAGAATATAATCCAGGCTGGATTCATTATTTTTATAGAATTCGTTTCTTTCTGCTTTTTCAACAAAATTAAAAACCACTCTCGGGGGGCAGTGAGAGCCTCCGCTGGCCAGCACTGGGCCTGGAGCGCCCGGACAGACGGTGCTTCTGGAAGAGATGCTTTGNGGGGGGGGGGGGGGGGGGGGGGCACAGCAGCCCTGGGCCCGCCTCCTTCCTGTACGTGATCGTTAGCTTAATAAAACCCAGACAGAGTGGCACCTCCGTAAACTGAATTTATGTTCCATTTGATGCGGGGCCGCTCCGGGCTGGCGCCAGGTCCCCGGGGGCTGCTCCGTAAGCCCTCGCCGAGAGGATGGAGATGGGCCACCTGCCAGCTGGACCCAGTCACTCCCACCTGCCCGCGGGCGCGTCGGGGCGACGGGCTCAAAAGGAGGGGAGTTAGCTCCTGGGCATGGGGGACGCATCTGTAACACAGGTACACCAGCTGGGTGACTCAGAACAACACATATTGATTTTCTTATGGTTCTGGGGGTTCAGAAGTCCCGGGTCAGCATCACTGAGCTACACCAGGTGTTGGCAGGGGCTCCCTTTTGGGGGGGCTTCTGGGAGCCTCCATTTCCTGGCCTTTCTAAGCATCCAGAGCCCCGATCCCTACATTCCTTGGCTTGTGGCCCCTTCTTCCAGCTGGCCCGGCGTCCAGGCCCTGCCCTGTCTCCTCTGCTCCGAGGATACCTGGGGTCTCACCTGGGCCCACCCGGTCATCCAGCGCTTCCCGCCGCTAGCCCTTGATCTGATCGCACCTGCAGAGTCACTTTCTGCACGTAAGACGACACGGCACAGGCTCCAGGGGCCAGGACCTGGATGTCTTTGGGGGACACTACTCAGCCGACCCAGCTGGCCTGCCCTGGGCCGGTCGCCTCCGTGTCTGGGCCTCAGTGTCCCCAGGTGTAAAATGCAGCCCAGGGTATTGCCTTCGTGAGGCGTCTACCAGCTGTGTTTAACTGGCTGCTGGAGCACAGGGCGCGGAAGTGTCCAGAGCTACCGTTAAGGTTAAGAGCAGTGTTTCGGCNGGAGTTCGGCAGCCCCCCAGGTCCAGGAATTCCGTGCAGGAGGGGTCCCTCTGTCTACCCCCCGCCCCAGTCGTCAGCCTAGGTTGTGTGCCGGAAGCGTGTGGGGGAAGCGTGTGGGAAGTTTTAAATAACACTGACGCCTAGTCATTGCCCTCCCCCCTCCCCCCACTGCCTTCTGCCGCGATGCTCTGGGCTGGGATCCTCAGCCGCTCCTGTGACTCTAACACAGCCATGGTTGCGCCCCTCCCCCTTTTCTCGTTTTGTGCTCAGGCTGGGTCACTGCACATGGCTGCTACTTCCCTGCCTGCCTGTGCCCCTGGGCCCGTAGGACTACCTCGGGGTCTCGTCGGCTCGGCTTGAAGGTGCCGGACGTGATGGTCTCTGAGCACCTTCCGTGTCCCCGTGCTGTGGCGCTGTGCGGGAGGGGGCTTCGTGGCGGAGCAGGGGCTCGCTCTGCCTCCCCCCACCCCACCCTGGCTGCCCAGCAGGGGTCTTCTGGTCTCTCACCATAGACCTGGGGGCTGGGCTGGCATGCCCACCTCCCAGCAGGGGGGGTGGGGGGTGGAAGCCCCTTCCGGAGTCACTGCGTGTGGGCCGGGCAGGAGGAACCCAGGGCTCCTGACGCGTGCTGGGCACCGAATCCCTGGTCCATCTCCTAGTCAGACTGTTCTAGAATTGGCTGAAAGGCGGGGCCGCTGGCGGTTGGGGGCTCTCTGGCACGCATCTAGTCAGGATGTGTCGACGTAGAAAAAGCCTAAAGGGTTCTCCCAGGAAATGGGCAGGTCTGAGTAATTTCACACTTCTTTCTAGAATGTGCCTAGTTGTCTCACGGGAGGGGGGAGGTTTGGGAGCCTCTCCAAACCGGGACACGCTTTTGTTTCACTGCAAACGCTGGGAACAGTAGATGCTGGGCTGTGTGGTGCACCTGCGTGTGCTCCTGGTGCTGGGGGGGACACCGGGATGTTCCAGAGCCTTCCAGAAGGCAGGGGGTCTGGCCAGGGCTTCGAAGGGCGAGGAGAAGAGCAGTGGCATGGTCTGGCATGCTGGGGAAGGGACGGGGACGCCAGCAGACGGAGGACACCTCGGGGGATGCGAGCCAGCCCTGGGCCCCCTGGAAAGAGCTCTGGGCTCTGGCCACCGTCGCC
Organism: Crocuta crocuta; assembly: GCF_008692635.1. Classification (NCBI taxonomy): domain Eukaryota; kingdom Metazoa; phylum Chordata; class Mammalia; order Carnivora; family Hyaenidae; genus Crocuta; species Crocuta crocuta. The sequence goes on along the minus strand of NW_027551568.1, from coordinate 6,109,200 downwards.
GCTACACCGCTGGGGACTGAGCCAGCAGAAGCGGAGCATCTCCGTTCTGAGGGTCACCAGCCCAGACCCAGGTGTCAACAGGGATGTGCTCCCTCTGAAGCCTGGGGGAGGGGGGTCCTTCTTTGCCTCTTCTTAGCTTCTGGTGGCTCCTGGTGGCCCCTGGCGGCCCTCGGCTTACAGACGCATCCCTCCCCCTCCATCTTCATGAGCTTCTCCCTGCACGCATGTGTCTGTGTCCAAATTTCTCCCTTCTCCAAGGGCACAGACTGGACTAGGTGTCACCCGAATGACCTCAACTTAGTCACATCTGCGAAGACCCGATTTCCAAATGAGGTCACATTCAAAGGTACCAGGGTGTAGCACGTCTATATTTGGGGGGAGGGGGAGACACAGTTTAACCTGTAACAGGCCTGGCACATGGGGCTGACTTCTCTTCAGAGCCTCGATCCTTCATCATTCTCCCGGTAAACACGTAAGAGCGTGAGGCTTTGCTCCCCGTCTCTGGACATGAGACACGCAGGTGACTTCGGGCACGCAGCTGGCAGGTGGTGGAGCCTGGCGCCAGTTCTGAGCCGGTTGGGGATCTTTCTGGAAAGGCCTGTGGCGCCCTTCTCGGGCCACGATAACCGCAGGGGCGCCCTGTGCCAGGCGGTGAACAGGAACCCCACAGTCCTCTTCCCACCACGGGGCGCTTGCCAGGTTTGTGCAGACCCCGGGGCCAGGAGAGGCTCGGGGTGTGCAGAGGTGTGGGACGAAGAGCAGGGACAGCCCTCGGGGAGGGCTTTGCCACACCAGGCGCCTCCTCCTGACTGTCCATGGATCCCTATGCCTCCCTCCCTTGACTATTCCGGGAATCGTCACGTTCTCTTTTCTTGGTTCTGTGAGCTCCTGGGTTCTCGGACCTGGGAGTCCTAGATGAAAGGCCCAGGCCACGTTCCCGGGGGGGGAGCCCCAGAGCAAGTGGTTCCCCACAGCCCCGCCGAGAGATGGGGCTTATTTTTAAACCTAAACAGATGGGGCGCTGTGAACCAAACACAGGCAGGCTTCCAGATTCAAGGGCTGGGTTTAAGGCTGCCCTAGGATGTGAGACTGTGCGTGCGTGTGTGTAGATTCTAGTGGAGAAGTGTTGTACACACACCGTCAACCTCAGGAGTATAACACAAAGGCTCTGTATTTGTACATGTTGTGAAATGATCACCAGAATAAGTCCAGGGAACACCGTCACCATACGGTTAGTTTTTTTGTGTGTGACGAGAACTTTTAAGGTCTAACTTCTTACCTGCTTTCAAATATACAACACAGTATTATTATCTACAGCCCCTACGCTGCACATCGTATCCCCAGGACTTATACTTACCTTTTTATTTGTAATTTTTAAAAATGTTTATTTAGTTTTCAGAGACAGAGACAGAGCGTGAGAGAAGGAGGGGCAGAGAGAGAGAGAGAGACAGACAGACAGACAGACNAAAGGCTCTGTATTTGTACATGTTGTGAAATGATCACCAGAATAAGTCCAGGGAACACCGTCACCATACGGTTAGTTTTTTTGTGTGTGACGAGAACTTTTAAGGTCTAACTTCTTACCTGCTTTCAAATATACAACACAGTATTATTATCTACAGCCCCTACGCTGCACATCGTATCCCCAGGACTTATACTTACCTTTTTATTTGTAATTTTTAAAAATGTTTATTTAGTTTTCAGAGACAAGAGACAGAGCGTGAGAGAAGGAGGGGCAGAGAGAGAGAGACAGAGACAGACAGACAGACACACAGGGAGACACAATGGGAAGCAGCTCCAGGCTCTGAGCTGTCAGCACAGAGACCGACTTGGGGCTCAAACACATGAACCGCGAGATCATGACCTGAGCCGAAGTCGGATGCTTACCCGACTGAGTCACACAGGTGCCCCCGACTTAGACTTACCTTAAAACAAGAAGTTTGTACCTTTGACCACCTTCACCCATTTCGCTCGCCCCACCATCTGTTCTCTGTATCTGTGAGCTGTTGTTTGTTTTGTTTTGTTTTAGATTCAACACATAGGCGAGGTCATAAGCTACTTATTTTTCTCTTCCTTCATTTAGCATAACGCCCTCCAGGTCCGTCCTTGCTATTGCAAATGGCAAGATTTCCTTCTTTTTCTGGCCAAATGATTCTCCACTGTGTGTGTGTACAGCACACACCCGCCACCTTTGCTTCACTGTTTCATCCATCTGTGGAGACTTAGGCTGCTTGGCTCTTGTGGATAATGCGGATACGAACCCGGTGCATTTGTACTGACTGTTCTGAGTCCGTGCCTTCACCTCTTTAGGGTGTATACCCAGGAATAGAATTGCTGGATCACACAATTCTGGTTTTAACTTGCTGAGGAGATGCCGAACTGTTTTCCGTAGCGGCTGCACTGGTTTGCGTTCCCACCTGTGCCCAAGGCTTCCCTTTGCTCCACATCCTTCCCAGCGCTTGTTAACTCTTACCTTTTCCGTAACAGCCATTCTGACAGGTGTAAGGGGACCGCTCCCTGGGGGTCTGATTCACATTTCCCCGAGGATGAGTGACGTGGAACACTTTTTCATGTACCTGTTGTCCGTCAGCAGGTCTCCTTTGGAAAAATGTCTATTCAGGAGTTTTGCCCATTAAAATAGTAGATGGCTTGGGTTTTTTAGTTTTTTTGCCATTAGGTTATAGGAGTTCTTTATAGATTGTGGATTTGCGCCCCTTATCAGATATATGACTTATAAATATTTCCTCGCACTCAGGAGGTTGGCGTTTCGTTTTGTTGATGATGGTGTCCTTTGCTGTGCAGAAGCTTTTCAGTGTGATGTAGTCTCACTTATTTATCATTGCCTGTTGCCTTTGCTTCCGGGGTCAGATTAAAAAAAAAAATCGCCAAGACCAATGGCAAGGAGCCCTAACCACCTGTTTTCTTCTAGGAGTTTTATGGTTATGGGTCATATGTCTCTAATTGCTTTTGAGTTCGTTTTTGTATATTTAAGAAAGTGGTCCAGTTTCATTCTTGTGCGTGTGGCGCTCCAATTTTCCCAACACCGTTTATTGAAGAGACTGTCCTTTCCCCAGTGTATGTTCCTGCCTCCTTTGTTGTAAGTCAGTTAACTATGTGGGGGTTTATTTCTGGGTTCTCTATTCTGTTTTTATGGCCGTACCATACTCTTTTGATTGCTGTCGCTTTGGTCTATAAATTTTATAAGTTTTAAATCAGAGAGCAGGAAACGTCCAGATTTGTTCTTTCTCAAGACTGCTTTGCTCATTGGGGTCTTTTGTGGTTCCATCCAGATTTGGTGATTGTTCTGTTTCTGTGAAAAATGCCACTGGGGTGTTGGTAGCGGATTGCACTGAATCTGTAGATTGCTTTGTGGAGTATTAATTCTCCCCAACCATGAACGCAGAATATCTTTCCATTATTTGTGTCTTCAGATTCTTTCATCAGGGTCTTAAAGCTTTCAAGGCAAGATCTTTCACTTCCTTGGTTAAATCTATTCCAAGGTATTTTATTCTTTTAGGTAGAAATACAGAGATTGTTTTCTTTCTCTTTTTGGTAGTTTGCTAGTCATGTGTAGAAATGCTGTAGATTTTTGTGTATTGATTTTGTATCCTACAACTTTATTGAATTGTTGATTAGTTCTGAGAGTTATTTGGTGGAGTCCTTAAGGTTTTCTATCTATAATATGTCGTCATGCAAATGGTGATCGTTGTACTTCTTCCTTTCCAAGTTGGATCCCTTTTATTTTTCTCAGTTGTCTGGTGAGGACTTCCAATACTGTGTTGAATAGTAGAAGGAATCTTAGAAAGCTTTTAGCTTTACACTGTTATGATGTTAGCTGTGGGCTTGTCCTATATGGCCTTCATTATGTTGAGGCATGTTCCCTCTACACCCACTTTGTTGAGTTTTTATCATAAACGGATGTTGAATTTTGTCAAATGCTTTTTCTCCATCTGCCGAGATCATCACCTCTTCTTATCCTTCATTTTGTTCATGTGACTTACCACATTGTTTGTGGAGGTTGAGCCATCCTTGCATCCCTGGAATCAATCCTGTCTTATGGCCTATGATCCTTTTAATGTATTATTGAGTTCAGTTTGCTAACATTTTGTTGAGATAATATTCTTTTTTTAAAAAAAAACTTTAATGTTTGTTTCCTTTTGAGAGAGACAGAGCGTGAGCAGAACATGAAGGGTTATGAAGGAAACCAGTTATATCAAACTTAGCTCTTCCCCCGCCCCCGGGCCACCCCTGGCTACCCTGGCTGAGGCCACCTGCTGCTCTAGACCACGCAGAGCCCCCTGAGCTGCCCCTGGGGCCCCCAGCAGACGGCTGGTCCTGGGCAGGGTGGGTGTGGCTGAGCAGCAGCCTGAGTGAGTGTGCGGAGGCAGCTTTGACAGGGCGGCTGGTGTGAGGGGGTCGTGTGGCCTGGACTGAGGGCCCAGCTCCGCCTCTGGGAGCCGTGCGACCCGTGTGGGTGCCGGGATGACGGCGGGGACAGTTGCAGCAGCAAGAGCAAACCCTTCGTTCCGCAGCGTCTGCCATGCCCAGGTGCTGTTCCCAGGAGCCCTGCACGAGTCCTCGGCCCTCCCGGTGCCCCAGGTGGGCAGGAGCCTGGGCCCAGTGGAGTGGAGCCACCTGCCCGTCCCAGGTATCAGCAGCGGCAAGGCTGCCCTTGCCGAAAGCCCGAGTGTCCCGGCTGCTGCCCGTGCTGCCGCCCCCTCCCCTCCCGCGCAGACCTGACCTCCACAGTCTCCCTGGGCCCCCTGGGGTCCGTGGCTGCGCTCTCGCCCTGTAGTGCAGCCGCCCCGGGACCCGGTGGTGCCTTTCCTGTGGGCGCTTTGAGCCCCAAAGTATCTGTGACTTCATCTCATGTCCCTGTGTCAGGCATGGGCTCCACACGCAATACAGGCTGTCCAGGCAGGCTGGGGGTCCTCTGGCCCTGAGGGTGACAGCCTGACTGTCCAGGTGAAGGTGTCATGAGGTCATGGGAAGGGAAAAAGGGGGTTGGAGGGCAGCGATGGGGACGGGTGGGCCTCAGGGATGGGGAGGAAGGGCCTCAGGGAAGGTGACGCAGAGACTTCTTGCCTGCCTGGGGCCTGAGGGGCTGTTCCCTGGGTGAGGGGACAAGTGTCATTCTGGCTGCGGCGAGCGGGGAGGCTGGTGGCCGGGGTGGGCGTGCGGGAGGAGAGTCCGGGTGCTCCTGGCCTCGGTGTGGGAGCCGCCTGGAGTGTGGCGAGCGTCAGCACCGCGCCAGCGAGGCCAGTGGGCTGCGCACTTCACCTCTGCACCACACGGCGCTGGGCCTGGCCGGTCCGGGTCAAGGCTAAGACACAGGCTCCGGAGGACTCAGAAGGCTGGCAGTGGAGAGCCTGAGAAATGGAGGCAGCGCCCAGTGATGGGGCAGCGCGCGCTGTGGTGCTTCCTACCGTTCTTCGAGGCGTCTGCCTAGTTCCTTCCTCCGTCGTGTCCTCACAGCAGCTGGGAGGTGGGGAAGCGTCGTCTTGCGTCACAGGCAAGGGGGACTGGGGACCAGAGGGGTTCCGGGGCTTCACGGCGCAGCGCAGCCCTGCAGTGGGACCGGGGCCGTGGTGCCTGGGGCAGGTGCAGGGGACACGCAGGGCTGGTGACTTCTGTTCACAGCGGGGCTGGCATCTGTCCTCCAGGTGAGCGTGCTGGGCAGGGCACACCACCTCCCCCGCACACGTCTCCAGAGGCACCCGCACGGTAACCGAGGCCCCGTGCTGCCGGGGGGCCCACGCCCGCGCCCCCCAACCCCCGGGGCAGGGCTCGCTGCTCTCTGCTGGAGGCTCGCCCTGGGTGTCTTCTGCAACCTCAGGAAGTGGCGAGCTGTGGCCGCGCTGGCCCCCGGGGGGGTGTGGTCCCTGCTCTGTGCCGGCACCCAGGGCCCTGCGGCCGCTGAACCCCTCACCCCTTCAGGAGCCCCGAAAGCCCCCTCTAACCAGGGTGGGGAGGGGGCAGTCTGTCAGCAGGAAGGCTCACGCATCCCCGAGCTGACCAGCCGTGCCCCCGCGCCTCCTTTTAGCCTCTGGACGTGCCCTGCCCGTGCCGGGGGCTCCCAGCGTCAAGTGAGCACCTTCAGGGCCCAGACCCCGTGTCATTTCGTCCCCTGTGCTCCGCGTCCTCTGGCTGGGGCAGGATGGCCCTCCATTCTGTCACGCACTGATCTGCACATGTTCGCTGAGCACTTGCTGCGTGCCACCTAGCGCCACGCACGGCAGTGAAGAAAGCCGCGCCCCTGTGCCCGCGGGGACTGCCCCCTGGGGAGGGACGGAGCTAACGAGCACGCAGGGGGCTTGAGGGCAGAGGTGACGGGGCCCCACGAGATTCTGTCTTCCCCGCCCGGCCGGTCCCGAGGGCAGGGCTGGTGTCCCGGGCCCAGGAGGCCTCTGAACCGCTGGCAAGCCGGTGGCTTTTGTGTCACCTCGGTGACGTGTCCGTGACGCTTGATCATCTCTGTACCCCGAGCTCTACACACGGCCTGGAGTCCTAAAAACAGGTTATTTAAAATAACGGCGGCGTGCGGAGATCCTGAGCAGTGAAGACGGCAGCGGACGTTGTCCATGGGCCGGGATGCCGCCGAAGCCTTCCTGGGGCTCCTCCAGGGCCCTCCCTCCGGAGACGGCCGCTCGTCTGTCTGGCTGCCCCCGCGCGCCGTCCTCGCAGCCGCCCTGACGGGCCCCCCTCTGCCCACAGGTCTCCGTGCTGGTCCTCTTCGCCCTGGCCTTCCTCACCTGCGTCGTCTTCCTGGTCGTCTACAANGGCTCCCAGGATGCCTTCTCCGGTGGACAGGGCCCTGCTCTGGCCGAGGGAGGCCTGTGATGGGAGCCCTGTAGAAGGGGGCAGGGGAGGGAGGCAGAGGGGCAGGGGAGAAGGCAGCGTGGACCTATAAGCATGGCAGATCCTGGGAACGGGCCTCAGCAGGGGGCACAGAGGCCTGGAGGGAGGGAGGGCTTGCACAGGGGGATGGGGAGCAGAGCCGGACACGCCCCTCGTCTCACCCCTGCCCCTCCTCGTCCCTCCACTGCCTACTCTGCCTGGCGGCGCCTGCGTGCCTGGCTCTCCGTGCTGGCGGAAGTGCCTGCTTTGCTGATGTGATGCCGCCTTGTTCCAGAAAGCCTGCAAGTGGTACAGAAGGGTACACAGGGGAGGAGAGGGTGACATGATGACAGGGCGGGAAGATGAGGGGGGAGGGGGAGGGCAGGTGGACTTGCTCCCAGTTCCCACAGTGCAGCATCTGGCCCCCGCCCCGACCCCCCACGTTTGGTTCTGAACTCGGCAGAGCCGGTGTGAAGGGAAAAACGACCACTTCCAGGGTCTGGTATTGCGAAACGGAAGCAGGAGAAGCCCTTGCTGAGCACATGCGCGGACGGGCTTGGTTTGGGGGTTGCGGAGGTGCGGGTGGCGGAAGCCTGGCACGAGTAGCGGGCAAACAGATGCATGTTTCCCGCCACACTGCGCCGCGCATGGCGCTCTGACCCTGCAGCCCTTCCTCGGCCCGGCAAGTACGTGTCGTGTGCCTGCCGCGTGCCGGTGGCCGCCGCCGTTATTCCGGGTGCTGGAGCACGCACGGCCCGGACCCCATCGGGCACAGAACCCCCACCTTCAGGAAGCTCCCTGCTCTTCTCAAAAGAAACGTGGACTCAGTTGTATTCTGAGTTAGGGTATGAGCCCCGGAAAACCAAAAAGCAAAGCAGGGCTGGGGGCTGCAGTTTCTGGAAGAGTGGTCAAGTTGCCTCTAGGAGGCCAGTGAGGGAGCTGTGTGGGGGCCTGGGGAACCCCCCACCCCACCCCACCCCTTCAGCAAACCCCTCCGCACCCTGGGCTGGGGCTAGAGGACGTTATGGTCTGTTTGAAAGCTCAGGACCCACCACGGTTTAAAGGAGGCCAACCCAGAGGGCTTGGGGGTTTCAGGAGGGGAGGGCTGGCCTTGACCGAGTACGTACAGCAGCAGACGCCAGAGGCCAGCAGGGCCGGCCAGGAGGCAGCAGGGAGAAGCCAGCTGTGGCCAGACTGCAGCACTGGTGGTGCCAGGCAGAGGCCCCTGGGGGCGGGAGGAGGAGCGACGGGACGGCCACTCGTACTCAATGGCCCGGGGAGGCTGGAGGTTTGGCGAGGTGGCCCAGGAGGGTGCTGCAGGGGAGCCTGGGAAGAGATAAGGGTCTGGACTCCTCATGGAGCTGGCGACGGAGAGGACTCCTGTGTGACCTCAGACTGGAGAGTGACTCTGGGATGCAGGGGAGGGGCAGGAGGGGATAGAGCCTGGCCCAGGGCTGGGTGACGGGGGCTGCGGTCACAGAGAGGAAGTAACACAGATGCGGGAGCGGTGCCCTGATGGGAACCGGGTGTGCAGAGGACAGCTTCCTGGGGCCGGACGGGCTGCTGACGAACAGGGCCCGGCGGCTCCACGAGGAGGGTCTGCTTGGCTCATTCTCTCGGGGCCTCGGGCGCGCTTCCTGCACGGAGGAGGGCGCAGGTGGAGACTGCCTGGCCCACCCTGCAAGGCTAAGTTCTGCTACAAAACCTGGCCCAGGCGGGCGGAGTCAGAGATGAGGGCCTGCTCCTCAGAGCCCCTGCAGGGAGGAGGGAGGAGCCTCTCTGGGTGATCCTGGTGCCCAGCGGCTCGGGGATGTAGAGTCAAGTGAGCGGCCTGTTGCTGCGTCCCTTGGGACTCTGACATTTTCCACTGGCATTTCCATCTAATTGGGGGCGGATGTCCTTCCTGCAAAACATAGCTCGGAGGGCTGGGGAGCTGCTAGTCTGTGTCCAAGAGCCCTTGGCTAAAGCTGGAGGGGGAGGGGAGAAGTGTGACGTGTACCAGAGTCCCCTCCCTGCCTTTCTGCCTGTTTGTGCAACTGTGCACCTCACACGCAGACCCTGACGGTTTACAGGGGCGTTTACACGTGGATTTCTGAGTGCTCCCCAAACCCGGGTAGATACCATTAGATCCCCGCTTCACCAGTGGTTTCCATGCGGCACAGACACGACCTTCCTCGTGTCCAAGGTCACCTGCTGCAGTTCCTTTATCCATTCCGCACATATTTATGAAGTGCTTCCTGTGGTGAGTCTGCCTGGGTGCGAGGCACACGGCGCAGGACCGGGGGCGTCCAGGCCCGACCCCCGGGGCCTGCAGACAGGCAGACACCCAGTGCCAGGCAGAGAAGCGGCCAGGGTGACCGAGAGTGCCTGGCCTCACCTCCTCCAGATCGCCTAGGGTGCAAACCGAATGGGGAGTCCATTTTGCCAGCGGTGGTGAGGGCCTGCCCAAGGACTGAGGCCACAGACCGGGCCGGGTCCTGCTGAGCTCCGGAGCCAGAGGGGGCCCCGCGGGCCGGGCTGATGGGCACAGGGGCGGCAGAGGGCAGGCGCCTGCGCAGTGGGTGAGAGGAGGCTCCTCCTGCCCAGGCCTCCCCGCCCGTGTCCCCTGCCGACAGGTGGGCAGGGGCCGGGGCTAAGTTCTGCCTTTTTCGTGAAACCGTGAAGTCATCATAGGGGTTTCATGGGGAGGGTGTACATGTAACAGGAAACTGCCCAGCCCGCGCGTGCTGACCTGGACGGTCTCACACCCACGTTCTCACGGTGGACCTCGTGTGTGAGGAACACCCCGGAGCTGGCCGTGTGCCAGGGGCTGGAACGCGCGTTCTCTGATTGCCTCCTTGGTCTGATTATNCCCGCCAGGAATGTGGCTCTGATTCTGGCCTGATGGGCGCCAGGTCAGAACTTACTGGGGAGCCCCTGGCCCCATGCTCCTCCCCAAACCCGGGTTCTCACCTACCCCTGCCCACCAGGGTGTTTCCGCAGTGTTTTCTTCTGTGGCCCGTGTGCGGGCCTGGTGCCCAGAGGGCGGAGCTATTCTCCTGGGTGTGGAGCCCCCATCCTGGCCCGGAGCAGAGTGCCACACTGCCCGGGGTGTGCTGGTGGGTGGCGGGAGGAGAGGACAGAGGGCAGGTGGCCACGCCGGCTGGGGAGGGGGTGGCCGCCTGCCTTACCGACCAGACGGGTGTGTGTGTGGGGGGGGGCTGCTGCCCGATGCCCCGGTGTGGGCGTGTGTGAGCGTGGACACATCCTGCCTTCCTGGTGAGCCACACGCGTATGGTGTGCCTGGGCTGCATCAGCTGTGGCGGGCCAGTGGCTTGGGTCGGCTCCCGGACCAGGAAAGGCAGCCTTGGGGACAGGATCTTTTTGGGGTCCTAGACCTTTCACCAGCTGATGAGCGCCTCCTCAGGGTCCCGTGGCCTGTAGGGACAGGGCCTCTTCCTTCGCGGACAGCTGCCTGGGATGGTCGCCTCCCCCCGCCATATGCTCTCTGGGGTCCTGCTGCTTCTGGGTCCCAAGGTCACACCAGCTCCCGGGCGGGACCTGCAGGCCTGTGTGGCCGTCCTCTCCTCACCCTGCTGGTGCCCTCCTGTCTGTGAGGCCCGTCTCCTCTGCCTGAGTGCTCTCCCTCCTCCCCCCTCCTCTGGAGAAGGCCTACTAAAAACCCAGCTCCCAGGAGGCTTTTCTGACTTCCCTTCTTTCACTCTCAAGAGTTATTTCCTAGTAGATGGAAACTACATGACTAGCGTGAGATCTTCAGTGAAGCAGGAAGGCGCATTGTGCCCTTACACGCGTGCCCCTGAGGCCCAAGCCTCACCGTGCCGCGGCCTCGTACAGAGGTCTGTCCCGTCACCACGGGGGCTGCGTCGGGCAGTCTCTGAGCCATGCTCGTCGCTGTTTCTCCTCTTAGTGCAGGGAAGGCGCTCAGCAAACACCCGTGGGGCGCTCCCCGGAGACACCCCGACACCCCAGGCCGCATCGAGATGTGATCTCCACGGTCTCTTGTCTTTCAGAGCACCCAGTGCATTCCAGAAGGCTTGGAGAGCTACTATGCCGAGCAAGACTCCAGTGCCCGGGAGAAGTTCTACACCGTCATCAACCACTACAACTTGGCCAAGCAGAGCATCACGCGCTCTGTCTCGCCCTGGATGTCCGTTCTGTCGGAAGAGAAGCTGTCCGAGCAGGAGACGGAAGCCGCCGACAAGTCAGCCCAGTGAGATGGGCAGCTTCCTCACAATGTGTCATTCGAAGGTAACAAAGGGACTTGGAGGGACGTTTCGTCAAATATAATTACCGATAATTTAGAGGTTACTCATTTATGGTGCAACTGCTTCTGTTTGCTAATGCTGCTTTGCCAATAAAACTTGCTGCCGACCGCTCATGGGCATAAGATCAAGTGCATATCAGCATTGCTTAAAGAGCTCTGACACCACTTTTCATGTTAAGGAATCTTAATTTAGCTACTTTACTGGGATTTATTGGATGCCATCAAAAAGTAAATTTACACTGGATATGCAAGGGGTCTGGATTCAGATGAATAATGCATTTTGTGGAATTGATTTTTACTCCCCTCCCTGCCCCCTGCTGTTTGCGAACCTTACTCCACAGCCATTTTTAGAGTGGCCCCCACGTGGCTAAGAGCAAGCCGTACTTCAGATTTCTGCCAGCCTTCAGCTGGGTGGCAGCGGTGTCTCGCCATGGTGCCCGGCGGTGAGAGGTGTAGAGAAGGAAGGAGCTAGGACGTCTGGGGGCAGGTGCGCCCTTTTCTTCCCTGCGCTCACGGCCAAGTGTGCGGGTGTCCTGCCTGCAGCACAGCCGCTTGGGCGGCCCTGCCCCTCCCCTGGAGTGGCACCTTGGTGTGGAGAGCCCACGCATGTGGCACGTGGGGGGAGGAGGGCTGTGGGAGGACCCTGGTCCGAGGCCTGAGGACCCCCGCCCCCTGTAGGTAGTCCGTCTGCTCTGTGATGTGTTGAATAGACTCCTGTGGTCTTTTTTGTTCTCTCCTGCTAATGAGTAAATTTGCACCCACAGCCCTGTTAGTGAGTTTTTAAGACCTTATTTGTGCTGGGAAAGTGAAAATGTACTTGCTGGGAAGCCAAGACTGATTTTTATTTTGTGAACTAGAAATCCTTCGATGTGAGAAGCAGGCTGGGGGGAGGCTGGGAGGGGCTGGCCTGGCAACTTGCAGATCCAATGAGGACATTTCAGTTCCCGATCTTTGTAAGGAAATTACATTTCAACCTGAATCTTGACATTAAAGTATATGTTTACAAAATGGCCAGTTAGCTAAGCTATGTGTGTAAAACCATTAAATAGAAACAAGACGCGCAGACATCTTCTCCCGTGTTACCTGTGCTGTTGCTGGTGGACGTGTCTGAAGTTTCACTGTTTTCGGTAGATCGCAAATAAATGACAACTAGTTCGAGATCTGTTGCAAACAAGTGTGGTGGCCACGGCCGACTCCATCACCGCTTCCAGACCTGGATTTTAGTATGGAGGGTGTTTTGAGACCATGGCCTCGTCGTTCGTGTGCTGAGCTCAACCACACAGACACCTCTGTAAGCGTTCAAGCCCACGCAGACGCACTGCTCAAGCAACACCCCTTAGTATTTTCTAGTAGACATTTTATTGACGGTAAACGCATTCACATGTAACTTCTGACATTTCACTCCGTGCAAATAAAGAACACAAGGGTCCCCGTGGCTGCACCACAGACCGGCTTTGCAGGGAGCAGCTGGGGGCCCCACGAACGCCGGCACGGACGTGGCTCCAGAAGCCCAGTGCCTCCCGCTGCAAACAGGCATCCCTATTTGGTTTCTAGAGGAACGGGTACACAGGGCCAAGGGCAGCTGGCCAGGTTCCTGCTCTGGACAGATGCTCCTGGGCCCTGGCGGTCCCTTGTGAGTGCCCAGGGCCGGTGGCCACACGCCTTCCCCGACAGGCAGGCATCTGCCGGACTTCTGTATCCGGACCCACTGACGGTACACCGAGTAGCTGTAGTTGCGTTTATTAGATCCATGAGGCAAAGGTGAGTTTTCTACAATATAGTGACTGCAGCACTTGGCTCAGGCAGACAAGAAGCCACAGGAAACAAAGTGATGACCACTTGTTGTGAGAAGTTATTACCCAGCACTTCTCCTAAAGCCACCGGAAGGGCAAGGTCGGTGCTTCCGGCAGCCCCTCCACATCGGCCTCCTGTTAGGGTGCCGCCGGCAACGACCCCCCTCTCCTCCACCCTGCCTTGGGACTGCCACACAGACCACCTCCAATCTGCGTTTTCTTTTTCAGCTACTAAATGGGCTGAAGACCACAGGTCTGGGCGTCCCTTCTGTGAGAGTATGTAGGTCTGTCACGGCCCCCCTCCCCCCAAATGCGGTATAATCTGGGCACAGCCCTGCTCCGATGCCGGAGCCCCTCGACGGCGCACCGCGCGCCAGGTGTGAACGGGGCAGACTAGCTGTCGTACCAGTCCAGGAAGAGCAGGGAGAAGGAGCACATCACCAGGAAGAAGAGGACCCACACGCGGAAGCCAGCGTTGTTTTTAATGGCCTGGGGGCGGGAGCAGGGACTTCCGTCACACGGGGCTGTGGTGTGAGCAGCCCGCAAACGCTCCATCTACCTGCGTGTGTGCTCTCCCTACCCTGGAGCCTGCGCCTACCTTACGAAGCAGGTGAAACCAGAAAGTGGGTTTAGGACCCACCAGAAAACAAACCGGCGTTTCCCTCCTGGCTGGCCCTTCCTCACACGTCCTGCTCACTTCTCCCAGGAAACACCCAGAAACAGCCCACGTGGGGCCCAGGGTTGAAAAGAGCATCGCGGCTGGTGTGGCTGCTGTCTGCTAGCGGGACAGCGGCCCAGGAATGGTCCCACGTCAGCCCAAACCCGAGGACCACACTCAGTGTCCAGCCCCAGCCTCAATAAACGGGGACCAGGGCTCTGGTCCCCATCCGTCAGGGCGGGGGGTCCAACAAGCTGCTCCGGTGGCACCCACCCCTGGTTTAGGGGGCCGGTCCAACCCTTGCCCAGAGTGACCTCATGTGCCTCCCTCAGGTCGCGCCCTTGGAGGGCGGGGAGTCCTGTCTCTAGTTAAGAGCAGGTGCCGGGGGTTTGGCGAGGACAGAATGTGACCGCCCCCAGTCAGGGGGTCAGCCCCGCGGGCCGGGCCCCAGAGGCGCTCCCGCAGCCTGGACGTGGGGCCGTGCCGGCGAGGCCCGGGGGGCCCGAGGGCACTCACCTCTCTGATGTCTTCGTTGCCCTCCTTGATATTCTCAGTTGCCCCTACGACTAACTGGTGAATGCTGTCGATCTCCGCTTCCTACGGAACAAGAGTGACCGGTAGACCCCGCCATGATCTCCTCCCCGAGCGTCCGTACGTCCGTAGCCAGCAGGGCTCATGAGTGTGAGCCCGTGGGTCCTCACTGTGCCCCGAGGGGATGTAACCAAAGGGAACCTTAGGGTTCAGAGAAGTTTAGTAATTTTCCCAGAGTCACGCAGCCACTGTGTGGCAGGCCTGGGACCAGAACCCGGTGCCTGTCCCCCCTTCCACCCCAAGCTGCCACCTCCTGTGCCACCTGCCAGCAAGAAGGGACACTCCCGAGAGCTCCCGTGGCAGCCACCACATGCCAGGGGCTTCCCTCTAGTCTCGCGTATCTATGAAGTCCAGAGACCAGCTTCCAATGCGTGGGCTTTAAGACCCACACGCCGGCTTGGGGGAGCGCGTTGCGTCTCACTGTGTGTGTGTCTCTAAAAAAAAGGCCTAAAACATGTGACGATATTGGCTCCCGTGTGCTGAGAGCCTGCACGAGCCGAGAGCGCGTCAGGTCCCTCGACCCCCAGCCCTGACGGTGCGGCGGGGGCGTCCACCCAGTGTGCAGAGGGCGGCGTGGCTGGCGGCGCCCCGGTCACCCGTCCACGCTGGAAGTCCAGATCGGAGCCAGTGTGTGACCCTACCTGGCCCCCGAGCTCTCCTGCCACACTGAGCTGTCCCCAGGAACGGGTCGTGTGCTCGGACAGGGACACTCAGCTGCTCTATGTGTCAGGAGGCTGAAGTGACAGGCACGAGGCTTCTAAGTGAAGGCTCAGCACACACACACTTGAATAGGTCCTTCAACTGTTAGAAAAGGCACCTCTCACGAAACTGAACTTCCTGTTAGGCTGCATGTACCTAATTCACAATGATTCAACTCTGGTTGTGAGGTTTCTGGCAGGTTTTGTGGGGCGGGGCCGGGGGGGTGGGTCTTAAGCCGACACGGCCAGTGTAACACAATGCAGCACATGACATGGTCTTTGAAACCCTTCCAGGGCCTGCAGATGCTAAAACCAGAAGGCCAAACTTGCCAGTCAGGTTGCCGCACGTTGGGCCGGCTACTGGCTGGAAGAGGTTCGGAACTGGAGGCAGGCAGAAGTAACACGAAAACCCACCTGTGAGAACCACCCTGTTGCCTGCGTGAGGGGCTCCTGAGGCGGCACGGGCACGGCATTCCGAGCGGGGCCGAGTGTGGCCCTAGTCATGCCATCGACTGACCGGCTACGAGCCGCCAGGTGTGCTGGGCGCCTCCCGCAGGTCACCTCTGGGCCGCACGACCGCCCTGCGCGGGCCACTCCGTTCGCAGCCGGGAGGTCGTAGCTCAGAGGTGCCCAGAAGGGAGGTGTGCCCGACCCCCTCCTCTGTGCGCTCCACCACACACACGGCTGCCCACACGCAGGCTGCGCGGGGACCCGGGGCCGTCCTGGGGGGGGGCTGGCCGGACGCACGCAGCTCTGAGCACCCANCTGCGCGGGCCACTCCGTTCGCAGCCGGGAGGTCGTAGCTCAGAGGTGCCCAGAAGGGAGGTGTGCCCGACCCCCTCCTCTGTGCGCTCCACCGCACACACGGCTGCCCGCACGCAGGCTGCGCGGGGACCCGGGGCCGTCCTGGGGGGCGCTGGCCGGACGCACGCAGCTCTGAGCACCCGCGCACGTGGCTGCACAGATCAGGCAGAGAGCAAACATCCTGACTTCACAGTAGATTCCTTGAAACCAAAACTTTTAAACCATGATTTTTTTTTCTTACCTGTTGTAGTACCTTCTCTGTGAAGATTTCTTGGAGTCTGGAAATTTCAACCACTCTCCCTTCGATTTGCCTTCATTAAAAAAAAAAAAAAGTACATACAACTGTCAGTAGGTGGCAGTCCTAGTGGGAACGTCACACATTTCTAAATAGACCGTGTAAGTGAGAAATGGAGGGGACACCACCAGAGTCTCCAGAGAGAGGGGACCCCACGTCACCCCTGAGAGGAGGGGCACCACGCCATCCATGAGCGAGTGAGGGGCACCACGTTATCTGTAAGGGGGAGGGGCACCACCTCATCCGTGAGGGGGAGGGGCACCAGGTGGGGCTCAGGGAAGGAGGCGGCTGACCTCGCACGCACCGGCTCTCCTTGGAAGTCTGTCACTTAGGGGGCGCACTGCAGTGAGGACACTCGCCCTCCCTAAGCTGACCCACGGTGCCCCTGCTTGGGGTCCACACCCCGGTGGCAAAAGGCGGGCTTCCAGTGCTACGCAGCCCAGTAACGGTAACGCGGTGGGGCTGAGACGCCCGTGGGCCGACAACCCCACTCCGTCTGCGGGAGGTGGGGGACGGTGTATCTGCCACCGGACCTACTTCCTGCTGAGAGGAAGCCCTCCTCTGGTTCCCTCTGAAAACGTATCTGTGTGCAGCAACCAAGAGTCTGAGCTGCTCCCCGGTTCAGGGGCAGGAAGGGGGCCCCAGGGTGGGCTGGGGGGTGGCCNCGGGAGGACTAGGAGGGCCACAGAACGAGGGCAGAGGCCGCAGAGGGGCACGGGTGCCATCAGGGTCCCCGGGGCTGTCCCCAGGACACACTGTCGTGTCGGACGAGCCCACAGTGCAGCAGGGCTTCAGGTCCCTGCAAAAGCCCAGGCCTTCCTTCCAGATGCTCCCAACATTCTCGGGGAAACGGCCCCCACGTGCTTGCCCTAGAGGGCCAGCCAGCGACAGTCCCCACCAGTGAGCACGGCCACTCACCCTCCAGGCCCCGAGGGGGCAGACAGGGATGGGGCGGGGGGGCACCCGACCTGGGAGTGAGAACCAGCACGCGGGGGGTGACCTCCCACGGGCCCACAAGGTCAGGGGAGCCACTGAAGTTGGGCAGCTGCCTGGACCCCCGAATGGCTGAGAGGGGTGCATGTGGCCAGGGCCACAAGGGGGTGCCTGGCCATCTAAGTAAATGAATAAAGTTCCGAGCTTCTAGAAGGGTTGAGGCCAGCAGCTCAGAGGAACCACACACATACCTCACTTCATCAAACAGGCTGTTCATCTCACCAATTAGGCGCTGGTTCTCTTGTTCAAACTGTGAGGAGACAAACACATCAAGGGTGACGTCATACTCAAAAGCAACACAAAGGCAAGTGTCTAGCCAGGCGTCTGCACAGAAATCTGTGATCTGCCCTAAGAACTGCCACCACGGCCCTCCTCCTGGCGTGGAGACGTGTGGCATCTGTGTGAAAACATCGCTGTGGCTGGGCCTCTGCCGCCTGCAAGCGACGTGAGGCCCGGGGAGGTGAGAGCGTGGAGGCCGAGGTCGCCTGCGTCCTTCCCCTGCTCTCTCCCGTCTCAGCGGAGGGGTGAGCTCCAGCAGCGCAGCTGAGTGCAGGGCAGCCTCATTTCAGAGCTGGGCCTTGGCCACCCCACCATGACAGGGACACGGGCCCAGGAGCCAGAGGAGCTGTGGTCCTGGGCCTGGCGGGCCATCAGGCTTCAGGACTCAGTCTGGGTAAGGATGCCAGCCTGACATCGGGAGCCCATCAGAGCCGAGTCCACCCCGGAGCATTCGGCCGCTGCCCTCGCTGTTCCCACCAAGCGAGAGGATGGCGCGTCTGAAGCTTCGCCGTGGTGTGGGGCCAGATCTCTGCGCTGCGGGACCCACGACCCCGCCGTCATATGCCCACTCCGCTCCCTGAATGCACACTCAGCCCTGGGCCGGGTCCCTCCATGTTCTGGCCCACGTTCCACAGACACGGCTCAGATGCCACGTTCTCCGTGATCCATCCCAGGACCCCCCAGCTTGAACTTATTTCTCATGTTTCTAACCTGGGCCTAGTGCCTTGTGAAAAAAAATCTCTTAGGACGTTAGCCATTTTAAGCCTTTTAAGCTGTCCACGTCCCAAACGCCCCCTGTGACAATGAGCGCCCGAGGCAGGGAACCACATCAAACCCAAGTCTGAAAAGACCTCGCACGCATTCCTTCCTTCACATCTATTAAAGCGGCAGTGCCGTCCACGGCTATTTTCTGAGGCACTGTCTGTGCCAGGCGCTGGGTGGGGGACAGACGGAGGTAAGCTCCTGCCCTCCTGCAATCCAACAGCGCATTTGCCACCCAAAGCAACTTTGGGTTGGTAACCCCAACCGAGCTAGCACTTGCTCAGAAAAACAACGGAGGAGACACCACGCTGGGCGCGTCACATGCAGGGACTCATGTTCTCCCTGCTGTACCTCCTCCTCCGCTATACCTCCTTGCCCCTCCCCATGCCCTCCTCCCCTCCCCTCGTGCCTTGCTCACTCCTCCCGGCTCCCCCCCAGCCCTCCACACGGGCACCCTCCCGTCCTGTCTGCCAGTTCACCTGCGCCCTTCCCTGGCGCCTGTGCTCTGCCCGCATCATCTCTCTCTCTCCTCCAATCTGCCCCCCACCCCTTGGTCAGAGTGATCTAGGATGCCAGTCATGTCACGCCGCACCACGCTGGCCCTGTCCCTGTCCCTGTAGATGAGCGCTGAGGTGCAGCCTTCTGCAGCCCTCTGCCTCAACCCTGCACAGATTAGCTGAGGGCTGATGGAGGCTGAGGCGTCCCCTCACCGGGGGACTCTGACGGGTCCCTAGACACCCACCCTAGTCACATTCCTAGTGACCAGGCACATCAGGCAGATTGAATCACCTTCTACCAACTTGTCTCTTTATAAAGCTCCCCTGCACCTGACCCATCCCTACACTTCTTGCCCTTGTTGGGGGGCCGTCTTCCCACCCACCTAGGGTGGGGCTTTTTCCACTGTCCCCCAACACAGCACAGGCCCCAACACACTGCAGGGCACCCAATGTCAGCTCTGCTGCTTGTCACAACACAGAGAGGCCTCCACTACACCCCAGACCTGCTGGGTCAGAGAACGAGGGGCCAGCACTGTTTCCAGAAGGGCAGACGGGCCAGGGAGCACTCTGCTGGGCCGTTCAACCACAGTACTCGGTGACAGTACCAGGACGGCCCTTCTAATTATGCATGAAACACGCTATTCAAGGGACTAAAAACTTCACTTTTTAGAGTTTGAAAGTATCAGCCCTATTAACTGTCAACTCAACAGTTACTTAAGAGTCCGGTTGTTTACGGAAAACTACAAGGACTGTGGCACGGAGGTGCTAATTCTCCCGGGTATTACTCAGGGTTTTGGAGGGGCGGGGTAGGGGGCATTTTCTTATTTTTTTAAGTGACAAAATATGGCTCTGTCCTTTTAAATCCTCAGCCCTTTTATGCTTTCTAAACTGCTCCTAAGCAAGACCAGCCAGGGGTTTGAGGTGGTTTATTACTGGAACCTCCCCCGGGAACAAAGCTCTGTTTCCTCCCCAACTCTGGGCATGTGGCACCGCTGCCCCTCTCGCACTCCCATCAGCAGGGGGGTCAGATTCTGGCTCTGATTTCCTTTCAACCGTGGGTTCCTGCATTTGAGAAGTACCCATTCCCGGGGGCGGGGAGGGGGGTGGGGAGGAGTGAGAGAAACAAATGCCTCCAGGGATCAAGTGGGAACAAGNTAATCCTCCCGGGTATTACTCAGGGTTTTGGAGGGGGCAGGGTAGGGGGCATTTTCTTATTTTTTTAAGTGACAAAATATGGCTCTGTCCTTTTAAATCCTCAGCCCTTTTATGCTTTCTAAACTGCTCCTAAGCAAGACCAGCCAGGGGTTTGAGGTGGTTTATTACTGGAACCTCCCCCGGGAACAAAGCTCTGTTTCCTCCCCAACTCTGGGCATGTGGCACTGCTGCCCCTCTCGAGACGCAGCCCCTCTCCCGACTCGCGTCAGCAGGGGGGTCAGATTCTGGCTCTGATTTCCTTTCAACCGTGGGTTCCTGCATTTGAGAAGTACCCATTCCCGGGGGCGGGGAGGGGGGTGGGGAGGAGTGAGAGAAACAAATGCCTCCAGGGATCAAGTGGGAACAAGGCGGAGGTAAGAGGTGGGCATGGCCAGGACCTTTATGGAAAGCAGCCCCCATTTGGGGGCGGGAGTTACAATGAAACTGTGTTTTCAAAAACAAAACCAGTTTTTCCCATAGCCAGGTGCAAGGCGACCACAGAATGGGTCTGGCAGGGCTCAGGCAGATGAGGTAATGGCCAGGCTGCTGACAGCATTCACCTGCACCAGACTTAGCATGGGTTCCGATGCTGTCTCCATGGCAAACCCGCGTGCCTCACCCCTCCTGTGCAGACGAAGGCCGGGAGCAGCAGGTGTTGGCCGGCGGGGACAGGTGGTGGACACGCCTGGGACTTCAGCGGGCCTGCCCCAGTGGCCTCAGCGGAACTCCTGGGGTGACCCCTGGACCAGTCACTGGCTTCTGTCTGGGCTGTTATGTGACAGGGCCTCTTTGAGAACAGATGTGGGGATTCTTATCCGTTCCTGCCTGATGCCGAGGGTGGGGACAGACGACGGCTCCTCTACCTTCGAAGCTACATGCCCGTGGGCAGCTAACTTTTCCGTGCCTTTATCTACATCCCTAAAATGGGATGAGGACAGTAATTAATACAAAAAGACGTGCTAATGCATGTAAGTTGCTTAGGGTGCACGGCACATAGGAAGCCCTCACTAAATGTGAACTATTAATCTCTCTGGGAGTGAGATTCCAGATACGCAAAGTGAGTCCTGAAATGTTCTGAAGGCCCCTTCCACCTCTCTGGTTTCAAATTTTAGAGCCGCTGTGACTTGAGGTCATCTCGCTCTGTCCAGCGTGAGAAACGCTCACACAGCGTTCACTGGGGCCCACTGGCAGCTGCTGGCGTGGGATCCGTCCCCCAGAGGACAGGGACCTCAGAAGGTGCAGTAGCCGGAGGCCTGGTCTCCACCGTCAGCACCAAGGACAGGGGTCCCCGCAGGCTGGAGGAAGAGCGCCCCGCCCTGTCCCAGGGCCCCCATCTCTGTGAGGCGCTGGAAAGCAGGACATGAGGCCTGCACGACCGACGGGTAAGGAGGACAAGCAGGGCCCGCGACGCAGGACAGCAAGCAGCCTGTGTGGCCTCCTGCCGTGGCTCCTTCTGCTCCATACTGTTTGGTCTCCCGCCAAAACGCAGTGCTTTCCCTCAGCACAGACGGACACCCGGGGCAAGTTCCCCTCAACCACGGAGGTAGGCACCACATGTAAAGGTCTAGGACCTGCGAGCTCGCTGTAAAATGGGGCCGGCGACAGTCCCTCCCACACGGGGTGGCTTACATTAATGAACACTCGAGTGCTCAGAGTGGTACCTGGCGTGTGTTGTGTGTTACATGCGTGTTAGGCAATATTATTTAACTGCTTTTATTCCATTTAGAAGACTTCCAAATAGAGGGCCCCAAAAGGGTTTATAATCTGGTTTAAAGGACACAAATCCACACTGAATGCACTGTTACAGAAACCCTTTTCTAATCTAATCTTCTCTACTATAGTTTTAAAAAGAAAATCACTCCTACAAAGGCCTTTGGGTAGAAGATGAGGCCCAAGAAGTTATTTGCATTGCAAAGAGGCCAGAGCAGCTAACTGGGCCAAAGACTACAAACCCACCCCAGGGGCTAGGAACCCAGGGGCTCGGCCTGAGAGCAGTCTGTCCCCACCACCCCGGCCCAGGACCTCTCTGGGTTCTCGAGATGCGCTTCATCTATGCCAAACACCTGCATATTCATGGCTCTGTGACCCTCACCTCCATCCCCACCTCTGCCCCTGCGAACCTGAAACCTCCCCAGGGTGTGGGCCTCGGCTCTCAGCCGTGTGGTGCCCAGATTCTACCGACAATTCCGAGCATGGCCCAGATCCCAAGCGCTGCCAGCCAGCCCCCTGGTGTCCCAGCGGCCTACCACTGGGGACACAGGCTAGGGACGCCTTTCACGCAGACTGAAGAACAGAAGCCGTACGCATGGCTTTAAAAATTATCCTAAGGGACACACCAATAAATGCAGATGGTTTCACTTGAGGTGAGTAAACTGAATGCAGGCTTCGAAAGGAGGGATTTTCTCTGTGTAACATCAGAAAACAATTTGGTTCCACTCAGCCTGACCGCAAAACATCTGCTTACAGTAACTCAGACGTTAATATACCTGCACCACGAGTTATAAATGGAAAATCGCTCTGCAAATCATCTAACACTCTGCAACCATTTTGGAACATGTAACAACTGCTCCTATGGGTGGGATAATGAATTAAGTTGATATTATAGGGCTTAATTCATTCTTTTGCCCCGAGGAAAAATTCCAAAACGGTGATTATGAATTATGACTACAATTTGCTACAACACTTCCCAATTTAAAACCAATAGTGTCGCATTTATTTCTCTTCATTTTCAGGGTTGAGCCTGTTAAGTAAGATTCGGGTTAGTCAGCCTGTAAGATGTGGTACTTAGCTATTCCTCCCAATTAAGAAAGAAGTTAAGTGAACACTTAAGAGCTTGCAGTGGAAGCTCTGAACATTACAGCCTCCTGCCCGACCCGCCTGCAGTAGCACAATACAAATGAGGGCGTTCTTGCTGGTCCTGACCACCTTAGTCACGGACGCTGGGGCCCTGAAACAGCCAGCATTGTTGGGAATGGTCAGTAGCATGCTTTTAGACAACAACTCAGGACAGGACACCAAAGAGGGAACACAGGGCATCAACAGTCATTATGCACAGAAAAGCCTCAGGACGTGAACCTTTCTTCCTCACGTGCATTAGCTCCAACCACATCCGGGACATGTGCAGGGAACGCAGGTGCGCACAGGGACAGCAGCGGCGTTCCAGCGTGGGGGCCACCGCTGCCCAAGCAGCTCCTACGCGCCCCGCGGGGCACCCTTCCGTCTGTGCACACTTCCCGACAGTACCATGGGGTGGTGATTCTTGCCACACTGAAGTGCAGGGAGGCTAATTTTCTCACCCCAAACCACACAGACAGGAAGTGATGTAGAGGATCAGGGACTCTGCTGGGTCCCCGGGCCCGTGCTCGTTCATCACCTCTCACGGGGACAGAGCGCCAGTGGATGAGGCGCCCCTGCCGTGGGCCTTCGACCCCGTCACCTGTCCAAAGGTCACGCATCGGCAAAAGCTAAGACGACGACGCTGCTCACCACGACCCATGGGAGAAAGGCAAACTTTGTTGGCAAACAGCTGACTCTTGTTCTAGCTACTTCCTCTATGAAGTATATTAAAGGGAGAAAAAGCCTTTCAAACAGGAGGTAGAGTCTGCTTACGTACAAACGCATTCAAGAAGCAGAGCTAAGCATATTTTTTCTCTAGCAAAGAGATGTGGTCCTGTTACCTTATTTGAGGGAACATGAAGTCATTATTTTCATTAATAAAATTATTTTGGACAAATTGAAGAAAATGGGGAGACTGTAAGAAACCTGCCATCATTTGGCTATAAGAAGGGAGTATGATCTAATCATCCTTTACTTTCATTTGTTGGCTTCTCTGCCCCAGCCTGCCTCCCAGTGGAGTGTCGGGGGCGGGGGTGCCCTTTGCCTCTCCCTTCTCTCCCCAGCACGCACAGTTTCAGACATCGGCAGGAGGATGCCTCCCACGTCCACGTCTCTAGCCGGAGCGTCAAGGCCACCGCCCCCCAGACACTTCCCATAGATGTCCCAGAGGCACCGCAAACACAGGGCTCTCAAAGGGAATTCAGCATCCCTGCCCCACCCAGCCGGCTCTCCCTGTGACTGCCTGCATAGGCTTCCCAAGTCAGAAAGCTCCAGGCTCCTCCTCCCAGGCCCGGCGCGGCCCAGCCCACTCCCCACACCTCTCCTCTCTGCCTTGCCCTGCCCGGCCTCTCATCACCTCCTGACTGACTAGAACCCACGCTGCAGCCTTTCCCTGGCCACCCTCCCTCCACTCTCGAGGCTTCCGGCTCCCACGTCTCAGTCTGGGGAGCACTGAGCACCTACTCAAGGTCAGAGGGTGTGTTCTGGAACCCCGGGAGAATGTGGAGAATGGCAGGGGCCTGGGAGCCATCTGAAGCTGTTTTAGCCCGTTAACACACAGTGATGTTTGTCTGTAATGAGCCAAGATAGCCCTGCTGATTATTCCTGACAAAGTAACCACAGTCTGTGAGGGGACACCCCGAAGCAAGTCCCAGCAAAGTCACGGCTAAGAGTACGATCACTGCAATCAGTTTTGTGCTTCTGAGCCCAGACAGGAAGCCACTCATCAGGGGCTGGGGGGTAAATGTGAAACTGTACTGTGTATAACATATGTATTAAGCCGCCGCAGCCACCTGCTTGACCCATGATGCTGCTCTGAGTGTGGCAGGCACACCACTGTCCTCTCTGCACACGTGCAGCTGTGACCCCGGAGCCCAAGCCCTGCTCAGTGCTGTCCACCCTGTGCAAGGGAGAGCTGGCCTGCCTCTCTGCACCGCCTGCCACACCGAAGGGGAAAGGCTGGGGGAGCCCGTGAGTACTCGCTGTGTGCCTGGCACCATGAGGCAAGGACCTCCTGTCAGCTCACTCAGTCATGACCCCCACGGTGAGGGGGCCACAGCAGGTCAGCTCAGGGCGCCCGGGGACTCAGTCGGTTAAGCATCCAACTTTGGCTCAGGTCATGATTTCACGGTTTGTGGGTTTGAGCTCCACGTCAGGCTCTGTGCTGACAGCTCAGCTTCGGAGTCTGTGTCTCCCTCTCTCTGTGCCCCTCACCTGCTCATACTCTCAAAAATAAATAATAATAAAATAAAAACAACCACCAACCAACGACGACGACCAAGTGGGTCAGGCTTGGAGAAGAGACAGGGAGTCGGGAGAGCAAGACGACTGTGAGCCGAGAGCAGGCCCGTGCCGCTGGCCACCCTCGCGGGCCCGGCCTGCAGACCCGCACTTGTGCCACCGCTCGGCGGGGCCGGGGGGATGGGGGGGCCCCCTCCTCTGCCAGGCTGTCCGTGTCAGTCTGCCACAGGCTCCTACACGGGCTACAGCCCCTCACGCCACCAGATCCCGCCAGGGGCTCCCATGAACTACGATACAGGGGGACGTGCAGGGCGCGGGGCACAGCACGTGGCCTGTCTGCTGCACCTGCTCTGTGACCTTGCAGGGCTTTAGAGACTTCGTGCCTCATGGTTTTCACATGTACAGAGGGACCATTCCTTCTTCACTGCACTGTCATAAAGACTGAGTGAGACACACACAGGCGCGGCACACAGGGAGCACGGGTAGGTGTACAGAGTAACAGCAACCACTGGAAGCTCGTACATCCCAGAGTTCTCACTGGTGATCCTGCCTATGGCTCTGACGTTATACTCCTCAAAGGCGCTCGTCCACTCAAACACCACTCCAGGCTCTGGGAATACGGGAGCGACAGCGGAAAAGTCCCTGCACTCATGGCACTGGTGTTCTAGTGGAGGGAGAAGGGATAACGTGGGGTCTGGGGACGGAGTGGCTGGGAAGGCCTCTCTGAGGACATACTGCTTGAGACCTGCGAGGCGTATAGACCACAGTGACGACGAGGAGGCTGGCAACACAGACGCCTCAGTGGCGGGGGGACTCAAGGCTGGGATGAGCCCCGATCCCGTTCTAATGGGACAGGGCTTCGGCTCCGATCTCCATGCTTCTCTTCACCAGGGGCTTAGGTTAGAAACAAACGTGTGAACCGATTATTAATAAGCTCTACCACTTATTAACGACTAGGGGACGTTGGGCCACTTTACTGCCTGTTGCCAAAGTTAAGAGGAGATGGTAATGCCCCATCACCTCTGAACACGTTTATGAAGAGGACTGTGGAGAAAATGAGCACTAGGAAAGGCCTGTCCACTGTCAACCGCGGTGCGAATTAAGCTGCTGTCACTTGTCAGGTACAGCACTGAAAGTAGCACGCCGTGTGGGGACCAGCTTCCCAGCTCCTTGCGCCACGGGCAGTACTGGGAAACGTCCACGGCCAACCTCAGGCGGCGTATTCCATCGGCCCCGTCACGCCAACGTCCAGATGTGCTATGTGCAGGCAGATGCTGCTGCGAGTGGCGGGGGGGGGGGGGGGGGCTGTGGA
>NW_027551568.1:6080564-6082981 GCF_008692635.1 Crocuta crocuta | reverse complement strand
GGGGGGGGAACTCTTGACAAACCGATCCGATTGGTTTCCTTCTGAAACTCACTCAGAGAGACAACCTGCAATTGGCAACTAGGCCTCAGCCCTCAAGGGGTGACTCTACATCTTTCAGTCATTACTTCTGCCTTCTCCGCATTAGCATAACGCCGGCAGTTCAATAATTAAAAAGTAGCACGGCAATAATTATAAAAGACCCATTTAGCCTGGAAGACTATTTTACTGCAGCTGAAGAGAAATCTAATATTAGTAAAATTATTCCAAGGCAATTTCTTCTTTAATTATGCTACGGCAAATTTAAAACTTATGAAAAGCATACTAAGAATTAGGAAACCAGGTGGAAAGGTTGCATCTAAAAAATGTATTTATGATTATTTATTTTTTAATCTTTGAGAGACAGAGACAGACAAAGCAAGCAGGGGAGGGGCAGAGAGGGAGACACAGAACCTGAAACAGGCTCCAGGCTCTGAGCTGTCAGCACACAGCCCGACGCGGGACTCGAACCTACGGACTGTGAGATCATGACCTAATATCAGGCGCCCCTATATTTATGATTTTTAAAACTCGGTGTAACCATCAGGGCAAGGGCATTTAGAACAACCTCCTACTCGGTGAAACAGTCTTACTAACACTAGTTAACAGCGCCTGACTGCGCAGAGTAGCCTTACCATTTGTATTTCTTCTGGGGATAATTCGTCTTCGCCTTTGCCATCTCCCCACGTGCCCAATTCAGGTTGGGAGTCGGCCGGAACCTTTTCTGTTAAAAAACAAAACAGAACAAAACAAAAAGAATAAGAAAAAAAAAGAGAAACACAGGGCAAAATACTTCATTTAGAAGATGCTGGCTTCAGACATAGGTGCGCTGGGAGCACAAGATGGAAGAGGGCCTTCTGGTTTGTCCACGTTTGGGTATCCGCTGCCTCACACTCAGGCGCTGTACTGTGGTGCTTCTACAGTGTTTAGGCGTGTGTGTGTGTGTGTGTGTGTGCGCGCGCGCGCGCGCGCCCGTGCGTGTGGCAGAAGGCGCCCCTGCACAGCCTCAGTGCCATAGTGACTTCAGCAAGGCTACAAATCGAAGGGCCAGTCTTTAAGTGTGCTTGACCATAAAACACGAGCGCACATGCCCGCCCTCTATCTCTGAAGCACTGCAGTATGTGGGCATTTCCATTAAAAACGCCAGGACAGGACACAGCACTCGCTGACCCTATTCCTCTCTGAGAAGGAGCCACTGCGAGCACTTGACGTGGCCTCACAGACCTTGTCCAGTGTGCTCGCATGCACACACCTGGTAATTCCCTGCCTCCTCCCCACCCCCACACTGCAATCCAGTGTGTGTACACAGTGGCTCATAAAACTTGCTGCGTACGGCTTCACTGTACCTGGGAGATTACCTCGCATCTGTCACATAGATAGATCTGCCTCATTCTCTTGAAATGCTGCAGGATATTCTGCTGTGAGGAGGCACCATTCCTCACGTGGCCATCACCCCAAGGACACACCTTCACTTCTCTGGATCTCTCCCGGGTGCGAAGGCTCCGGGCGCCAGTCCACACCTGGAGTGCTCCCACTCTACTCTGGACGCACTCTGCGCATGAACTGCTGACTGCAGGTGTGTGAACGTCTTAGAGAACTTTTTAACCACGATCACATAAATGCGTGATGAACGCTTGATCAAGTGTGCCAACACCCTGGGCTCCGAGGAAGGGCTGCGAGGCTCGGGAGGGGCGTGCGGTGGGAACCGGGCAGTGGATGGAAGAGCTCCATCCTTGGTGGAGGCTGTAATGGGGTGTTTTTTTTTTTAAGTTCATTTATCTTATGAGAGAGAGAGCGAGCGAGCCAGCAGAGGTGCGGCAGAGAGAGAATCCCAAGCAGACTCCATGCTGTCAGTGCAGAGCCCGACATGGGGCTCGATCTCATGAGCCTGACATCATGACCTGAGCAGAAACCAAGCATCGGATGCTGGACTGACGGAGGCCCCAGGTGCCCCACGGGGTCTCTCTTTCTAAAGGTGACTTTGTGTCTCGCGTCCCAGTGGTGCCTCGAGGCTTGTGAGCAGGGTGCCAAGTACTGCTTCTTTTTCTTTTCTCCCTTTTTCTCTCTCAACCCCAGTAACTTCCCACAGTGACCTCAGCCCCATGAGATGGGCCAAGTCCAGAGTGTCGGTTTTGAGACTGTGACAGGGAAGGGAGCGTATGACAGCACCAGTTTAGGTGACACTATTCCAGATACATCATTACAAAAAGCCTCCATGTATCCAGAACACAGTGCAGGTTTAAAAAACAATGGCTGTTTGTGCCAGAACTATATTTATAAAATGTATATATAATTTATATTAATATACATGTAAATAGAATAAACATGCATCATTTATATATAAAAGGCTGGAAGCACCTTGAGAAACTGCCAGGTGTTTT
>NW_027551568.1:6065578-6080364 GCF_008692635.1 Crocuta crocuta | reverse complement strand
AGAGGACAGCCTCAGGCAGGAACCTCTGCACATTAACCCCCCACCTCCCCAAGAGCCCTGTGTTTCCTACTTGACCTCATGAGGCCACATCAGGCTTTTACTCTGATGTTGCTTCAGGATCAGAGCACCAAAATGAGACCCGGGAGAAGCGAGCTTGGAGCTGGAAGGCAGAGGTGCTGAGGGGATGCGCGCTCTACAACATGCTCTCGTGGACGGCCATCCTGACCTGCTGTCATCAAAACCGGCCCGAAGCACGGCGCTCTTCACGCACCCTCTGTGCAGGCCTCCCATGGCCCGGCCCCGACACTCACGTGCGAGCTCTCGGCCCGGCCCGAGTCCCCACAAGGTCCTCTGCTTTCCACGCACTGCTCGGTGTCCCACGCCACTCCGTGCTTTCTGGCCTCGGAGTATCTGCACATGCTGCTCCCTCTGCCTCGAATACAGTTTCCATTTTAGGTCCAGACTCATTTCTCAGGACACTGCCTCCTGAGGTGGCCTCTGAGTGAACTCTGTCCTTCCCTCCCGTGCCCTCTCTCAGGGCACTACTCACTTTCTCAGGGGCTGGAAGCTGGTCACTCCCGTCCCGTCAATCGTGAGTTCCCTGAGGGCAAGAACCAGGGCTCATTTCAGAAGTGCGGGAGGTACTCACAGATAACCACGCCCCTGTTAACACCAGGGAAACCAATGCGGGCAAACAAATTACAAACGGGTACGTGGAAGTCTCATCCTGGTGCAGTAAGAACATGGAAGGAAGAGGCCAGAACCAGACACGGGCAGGAGGGCTGCCTGACCGCAGAGGCCCCTGACACTCCGGACTAAATAAACAGTAACAAAACTAGCAAGGAGTGTGGCAAGCAAGAAGCCGCCCTCTGCCTGCAGCTACACCACCTGGTCCCATGCTGAAGTGTCACTGACAATGCAGCCCATGTGTCAGAGGAGAAATGAAAAACTGACCAGGGAAGACGAAAGGGTTCCCTACAGCCTGGACCTGAAAAGTCCTTCTACCTGCAGATCCACTTAGTACAACACCCGTGGGCAGGTGTGTGGTCCCAGANCCCTCGGAGGCGGGGGCGGGGGGCTGGGGGGGCACGCAGGCCTGGGGCTCCACGTGACCCCGCCCCAGGACTCCCGAGCCTCTCCGGGCCTGAGGCCTTCCCCCAGCTCTAGGCTCCCTCCCACAGTGGGCTGTTTCCAGCTGGAAATGCACAGGGGAGAACTCCGGTGCTGCCCCGCCCCGCCCGCTCCTCCCAGCCCTGCCCAGGGTCCTCTTCCTCCGCTCTCCTCCCTGCTGCCCCTCCACTGCTCAGGCCCCCAGCCTTGGTGGGCTGTCCCTCTGTCCCACCTACTCACCCATCTGCAGCTGCAAACTACACCCGCCCACCACCTCCTCCCCGCCACTGCCCTGACGGGCCTGTCACCCAGCGCCCACACCGCAATCCATCTGGACAAGCCCGCGGCTGCTGCCTCCTCCTCCTCCCTCCGTCCCGCTCCACGCAGCGGGGAGGCCTGGGCTGTCAGCCCGAACACATCCAGGGGCTTCTCGCCACACACAGAATCAGAGGCAAATCTCACCGTGGCCCGTAAGGCCGTCCGCAGGCCTCTGCCTCCATCTCGTCTCTTCCTGTGCCTCCTGCCCGTGGGCGGGTGTGTGTATTCCACGTGCCAGGCCCCCTTCCCCTAGACCTTTCCACTGGCTGGAGAACTCCTACCTGAATGGAGGTTCTCATTTCCCCACATCCTTGCCCACACTCATTATCGTAGGCACACCTGCACTTCACCTTGGACCTGCACTTAACTTTAGCGCACTGCGCTGGTGTTCCAAATGCAAGGTGCGCGGCAACCCCACGTCAAGCAAGTGTGTTGGCACCATTTTTCCAACAGCATTTGTTTACTTCGTGTCTCTGTGTCACATTTTGGTAATTTTCACAGCGTCTCAAACTGTTTCATTATGACTGCACTTGCTGGGGTGACCTGCGATCAGTGACTGTGACTCACTGAAAGCGCACATGACAGTGTCTTTTAGCAGTATTTTTTAACGAAGGCATGTACACTGTCCTCTTACACGTGTGCTGCTGCACACATAACACCCCACACAGTGTACGCATGACTCCTGTATGCACTGGGAAGCCAACAGTCTCCTGACTCCCTTCCTTGTGGGGGCCCTGGAACTGAATCCACGGCGTCCCCGAGGTGTGCCTGTCTGTGCGTGGTCATCCTGGTGGGTGTGAGACGGTATCTCCTTGTGGTTTGGAGTTCCATTTCCCTGAGGACCAGCGATGTGCAGCTTTCCGTGTGCTCTTGGCCATCTGTAGGTCTTCCCTGGAGAAATGTCTGTTCAGATCCTCTGCTCACTTTTACTTACCATCTTGCTATTGGGTTCGAAGCACTCTTTCTACATTCTGGACGCAGGCCCTTTATCGGGTGTAGGATCTGCACGGATCTGCTCCCACTCCATGGGCGGTCTTTTCCCTCTTGAGCGTTACTGCCTTTGGAAGCAGCAGAAAAGGATTCCACTTTGACGAGGGCCCATCGGTTCAGCTTTTCCTTTTGCTGCTTATGCTTTTGGTGTCCTGTCCTTAGCACTCCTTCGTCAAACCTGGGGTCAGGAAGATTCAGCCCCAAAAGCTTTTAGGTCCCAGGTCTGGTTAGTATACTTTTGTATAAGTAACTTTTGTAGCAGGTGAGGGAAGTGTGGAGCTGCCCTGGTGCGTGTGGCTGTCCCCTTCTCCCGGCACCACCTGAAGGGACTGCTCCCGCCCCAGCGAGGAGTCTTCGCCGCAGGTTGAAAATCAGCTGGCCGCACGCACGAGGTTTTACTTCTGGACTCTCAGTTCGATCCTGCTGCTCCGTACACCTGCCTCTATGTACCCTGTTTACTGCTGCTTTGTCGTGAGTTCTGAAGCTGGTAGCGTGACTCCTCTTACTGTGTTCCTGGCTATCTTGAGTCCCATGCACTTTGCTCATGGATTTTAGAATCAACCTGTTAATTTCCCGGAGAAATCAGCTGGGACTCTGAGACACAACGCACTGAAACTGTAGATCGATTGGGGGTATACTGCCATTTTAATAACATTAATTCTTCTCATCCATGAATTTGGGATGTTTTCCCATTTATCTGGGTCATCTTTGATTTCTTTCAACAATGTTTGATAATTTTCAAAGTAGAAGTTTTACACCGGGGTTGAATTTGCTCCCTAAGTACTTTATTCCTTTTGATGCTATAAGGGAAGTGTTGCCTCTTAAATTTCGTTTTCAGGTGGTTCACTGAGAATATATAAAACTGAAATTGATTTTGGTATATTGATTCTTTATCCTGCAACCTTGACAAACCAATTTCCTACCTTTATTTTGGTGGATTTCTTAAAATTTTCTTCATACAAGATCAGGTAGCTGGTGAATAGAAGACACTTCCTTTCTAATCTAGGTTTTAATTTCACTTGCTATCTGAGCCAGCCTAATTGACATCCAGCATGACTCACACATGAACGTAAGATGTGCGGCTAGCGGGGCCCCTAGACGCTAGCTCACGGGATGCCCACGATAAACCACGGCCACATGGTACCACAAGGAAGTGCAGGCTCAGAGTTTAAATACATTGTCCAGGGTCACAGCTCAGGACCAAGGCCAGGTGGTGAAACCAGCCTATGACTCCACAAAGCCTGTGAGCCCTCCCATGACACTGCACTGCAGCCCATTTTTCCTCTTCCCTTGCAAACAGGAAGTAGATAAAGGTGGGAGACCGTATGCTAATTGTGTTCTTTTGGGGAAAAAACAACACGGGGTATTTAGAAATCTGTTGTATAGGCAGGAATTTGTACATACAGTAAATTGTGTACATTTTTAACAAGAGCCAGTTCAGATACCATTACCCTTAGGGATTCCATGTAAGCAGGGAAGAGAGGACTCCCTAACGAGCTTCACCAAATGACCCTGAAGGAAAGGGTGGCCTGCAGAGCTGCGGGGACAGTGAGGCCAAGCCAGAAGAAGCAGGCAGGTGCCAGGCTGAAGGGGAGCCGGCAGGAGAGGACTGGCCATAGGGCGTCTCAGGAAGACACCCCAGGACTGAGACAGGAGGGGGGAGTGTCTTAAGACACATGGAGGGCAATAAGCAAGGGCAGCACCAGTGGCAGCCTCACGCCCTCCTTCCCGCACCCGCAAAGGTAGGCATCAGCACCCCCATTTTAGAACTGGGGGAGCTGGTGCTCAGAAGGGCCAGCAAGTGCGGGAGCTGGGGTCATGATGCCTCAGAAGACACTCTTCACGGCATCCTCTGTCTAAGCAGGGTCAGAGGCTCAACTGGAGAGCTCTCCAATTTTAATATTTGGTGGGCTGATGACCCGTGATAACTTGTGATTAGAAAACAAGTGCTGATTTAAAATAAAAATGTAAGCTGTGAGCAACAGTGTTCTTTTACCTTGAACATTTATTTTCTATTGCTCAGAGGCATCTGTCCCTTTTGCATCAGGAAACACTTCCACAGCACCTGAAGGTGACGAGCTTTCAAATCACCTCCCCCCCCCCCCCCCCCCACAAAGACTAGCTGAGCACTTCCCATGTGTCAGGCCCTGTTCTGGGTGCCAGTGTTAGAACAGTGAACAAAACACAGACATCGCTGTCCTTGTGGAGCCTACATTTGCGTACAAGAGGCAGATTCCGAGAGCACACGTGGCTGAAACAAACAGAAGCGCCAGGGAAGCATCCAACAGGGAAGACGGGAAGTGCTGGGAGGCTTCGGTCCTCCGCCCCCCCTTCGCCACCCTCCTTCTTGGGGGGTTGGGGGAGGTCGCAGCCTGTCTCGGGGATCGGTGCTGCCTGCACACCTGTCCCCTGACCTCTAGACTCGTAAACCCAGCTCCCAACTCAACATCTGTGCTGAGCACCTCGAAACCAACATGCCCCACACGGAGCTCCTGATCACACGCATGTCCCACATCTCAGCGAAGGACAGCAAACCCCTCCCTCGTCAAAGCACCACAGCCTTGCGGGACCCCTCCTCCCGCTCATGTCCCACGTACGGGAAGCAAACTCTGTGGCTCTACTTTCAGTGTGTACCCAGGACTCCGCCACTTTCCCCGTCTCCCCTGCCACCACGTGTGCGGTGCTCCACGGGCACCTTGTTCTCGGGCGACGTGGCAGCCTCTTACCCGTCCCTACCTCTCTTCTTCAGCAGAGCAACCACCGGGGCCCTGCCCAAACACAGCTGCGTGTGGCAGTGCTCCGTGCAAGCGTCCCCACAGCTCCCCACCTCCTTCAGAGAACAGCCACAGTCCTCGCGGCGCCCGCGAGGGGCGCTCAGTCGGCTGAGCATCCAACTTCAGCTCAGGTCACAATCTCATAGTTCGTGAGTTCGAGTTATGTCGGGCTCTGTGCTGAGAGCTCAGAGCCTGGATCCTGCTTTGGGTTTTGTTTCTCCCTCTCTCTCTGCCCCTCCCCTGCTTGTGCTCTGTCTCTGTCTGTCTCTCTCAACAATAAACACTAAAAAAAATTAGAAAAAACACACTGTTACATTGGTGCCCGGGGTGCCCTGACTCAGCAGCCCTCTGCCCTCTCCCTGGCTCTCCAGCCTCCAGGCTGCTCACCCACAAGGAGGCCTCTGCACCCCGGCTTCCTCGGCCTGTGATGCTCCCGCCCAGGAGGCACAGGGCTTGCTCCCCACGGCCCCTGGGTCTTTGCGGGAATCTCAAGGTCTCTGACCTCTCATCCCTCCTATCGCCTGGCTCAGCAAGACCTTTTCACGTGAGGTCTGCCCTCAGCTGCGGCCAAGGACCCGGCCTGGCCCACTCCCGTCCGCCCAAACAATGGTCCTTGAAGGAAT
The DNA here is from genome assembly GCF_008692635.1 of Crocuta crocuta. Taxonomy (NCBI): domain Eukaryota; kingdom Metazoa; phylum Chordata; class Mammalia; order Carnivora; family Hyaenidae; genus Crocuta; species Crocuta crocuta. Next base: position 6,074,549 of record NW_027551568.1, on the reverse strand, counting down.
GACCGACTAGACGAGTATGCTGCGTCGGGCCCGAGTGCACTTACACATGGTGTCCCTATGCACGGTCTCAAGCACGTCAGTCCGTGGGTGATGCTGGGGTCTCCCTCTTAGGGACCAGTGGGGAGACAGGTGTGCGAAGCCCCTGGCCCATGGGCTCAAGGTGGCCTCCAGACAGACGGGCTCAGACCCGACAAAGAGTGACTTGGGTGCTGCCCTTTCCTCAGTTTCTCGTTCTCCTCACACCTAAAATAATGAGAGCACCACCTCAAAGTCCCAAGGAGACTTGACCTGTGGATGCCCCAGCCGGAACCCAGCTCAGTGAAGGGACTCATGAGACACGGTCTCCAAGCCCCACGGACATGGTTTCCAAGCATGGAAAGGCCCCATGGTGCTCATTCCTATGCTGTACTCTCAATTCCCTCTCTTGTAAAAGCAGGAAATAAACCAGATGGAGAGGCAGTACAGACCCGCACAGAAGTACTGCGTCCACCAACGGTGAGCTTTCAAGCCTCCCAGCGTCTGGGAGCCGGGTGGAAGGCTCATCTGGAACACAGGTCCAGAAGCCCATCCCAGAGGCCTGCTCCAAGGATGGCGGGGGTGCCCGGGAAGATTCAGGGCAGTGCCTGGTATCTGGGAGGCGTGTGTTGAGTGAGAGCTGCTGTGCCGATCCGGAAGAGGGGACGGAGGAAGACGCCCGGCCCCTGGATCACCGTCGCCCCGGGATTCACGCAGCAAAACACCACGCCCGCTACACCGGACATACCGCAAACCAGGCACGCGCTGTCCGCACACAGTGGCCAGGCAGGGTCAGTGCTAACAGCATGCTGAGACCACGAGACAGCGCAGCACGTGGGTGCCGGGACCCTGACACTGCTGCGCAAAACTCCCTGAGCAGAGAGTCTTCTGTTCCTCGTGGTTCTCAGCCTCCGTCCCCACCCGCGTGCTGCACGGCACCTTGGGCCCCTTCCCTGCACCCTGCCGGCTCCCGGTGACTGGGGCGGCCCCTGGCGCTGCCCCGACAGTCACAGCTCCAACTGGGACAGGGAAGAGGCTGCCCCTTCTGTGTGTCCTCTGCTTCACGCAAACACAAACGCCACAAGACGTCTGGGACCGTGCTCCTTCTCTGTCTGCTTTGTGGTTGTGCCAATGCCATCAAGAGATGTGGTCCATACCTGGGTGTTCCTCGGGGACGGGTTTTTCTTCAGAGTCTTGTGGAGGATCCTGGGACACTTTCTCGGAAGACACGGATTCCTTGGTCTTTGTCCTCGGTTCTGGCTCCAGCTTAGATCTAAATAAACAATCAGCAATGACATAAGTTGCTCCCCCAGCAAGAGTCCGTCCGGACAGCAGAGGCGCTCACACATGTCCCTGCACACCTGTTGTGTGCCCTCCGCCAGGGAGCAGAGCTGCTCCCCAGAGGCCGTCCTGACACCTCAGCGGACACTTCGTACAGGGTACCAGCGTCACTGCCGGCCCGGCGAGGACGGGAACGCCCGCCAAAGCCCACGCAGGGACAAGTGCAGTCAGCAGGCGAAGGAAAGAATGCACAAACCTGTCCACGACCGACACCACACTCAACACGTGCACGGCGAGAGCGGACTGGTCAATCCAGGAAGCGGGCTGTTTCACACCAATGCAAAAGTGTTGCTAAATACATACACATACAGACTCGCGCACACGCATTACGTGGTATGAGAAAGATCTTAGAAAAGTTAACTATAAAACATCCACTGGATGGAAGTGACTGGTCTCAGGAACCAAGGCCTCCGCACCTGGCACCTACCTCGGGGCTCCTCTTGTGGCCGCACGGCTTCCCACCTGGGGGTCAGGCTCCACCTCGCCCACTCGGAGGGGCCTTCTCTGACCCTGCGATCTCAGGCACCCCCACGTCACCCTGTGCCACAGTGCTTGTCCTCACAGCAGAGCTCCCTTGCTTCCCGCCCTGCCTCGTGCCCCAGGAGTGTGTGCTCTCAGAGCAGGGGCCTGGGCCGTAAGCTGTGCTGCTCCATAGCCCAAGGTCCCAGATGAGTGCCCGGGGTTCAGTGCTTTTGAAATACAGGTTATGGGCACCTGGGTGGCTTGGTTGGTTAGGCATCTGAGTTTGGCTCAGGTCATGATCTTGTGGTTCATTGGTTTGAACCCCGCATTGGGCTTTTATGACAGCCTCGGGGGTCACACCGTCATTTCTGTCCAACACCATGGCCCGGGCATGACAATGTTCCACTCCGGCTCAAGGAGAGGGAACACAGACCTCACACCTCCCTCTTGATGGAGCAGAGGCAAAATCGACTTTAATAAGATCACATGGGATGGGATATGCTGGGATGCAGCCATCTCTGGAAAACATATCTGCTATTCTAAGTGTCACAGACACACACAGAGACGTAGGTATCAGGACATGCATCATGGCACTTATCATAACAAAACAGTGGCTTAGAGTTCAACAAAAAGTGCCAGGTTTACAGTGAGAAGATTCAGGGAGAAAAGACCCCATTTGCAATAGCCAAAACAACAGATAAACAACTAACAAGGACAATATCACAGCATAAACTTAACAAGAAAAGCTCAAAACCCATGTGTGAAAAACTAAAAGATGTTCTTCAAAGATATAAAAATATCCTATAACAAATGGGAAGGTATCATGTTCTTGGAGAGGAAAAAGAAATATCACAAATATGTCAGTTCTCATGGAATTTAAGAAACAAAACGGATGAACATGGGTGATGGGAAAGAGAGAGACGAACCATAAAACACTCTCAACTATGGAGAACAAACGGCGGGTAGCTGGAGGGGGGGGGACGGGGAGTGGGTTAAACAGGTGATGGGGATTAAGGAGCACACTTCTGATGAGCACCAGATGTTATACGCAAGTGATGGATCACTAAATTCTACACCTGAAACCAATACTACACCGTATGTTAACTTGAATTTATTTGAGGGGGGGTGGGGAGAGTGGGGGAGAGAGAGAAGAGAGAGAATCCCAAGCAGGCTCTGCGTGGTCGGTGCAGAACCCAACGCGGGGCTAGATAACTAACTGGAATTTAAGTAAAAACTTGAAACAACCACAAATGAATCAATAACAAATAAATTTATTTTAGCCATTAAAAAAAAAGATGTCAGTTCCCCCTAAATCAATTTATAAATGTAAGCAGACTGATCCCAATAAAAATATGGGCNNNCCAGATCACCTGTGAAAGTCACCTGGAAACATGCAAAGATGTCAGGACCAACTGTAAACGAATACCGAACTGCACGCAGCGGCGGAGCCGCTGGAGAAATGACGTGCGCGCATGCTCACACCTCACTCTGAAACTCGTAAACCAGGTAGGAGGACTAGGAGCCATGTGGAAGGACAGGTGAGCGAAAAGAGCACGTGCAGTAAAAGGTACACGGTAAGATTCATGTGGCGGGTGTAGGTGGTATTCACTGTAAACTCAACCGTGCTAAAGACCTGAGAGTGTTTCTAAGACAATGTGCCCAGGAAAACCCGACACGAGAGAGGGCAGCGTCAGGGCAGGGAAAGGCTGACAGAAGATGCAGAAAGAGACTCGAGTGTACGCAGACATTTAGCACACGATGCAGGCTTAGGGAGGGGCAGAAAGATCCAAGTTCCCTCACTTTGCAAGTCCACACAAATGATAGACGTATTAACCAATCGTCCACGAGAGAGAAGCACACGGGTGAATGCTTCTCTAAGCTGGGTGGAGAAAAACTTCACTATGACTCAAAATCCAGAAGCATGAAGGGAAAAATTGCTGAATTTAACGACATAAGAATTTTTTAATGTATCTTTTTTGCTGGGGAAACACACAGGAGACCCCCCTGTACCTTCGGCTCAATTTTGCTATGAACCTAAAACTGCTCCACTATTAAAAAACCAAAAAACTGACATGTTAAAAAAAAAAAAAAGGAAAAAGAAAACAACTCAAATACATTAGGCAAGAAACACAGAAGTAAATGGCTGTTGAACACATGAAAAGATGCTTGATCTCACTCAAAAGAAGATAATGCGTGCCGCGCCTGGGTGGCTCCGTTGGTTACGTGTCTGACTCTTGATTTTGGTTCAGATCATGATCTCGTGCTTGTGGATCAAGCCACGAGCTAGGCTCTGTGCTGAGTGTGGANGAGAGAGAGAGACAGCGTGAGCAGGGGAGGGTCAGAGAGAGAGGGAGTCACAGACTGAAACAGGCTCCAGGCTCTGAGCTGGCAGTCAGCACAGAGCCCGACGCGGGGCTCAAACCCATGAACCGTGAGATCATGACCTAAGCAAAAGTCGGACGCTTAACCGACTAAGCCACCCAGGCACCCCTATTTAAAACATTTTTAAAAATGGTAATGCGTATTTTAAAATACCATCAAGACATCATTTCTTGCTTTGGAAGAATGGCAAAAATTCAGACTAGCACGTTGGTCAGTCTGTGGAAAAGCAGACACTTTCATACATTGATGAATATGAATGCCTAATGGTGTTAAGTTCCACGGAGGGAAATGTAACATCTAGCAATATTACGGATCAGGGCGCCTGTGCAGCTCAGTCAGGTGAGTGTCTGCCTTCAGCTCAGGTCATGATCTTGCAGTTCATGAGTTCGAGCCCTACATGGGCTCGCTGCTATCCGCACAGGGCCCACTTCCAATCCTCTGTCCCAGTCTGTCTCTGCCCCTCCCCTGCTCACGCTCTCTCTCAAAACTAAATAAAACATTTTTTTTTTAAATTACACACCTCTTACTCTCTAACGCAACAATCTTACTTCTGTGAATCTATCCCAAAGATACAGCAACAATATGAAAAGATTTGTAAAGGCCATTCACTGTAACAATATGTAATTCAATTATAAGACAGTCAAAGCCTGGAAAGAATCCGTGTGCCCATCGCTGTGGCACTGGCTGTATAAACTCGGGGGAACCACACGGCTGTGGAAAGGCGTCCCGGAAACATGCGCATACACCACTGGAGAACAAAGCAAGCAAGAGAAAGAACAGTGTGTGCAGAAGAGACGGTCCTCCTCCGTCTGCTAAGATGCTGACAAAAAACCAACTGCTCACGTCACATTTGTTGTGAAAGACTCAATGTTTCTCCCTACAATGAGGAGAAAGGTCAGGATACAGCAGACCCGAACACAGTGGAGAGAGAACAATTACAAATTTTATGAGTTTCTGGTATGGAAACCTAGCAAAGACACAACAAGAAAGGAAAACTAGACAAATGTCTTCACGAACATAAATATAAATCTTAACAAAATATAAACAAATGAATTTAATAATATAAAAACACAATAATGCATCGTGACCAAGGGGGGTTTATCCCAGGAATGCAAAGTTGGTTTCACATTTTTAAATCAATCAATATAATACACTACATTAAAAGAAGAAAACCACATTACCATCTCATTAAATGCAGGAAAAGCATTTGAAAAATCAAGATCCTTTCACAATAAAAACTTTTCGCCAACTAGGACTAGAAGGTGTGCAGGAAAAGATGGACTCAGCAGCTTTGGGGAGTCCCAACTCTGCCCATTACAAAGAAACTGGCTCTGGACCAGTTCCTGGAAGCAAACCGCCCTGCTCCTGGAATATCCCACCTGACAAAGAGAGTTACCGTCTACCCGGAGCCTTGGACCACACCAGAGAGTTCACGCTAACAACCTGAGCTATGACGGGGGTCTTGGACCAGACTGTGCAGATCTGGCCTCTGGAGGGATTGGAGACGGAGTAACTAAGGTCGGCTATTTGGGTGTTTTGTGCCTCCGTGACTGACTCCCAGGGAAAACCCTGCAGCCAAGCTCCAGTGAGCTTCCCCAGCTGACAGTACTCTGTACGTGCCGTCAGACACCACACATCCCCACTGCCAGGAGAGTTAGGTGCGGTCGGAAGCGTTTCACTGGGAGAGGACGACCGGAAGCTTGCATCTAGGTTTCTCCGGGACTCTGTCTTACCTGCCTTTTATTCAGCCTTGCTGCTTCTCATCTGTCTGCTTTAACCGTGAGTACAGCAGCATTTCTTTCTTTTCTTTTCTTTTCTTTTTTTTTTTTACAGTTTGTCAAACTGGTTTCCATATAACACCCAGTGCTCATCCCCACGAGTACAGCAGCATTTCTAGGAGTCCTTCTAGCAAATCACTGAACCAGAGGGCAGTCTTGGGAACCCTTGACAAAGAAGGGAATTTCCTTCACCTGACAAACACAGCCACAGAACACCGACAGCTAACATCGTACTAAATCCTTGCCCCTTAAACAGACAAGGCAAGGATGTCCATTCTCACAAACTGAGATCATGATCTGAGCCAAAATCAGGAGTCGGACGCTTAACCGACTGAGCCCCCCAGGAGCCCCCCAGTTCCGACTACTTCTGTTCAACGTGGTAGTGTACTCTCTACTGGTTTATATGGAAATGCTTAGCACACTGTACAGCATATACTAACAGCTGAGCAAACTGGCTATTCCTACTATGATAACTACCATTGCTACTGCTATTATGACTGTGTAGTAAGAAAAGGCAGAGTGGTTTCATAAAGACAACTTCTTGTGAAATCCTAAAGCTATATATATTTTTTATTCTAACAAGGTGCAGACCAATGGAGACAGAAGAAACCAGCTGACACAATCCATCAACAATTTTAAAACTTCAGGGGGAGGGGCCACACTGCTGCAATCTGCACGAGGGACCCAGAGTGGTCTTCCGACTGCTGGCCCAGCTAGGCTGGTCTTTGAGGTCAGTTGGTGTTATGCAGGAATGGGGGATGATTAAGGAGTCTTGACAGATGTGCAGGGGAGAGGGCAGGGGGTGGGAGCCACATGCTGCCTGAGAGATGGGCGGCCTTCTCCTCGGCCATTTGCTCAGCGGCACCAACCTGCCGCCCTTCTAAGTAGATCCTCTAGGCTGACATAGTCCACAGATCTCATGATGGTCAGAGACACGATCCTTACCACCGTCTGGCTGACCAAGAAAGATACCTTTAGAAATGGGGTTTGGAGATGAGAGTAAGCTTGAATTCCAGCCTGCCACTTACCTGCAGTGTGACTGTTTCCCCACCCCCCCTCCCCCAATCCTCTTTTTCTCATCTGCAAGATGGAGAAGACAGCACCTTCTCAAACTGTTCTTGCTGGGGCGCCTGGGGGCTCCATCAGTTAAGCGTCCGACTTCGGCTCAGGTCATGATCTCACAGTTCATGGGTTCGAGCCCCGTGTCAGGCTCTGTGCTGACAGCTCAGAGCCTGGAGCCTGCTTCCGATTCTGTGTCTCCCTCTCCCCCACTCGTGCTCTCGGTCTCAAAAATAAATAAAACAAACAAAAATTTAGAAACAAAAAACAAAAAACTATCCTGCGAAGACTGAGCGAGATCACCCGTGAGGCCGTACCCAGCAGGGAGGCAGGCGCACAGTTCATACTCTCCTGGCTGGTCTAAGCGCAGGGCCGCAGCTGCCCTGGCTTTCAGTAGCTTTCGTTCTTAAACAGACTTCTTTTCTGGTTTTCCCCTCTTCACATCTGTGACCGCGAGAATCCTGGCTTCCGGAAGCCTTCCAGTAATATCGCAACTCAAAGCTGTTGCAAAGACTAAATGAAAAAAGTACTGTGTAAAATGTAAGTACTTTACGAATTCTTTCTACTGCTGATTCCGAGCGTAGAAGTCATTGGGGGCTTCACAGGGCGGCCACATGGGCGCACTCTTGAGACAAGGGGGGCACGGTGTCAAGCATGGAAGGGCAGAAGGGGTACGGCAGGCCCAGGGAAGCCGGCGGCGGGACCTCCGGGTCACAGGACGGTCCTGTGCTCTGGAGAATTATTTGGCTATTTTAACAGAGAATTCTTTTACACTCCCACAGGTCAGGGGTGAGAGTTCCAGCTGCTGCACACCCCCCCCAACACCTGTCACTTGTATTTTAGCCATAATAAACATGACATGGTGTCTTATGGGCTTTTGTTTTGTTGTGAAACAATCACATGCAGAAAAATCTTGAGCACAAAGAACCTTTCTCCTGAACCATCAGATAGTAAGTTGCCAACCTGATGCCCTTTCCCCTCAGAGTACTTTAGGATTTCCTGACAAAAAGAGCATTCTTTGATACTACCAGAAAACAACCATCAAAATCAGGACTTTCACGTCGACACACTGCTTCCAGCCCTTCCCTGGGCCCCGTTCTAACTGGACTTGCTGTCTCGCAGACATCCTTTACAAGGAAAGGATCCAGTTCGGAATCACACGGTGCATCTAGTGGTGAGTTTTCACCAGGCTCCTCTGGTTTAAACAGTTCTTCAGTCTCTCCCTGAGTTTCATGACCTTGAGACACAATAATGTGCCAGTTATTCTCTAAGAAATGCCTCAGCTTGCGTCTGTCTCGTGTTCCCCACGGCTGGACACGGATTACGCATCTTTGGCGTGAAGTGGTGACACTCAATCTAAGTTCTTCCCAGTGTCCCCAAAAGGCTGTCCGAGATTTCCCTTCCATCACTTGGTAAGAGTGGTGCCTGCCAGGCTTCCCCAGTGCGAAGTTACTCTTCCTCCCTTTGTAACTCTAAGTGCTGGGGGAAGGAGTGCTTTGATGCGATGTGATGATCACTGTCAAACCTTCAATGCACTCACTCGCCGATTCCTATCCCGATGGACGCGTGACATCCCATTTTATTCAGTGGGTTATCATCTGCTACTATCATTTATCTGATGCTCAAACTGTCCCTCATTTGGCCGGGAAGCCCCTTCCAACTGTCCTTTGGCCACGTCCCCATCATCCTCCCCGCCCTTCCTTGCCGCCTGCTATGACAAACGTTCCAGGCCCACGTGCATCCCGACACGTACACACTCATTTACAATCATACTTATTTCTGCATCTATCTACACAAACTGCAAACCATGAGTCCACACCAGTACCTTTCATTCCAACCTAACACCACAGGGTTCATTCTGGCTTTTCCCCTCGCACTTCCCTGAACATGCGAAACCCGGATTCCATCACTCTCCTGTATTAACTTATTTGACC
>NW_027551568.1:6054507-6065324 GCF_008692635.1 Crocuta crocuta | reverse complement strand
GGACCTGACCTGCTCTGGGAAGCTGTGGCCCCCACCCACCTGACTCTGCCCCACCCCGGGGCGGAGGGACAGACTGTTTAGGAAGAAGGGCTTAAGTGACTTTTAAATAAAGGGCTCTGGTAATGTCTGTAATCCTTTGTGTTGAGAGCATGCTAATGTGCCAGTTTTCAATTTAAAATGGATAAAAGATTACAATGCAGTAGAAAAAGCTGAGAGCTTTATTTTTTTTTAAACAGTGATAAAAACAGATCTCATTATACACAGAATGTCTATTGCAATCCTCAGGGAAATTACAAATTAACTAGTTGAAGGCACTTTGAAAAAGGCAATTTTTAAAAAGTCATCAGAATGATCAGTTTATACCCCATGAGTTATTGAAATTGATTTCTCTAACTGAAGGCTGCGCATTTCCTAACTGCAATCAACACAGTTTCCACCTGGCCAACATCTGTTTCCAGGTCACTTATTTGAAAATCTTGGGATTCTATTTAAAATCTGAGAAAAACGGGGCCCCTGTGTGGCTTAGTCATTTGAGCATCTGACTCTTGATTTCAGCTCATGCCATGAACCCAGGGTCATTGGATNAAAAAAAAAAAAAAAAAAATTAAGAAGAGCAGAAACAGGGAGAGAAACAGATCTTTCAGTTTTGAAACAAGAACACACGTGGAACAAATTCTTCGCCTCATACAAAAGTTAGAGAAAAGCGATTCATATTCCAGAGTTAAGTATGGCTCTTCTACTTCTTTTCTGCCCCCGACAAAGGCTCTAGGTAGAAAAAAGATATTTTTGGTATGGGACCATCACTTCAAACATGACTTTCAGACTAGGGCATCTACTCGGGCACGGGCACTGTGCACTCCCACAGCAGGAAGACCTCACGCCACCTTGAGGAAGCCGTCTCCACACGCACACAGATGCTCACAGGGTATTGAGCCAGAGCCGCACAGAGCGTGGTCCGCACACCAATACCAGGCCCCGAGCTGTCTGTTACTGGTCTGTGATAAGCCATGGACCCAAACACAGAATAAACGTATAGAAACATCTACAGCAATCTGACCTTGCCGTCTCATCAGAAACACATGCTGCTGGTCAGGGTACACAGATCAGTTCAGCTCAAACTCTGGAGGGAGGGTTGCCTGAGGCCCAAGCTGTGACCCTGACCTGCACTGTGGAGTACACCTTGATGCACGACGGACGGCAAGGAACAGACGACGACGACGAAGTGGTCCTTCGCCTCAGAAAGCCTGTTGTAAGCCAGGGGTCGGCATGCTTTTTCTGTAAAGGGCCAGATGGTAAGTATTTTAGGCTCTGTGGAACGTACATGATCTCTATCTCGTATTCGTTTTTTCCTTTTGCTGTACAGTTGCTAGGGGAATGGAAGAAACAAGTCACATTTAACAAGGGTGCTATCCTTCTAAGAAAACAGGCATAGACAGGGAACTGCAGAAAGGTCAGCTGAGACTACTTCTGGCTCAATGAGCAAACATTTCATCCAAATAAGCGCCCTTTGATAGGAGACGTTAGTGTGGTAGCTCCGTCGTATGAAAAAAATACCAGCATAGAGTATCTTTTATCCCACAATGTGACAGATTGAAAATAGACAGTTCCTTAACTGACAAATGTGTTTCACTTTTGCCAAGAACAAAAGAAACACAATAGTAGCAACACTGCCATAAGACACGAGCACTTGGGTTTTTCAAATCTGTCTTGTGAGAATGATTTTTATCAATAACCATCACCAATCAAAACAAAATAATACAAAAGCAAAGAACCCACAAGCCCGACCTGACAATAAGAACCCTCGCAGTCAGCTTCTCTTCAGGCACCCTGCCCCTCACTCACCGCAGAGCCCCTAGTGAGCGGCCCCCCAGCCAGGATGGCATCACACCGCGTAACGGGCCCTGGTGGCCCAACAGCTCTCGGAGAGCATATGTGTTACACTGACCATGACGGTGAGCAGGGGACCCACACAGAAAGGAGCCACCGGCACGGCCTGCGGGAGCCAGGAAGTCTTCTAGAGCAAGCGACATCCTAACGGGCTGGAAGGTGACATGGGAGTTTGCTTGCCAGAGGAATGGCGGGAAGAGGGGCAGAAACTGTAGGTCACGGGAAGGGCATCTGGGCAGAGGAAATCAGCAAGGATTACGGCACGAGGGCTTCAGAGAACAAGGCCTCTTCGGAACACAAAGGGAGTCACATATGGTCAGAGCAGAAATCCACAGGGAGCAACTAAGAGGCAAAGCCTCCCATCCGATCATGGGCCTCGAACGCCATGCTACAAAGCTCAGCTTTGTAAGACCCGGGAGGCAACGAGTGGTAAAATTATCTGCATGTTTTAGGCAGATGTCTTCTGGGACAAGGGGAGGAAAAGAACTAGAAGGAGGCTGGACTATATCGTGAGGGTCACAGTGTTATTTCCCGCAAGGTCTTTTGCTCAAAGTAATTGGTACAGGGCAGCTATCTGGCAGGAGATGAGGCTGTACTTGACCGTGGAAATGAGAACAACTCCCATCTGACTGATGTTAATTTGTCAAAACTTCTGCTGAGAACCAAGAACTGAGGCGGTGGCAACAAAAGCCCGTTCTCGCTTTACTCAGGGTGCCTGTTCTGTCTCCGGGGCCAGGGTTCACGTGGGTAGGGTGGCAGACACGGCACCGCGCCGGCCGGAGGGTGGGGGGCAGAGTGACTGCTACCCCGTGTGGATGGCAAGTCACCCATGGCCAGAGCCCACCCTTCTCCCTCAGGGCCGGCTCTGGGCACCCTCCTCCGACGCTCCTCCCCAAGCCTGCACTACTGGCTTCCTGTGCCATCACCTTCTGGGATCCAACACAAAGCCTGGTATCTGAGAAATCGGCTGCGCGACCCTGGCGTTCAAACCTGGCTTCAGCTGTGGGACGCAGGGCAAGTGAGCCAGGTTCCCGGGGCGTCCGTCTCCTCTGTAAAACCAGACGCTAAAGCTCATTAACGGTGAAACAGACTGACACGCTGCTAGACAAACACTTCATCGTAGGTGGCGGTCCGACCGAATGCAGGAGAAGGCTCCCCACAGGTGCTGGCCGTACGGACACCAATGCGATTTGTTCTCACAGCCCAACAACCTAGCTACTGTGAATTTCTCCACTTTACGAGTGAGGAGACAAAGGCGTGGAGAAGTCAAGCAATCGTCCCAGAGTCACAGAGCTGACGAGTGGGGGAGGAGGGGGGTGGGAGCACAGGCTGTCTGGTTGGTGAATCTGAGCCCTGAGGCACGATGCCATGCTCCTCGACAGCACCATTCCCCCTCTGAACTGGCCCATTAGTTATGAGATCCTGATTCCATCAGCTAAGTTTTCACATTTCCATAGCAACCCAGCCTGACTCAGTTCCTCGAGGCAGAGACCATCTCCTGCCCTCTCCTCTCCTGGCCTAGCCTCACTGCCTGCTGGGATAAAAAAGTGCTTCTTTGCTGACATAACATGGTAATGTGTCCACGCAGAGCCCCCCACAAGTGCTGCCACTTGTTGGTATTTGCAATTCAAATCTGTCTCGCCAGCCTGCAGCCGGGTGTCCAACCCGGCCCNTTGCGCGCAGGCTCAGCCTGGGGCATCTGGGACTGGGGTGTCGGGGAGGGGGGGCTCCCACAACCCTCACTGCTGAGACAAGCTCCCTGTGCCTGAACCATCGCGCAAACGGCGTGGTGTGAGCGGAGCACTGGCTTTCCTTCTGGGGGCTGGGATTTCAGCACATGCCTTGTAGAAGGTGCCTTGTGACCCAGCAAAGCCCTGGCCAGGGAGCGTCCCCAGTGGACATGTCACACGCCTCGTGTGACTCCACTGGAGGGGCTCTTAGGGGCCCACTCCTGCTCCTCTGCCCTTGGCCCGGGTGCCCCTCCTTCGCCGTCCGCCCCGCGCCCTGCCGCCACAGCAGACCCGGGTCCCGCAGGCCTTGCTGCGCGCCACCGCTCCGGGGCTGCTGCGTGGGGTCTCGGCCCATCAGAATTAAGAAAAGGTGCCCCCAAAGAGTACGTAGTGTCACCTTCTGGAAGAACACTCTCCAATCTTTTCAAGGCCAGTTAGAAGAGGTCAAGAGCCAACTCCTGCACCCAGCTCCTCGCTCATTTAAGACCTGTGTCTCAGCCTGGGCAGCCGCAGGGAAGGGGCTTCGAGTCCCTGTGCTCTAGGAGCCGGCATGCACCCCTCCAGGGAGGACGGGCCAGGGGACAGACACGTGCCATGGGAGACACTGAGGTCTGGCTCTGCTGCTTCCGGGCCATGTGGCCTTGGGCAAGTCATCTAACCTGCTGGGGCTTTAATGTCCTCACCTGCAAAAGGGGGCTTGTAAGAGCGCCCGGCACCGAGTGAGTGCCCTGCTGGAAGGGAGGTGTGCACCGCAGGTGGCCTGGGGAAGGCCTCGCTTGCTGCCGAGAAAGAGGGGAGATGGCTAAACTGTGCCAGCCCCCCAGGGTGACGGATACTCGAAGGGCGTGAGCATGAACTCTGAACCCGCACACAGCCGGGCTCACACCGTGGCTCGGCCACCTCCCTAGCTCTCCCGGCACCAGGCTCCCCACCTGGAGAAGGAGGTAACGACAGGACTTGCCCTACAAGGCAGCTGCGACCTCACAAAGAAGCTGGTACTGAGCCTTGCACATGGTCAGGGCTCAGTGAGGACCGGCTATGGCGTCCGGCACAGAAACCCAAGCACTGTCCGCTGTAAGGCAGCAGGACCTCAGAGACGTCCGTGGCCATTATCACTACTATTGATTAAGGAACAGCGACACAGACGATACTCACAGTCTTTTCTTATCCACCACTCGTTTAACCCGGATGGCTCTTTGTTCCGAGTAAAGTTTACATACTCCTGTTGTGGGGAAAACACCAGAACAGAGACCATTTAAAACCACTTCTCAGGCAAAGGTGTCCTTAACTATAATGAGACGCTGCAGTCTGCAGCTAGCAAAGCTACGCTTTGCACCGCATCTATTGTGAAATGCCACATTTGACTTTCAAGGTAAAACGAAATACTTTTTAGGTAATCTTCAATGAAATCCAAAACAGCGCTTCGGTGCTCCTTCACTTGCTGGGAGTGGATCTCCCTGTGGGCTGGAACAGAAAAGGACAACAGTCAGGTCTCTGCACTCAATTACACTGAAGAACAACAGTTCATCAGCTTCCTCAGGGCAGTTTCTCTATTGAAAGTATTTTTCAAAATACAGCAATAAAAAAAGCCTCATGTCAAGCGACATTACAGTTTTAAAAGAGTAAGATTTACTGGGCTTTGCAAGAGTAAAAGATTAAACCCGTAGAAAAACTGCAAAGAATTTACGGTTTATGGCAGCGCGCAGGGACCGGACTTGAGGCGGCTCACTTCGAGAGAGACGACCCCACATGTATTAACAGCATCCACTGCTCAAGCTGACCTTCAAGTAACACAGTTAAATCAAACTCAAGCCACACACCACCCAGGCCTGTCGGGGCTGTTTTCCAGCTTGGAATGCTCCATCCTCGCCTCAGCCATTCACGTTCCAAGCACCCCTCAGACACGGAGTTAAACCTTCCTCCCCAAGGAAGCCTTCCTGGACTGTCTTAGCCAGAGGATGCTGTCTGCAACTATCACGCTGTCTTCAAATCCATGCCATCCATGCGGGCAGGACAGCTCGCGTGCGCCGTGAGCCCGAGTGCCCATGTCAGGCAGGCCCCTGACGGCACTCTGCTAGTCCAACAGGCAACTCGATGTCTATTTTACACATAGAAACTGATACGGTTCAGTCAACAGGAAGTCCAAGCTCACACGGTTTGGTATGTAATTGCTGGTTTTATTCATAATCATGTATTTTCTAGGTCATTTCAAATGAATGTACAGGCCCTCAAGGGGAGAGGACACGGATCCCCTTTTCAGTACAGGGCTGCGTAACCTGAGATTCCCCCGAGGGATAGAGTGGATCCACGAGGCTGTGTATACATGGATCTCTCTGGCAAGAATGTCCACAGCTTTCATCAGACTCCGAGTGGCCCATCAGGGCTGTGACAGAAGCTTCCCAAATATAAGTCAGTGTCAAGAACACAGCGGTATCTGCCCACTCTGAACTCTGTGCTACTTAGTGCAATCGGTATCTGTCTAAGCACATTAAAAAAGAATCCAGGAAGATATATGACTTGGGAAGCTACCTCACTGCCTCAACAAAAGTGAAACATCAGTGGAAGTGACTGACTAGAAACCCAAGTGCCAACTATGGCTCTAAGCATGTGCTGAGTTCAACAGAATTCTTGTAACAACCTGAAGAGATACATGCTGGCACTGTCTCCATTTTATAGACGAAGAAACTGAGGCCCAAGGCGGTTAAGTGACTTGCCAAAGCCATGTGGGCAGAAAGTGGGGGGTTGGGGGGTGCACATCAGCCCCTAGGGCCCCACAGCCTCCCGTCAGCACGACACTTGGATCCCGAAGTCTCAACTACAGCCAGAGCGCTGTGATGACGCTCTTCCGTCCTCACCCACATGCCTGGAGCATGGCCCCCTAAACGCCACACACAACACAGGCGCACGCACCTTAGGAAACGTCTGGTTGTGTGTGGAGAGGCTCTGCCTACCCCTCCCTGACCTGTGTAACCCCAACTACGGCCTCTTCCGTACTTTTAACAGCTTAGGTTAACACACTGACCTAGAAAAAAGAATTTTAGAGTTTCCAAACCTAGATTTGAGCAGGGACACAAGAGAGAACATCAGCCAGTGTGCATACGAGCCTTGTGCAGTCAGAGGCGTGCCAGGGGCTCGGATGCCTCACCTTGCGTTCGCAGCTGCTGAATCGCCTCGGAGCAGGTCCTCATGAACGTCTGGGCGTCCTGGTCGATCTGGTCTCGCTCCGGGTCTGTCATCCTCCCATACCCAGACATGATATGGCTAAAAAAGAGGGAAAAAAGGTGTGTGTGTGGGGGGGGGGCACGCAAAATGTTAAAGCAGCAGCAAATGCCCACAAATGCCGCATGGACGGGGCGGGAAGGGAAGACGTGCCGTTTACGCCGAGACTGGATGGGGGAAGAGGAACGGGCCAGGCTGTGAGGTGGGAGAAGGTGCTAAGAGTGAGGCCAAGCCAAATGACGGCCGTTAGGGAGGAAAAGCTTCCTGCAGAGGCCGGGGCGAGGCGAGCAGGAACAGGGGTGGGGCTGCGCACCCAGGCCTCAGCAGGGACGTGGGCTCAGATGAAGGACAACGGGGTGGCCACTGAAGGCCTGGCCGTCACACAAGGGCAGAGCCAGAGATGCATTCGGAGCGCGCCCCCAGTGCAGCACCGTGGAGGCCCTGAGGCGCGTGTGAAAAGTTGTGTCAGGCGGCCTTTCTTCCGTGGTGACAAGCAGTCTTATAAGCTCACAATAAAAGACCTTTGGAAAACATTTCACTCCCGCCGAGACTAAGTTAAAAAACTCAACCGTTACTGAGCTAGCGAGGGTGCTCGCCTGCGACCAGGCAGCACCCTGAGGCTCGAAATGCCGTGAAGGACAGTGCCTTGCTCACCTTCCTAAGAGCTGGGCGGGCGTGGCGGCGTTGCTATAACACTGCAATTAAACACCGGACATTACAACTGAATTCAGAATCACCAACTATCAGGTGGAAAGGGACCTTGGATAATGCACAGAGTCCACTCACTCCATTCCCACCCCCTGGCCCAGCAGCCGCGCATCCCCACCGCCCCGCCCCACACGTGACCCACTTCCTGACACTCGCCCTCCTGCCCTGCACCCCAGCGTCCCTGGCTGCTTTGCTGCCCCCAGTCGACCACGCCCACTCCCGCAAGGTCTCCCCGCAGATGCCCTTCCCACAGCCGTCCACACGCTCCCTCCTCACTGGGACCTCCGATCACAGCCGGCTTGGCTGACCATCCCCTGCGCTCACCCCCAGCACTGGCCACCGTCGCTGATTCTTAGTGCCTGTGCTGGTTATTACGTTGCTGTCTCTGAGCTGCAAAGTCACCTTCTACTCGGCTCTGTGACACGGGCTGGGCCACTCCAGGCGGCACTGCTGCTCCGCTACTCCCTAGTCCTCGCCCGGCTTCATCTCCCTTACAGCACTTACTACTCCCTGAGGCGGTAATGTCCATCTCCTGCCAGGAGAACGTAGCTTCGTGAAAGCAGGGACTTGACCTTTTTCCTGTTTCCCCAAGACCTGAAATGGCATCCAGCACATAGTAGGTGTGCTAACATTAGCTGAACACTTAGCTTGCACCAGACACTACTCTCAATGCCTCAATGCCAATTATTTTATATACTTACTTAATCCTTGCGATTGACCCATTCATTCGCTTTTATACTAACCCACGTATGCCAGCACTGCAGCAGGGGTCGGGGTCCAAAGCTGAACAAGGCTTATTTCTGACCTCCGCACAGAGCAGGCACCAGACCACAGGGGGAGATTGACGCGGAACAGGGGGCACAAGGAACCGCACTGGATGGTGCTGGTCTGCGAGCGGACAGTGGGACCCAGGGGAGAGGGGTCACTTTGTGCAGGGTGGTCCCAGGCGGCAGAACAGGAGGTCAGTTCTACAAATCCCCAGCCCACGGGTCAGGGTCAGAATAGCCACACGACAGAAGGTGTACGTGAGGGTAACCGGAGTGTGAGGGGAAAACAGGAGCACACCAGGAGGTCCCCACAAACAGCTTCCACGCTATGTGCTCTCAGGGCCTCGGGTCACCGCAGGGGCAGCAAACCACATGCGCGCAGTCGGTATCTCCCCAGTGACTGTAGGACATGTATCAACCCTATTTCTCAAAGGGACATGGGTGGTACTACGATAAATACACATTTACCTAAAATTGTCCTGAACCTGCAGCAGCTATTTCTCCAGCATCAACAGGTTTCCCCCACAATACAACCATCACCAAATACTTCGCTTGCAGCTGGAGACGAGCCTGGAGATACAGAGGGCGGGGCTGCTGGTGCAGCCACTGGGGGATGGGGGTCGTTTTTTTTTTTTTTATTCTAGAGACAGAAAGCATGCAAGCAGAGGATGGGACAGAAGAGAGAGAGCAAGAGAGACAGCGAGCAGAGAGAGCAAGAGAGCGCACACACAAGCAGGGGATGGGAGTAGAGAGAGAGAGGGAGAATTTTAGGCAGGCTCCATGCTCAGCACAGAGCCCGACACGGGGCTCAACCCCACGACCCTGGGATCATGACCTGAGCCAGGATCAAGAATTAGATGCTCAACCAGCTGAGCCACCCAGGCACCCCAGGAGGATGTTAAACAGAGGAATCTGCATTTTGCGTGGGGCCCTCTGTGGTGGCCGGCCTGGAGGCAGATGAAAGCATAACTGGGTGGCCTGGTCACCATTAAGGGAAGAGATGAAGAGACCCTGGGCGGAGGCATCAGTGGGGAGGAGGCACAGAAGGTCCGAGAAAGACTGAATAGGTCGAGGACTGGCTGGATGTGCAGGGAAATGCGGAGAAGCCCAGGGCACAGAGCAGAGCAGGCGGGGGGGCGGGGGGGGAGGGATGACAGATGCTCAGGTGGCGTGGAGTTTAGGACATGACTGATGACAACATGGGGCAACTTGCAAGAAAGTTCAAGCTCTTATTTTTCTGTGATATTTTACAAACAGCACCAGCTCTATAATGGGCATTTGAAATATATTCATCAGAAGTAATGAAGGCTTGCTGGTGACATAGCTCCACATTAAGTATCACAATAACAAAATTATTACTATTTTGAAAAGGTTAACTATCTGGCAAATAAATTCCAAAAAATAATATATTCTCATAGGACATGTATACAGAAATTCATCAAACTTTAATTTTATTTACTTCCTTTATGAGGTACTGAGGGGTAATTTTATTACAGACCTCAATTTACCAAGATGTTACATTCAATTAAAGGAAACCATGTTACATACAGGTCTGGACTAGTCATTTTACTTCAGGGAGAAAGGAGGAAGAAACTGGGAAGTTTATTTACAGGTTTAGAAAGTTAAAGAAATATATATACTTTTAATTATTCGGTTGATCTGTAGGTTTAAAAGGGGCAAGTTCAAAACTGCAAAATACCATTGGCACTCTATTACTGTAACATGCAGTTAAATGCTTCCTGAAGGTAAGGAAGAGAAAGAGTGTAAATGATTTTATACTGTGTTTCAAAGGTTACTGAAAAGATATGGGCAAATGTTAAAGGCTACAGTCTTAGTTTTGCTATGAATATTACATAGGGGCAAGTATGGTACCCTGTCCACAGTACATGCCCAACAGACAGCACGGAATTCCCATGTTAATGTCTGGGCTTCAGATATGAACACAGCCCCTGCCTTCAGTAAATTACATCATGATAGTTAATATCCGCGGGCTTCCGTATATGCTCACACATCACAAAGGCTAGCAGTTACGAAAGCCTTCTGTGCATGAATACTACTCATTGTGTTAGGTTCTTCACATATATTTACCCATTTATTTCTCAAAACTCTATGAGGTGGGTACTATTACACTTCTCATTTTACATATGAAGCAACTGAGGCACAGAAAGGTTAAGTAACTTGCCAAGGTCACACAACTAGTAATTAGCAGAGTTGGAGTTTGAACAAAGGCATCCTGGCTCTGGAGTCTAGGCTCTTAATCACCACCCAGGGGACCTCTCATGGGGACTAGACTTCAGAAGAGAGGACGCTATTTTCCCCACTAGTTGATGGGGAGGAAGGGGATCTATGAACCAAATCCTGAAAGGCAGGATGTGGCCATGGGAGACAAGAGTGGACAGCCTTAGTAAGTAACAGGATGGACTCAGGAGAGAGCGGGCCTATCTGGAGAAGAGTCAGTGGTTCACTCTGGCCAGAGCACAGACCAGGCAGAGCAATGAGCTCGGGG
>NW_027551568.1:6041238-6053976 GCF_008692635.1 Crocuta crocuta | reverse complement strand
TCCTCCGGCACTAGCTGAAGGAGCGGCATTCTATGGCCCAGGGAAGGGCTGAGCCTCATGAAGATCAGCGTGACAGTACCTCATTAGATGGAAGAGAGGGGGAAGATCAGTCAACGGGTTATCGAAACTAGGCAGAGAATGCTGTCTTCATCTCTGTTTCTCTAGCGCTGTGTAACGGGTGAGTGCTAGTCCATTTCTGCCGGACTGAGCTGTAAGGGGCAATGGGCAGGGCATGGGTGGTGGCAGGGACNATCGAAACTAGGCAGAGAATGCTGTCTTCATCTCTGTTTCTCTAGCGCTGTGTAACGGGTGAGTGCTAGTCCATTTCTGCCGGACTGAGCTGTAAGAAAGGGGCAATGGGCAGGGCATGGGTGGTGGCAGGGATGGGGAAGGGGTGATGGAGCTGAGGGCTAAAGCTGTCAGGGACAGAAGAGATGTCGGAGGCTCAGCATCATCAGATCCTGGGATGCGGGGCCCAGGTGAGCAGCAGACTTTAGTACAAAACACAGAAGAGACACCGTGCTGGAAATATGGAAGAAAGAAACCGCTACTAAGGCCTGTCCTTACAATGCAGTATAAAAGGACAGAAGGAATGCTCTGGAGACCAAATGTTCCATGCCTGACACTTCTGAAAAAAGAAACCAGGGCAAATGGGCTTAGAATCATTTGATGATAAAATCTGAGGAAACTAAAGGAGATTTTAAGTACCAAAGGATGGCGTTCTGAAGTTCTGTGCTCTTATTTTAAGGAAAAAGGGAAAAGTCACTGTGACATTCACTTTTGTGGCCACAGACTGAGGCAGGCAGGGGGCTACGAGCCATGGCCGGACAGGCTGAAAGAGCAGGACACACAGGTGCCATCCAGACACGGAAGGAACAGACGGCTTTCACGTGATGGGCACTCAACAAACACTTGCTGCACGGGCCCTGTGCAAGTGATCTGACCACTTGAGTCCTAGCCTCCAGAGGGCCACTTGGCAAAGTCCGGCTCCGGGAAGGAGCCAGGGAGTGGGAGCCGACAAGGCGGAACCATCTGGAGTCAGAGCCAGAGACCAAGGACAGTGGGGGCTGATAGAGGGCCGACAGTTGGCTGCATGCTGTGTAGCTGAGTTTAGGAACAAGTAGGAATCAGACCCACAGAGATCACAGTATTGGCTCCATCCGGGGGGGTGGTCCTGAATGGTGCCGGGCAGGTGTGCTACATGTGCCTTACCCTGCTCCCCCTGCACTCCTCAAGCCCTCCTCAGGGTGAGAACTGCTTCCTGGTTTCTGAGACTGCCCCCGGGGTCCCCCCACTCCTCCCAGCCTCCTCGGCTGGGCCCGCAGACACGGCCTGCACTCTGCTCCCAGGGTGGGTGGCTGCCCCCCCCAGCTCTGCCCCATCTGACACCAGGGCAGCCCCTGCAACGCTCCTCCTCTCCCCTGCGCCATCGACCGTGTGCGCACAGCGCCTCACCAGTGCTGGCACGCAGGAGGCACTACGTGCGCAGGTACCAACAGCATTGCTTCCTGTCTACCGGCTCTCTCCCAACAAACGTGGCATCCTTTCTCCCAATTTAAACAAACAGAACAAAACGAACCCTCTCAATTCTACGTCTCCTATGAGTTACGGCTAATTTCTCCCTTTTTTCAGGTAAAACTTTGCCAACAAGTCTGCACCCAGGCGCCCATTTTCCAGACCACCGTTGCTTGACCCCACTTTCCTCACTCCTGGGTCCTTCTCGCTCCCAGGGCCCCAGCGGCCCCCACNTACAGTCAGAGGTTGAGGGGTGCCTAGGAGAGGCTCAGTTGGTTGAGCGTCTGACTTTGGCTCAGGTCAGGACCTCACAGTTCCCGAATCTGAGCCCCGCATCAGGCTCACTGCTGTCAGCACAGAGCCGGTTTCAGATCTTCTGTCCCCTCTGCTCTCTCTGCCCCTCCCCCACGCGTGCTCAAGCTTGCTCTCTCAAAATTTTTTTTTTTTTGAGTTGAAAACTACCGCAAAGTGACAGAACAGCACCCTTGTACAGCAATCTTCTAAATGCGTGGAAATACGCTGCAGTTCAGTTATGCCGTCTTGTGTGAATCTCTCACTCAGCTGGTGAGGGATTGTCAACCTCTCTGTTTAGAGCAGGGCTCCACACGCTCTTTGAAAAGGGCCAAGAGTAAACACATTAGACTCTGCAAGTTGTACAGTCTGCCACAGCCATTTAATTCTGCTGTTGTAGTGCAGAAGCGGCCAGAGAATGTGTAAATGAATGGGTTTGGTGGTGTTCCAATAAACTCTATTTATGGACACTGAAATCTGAATTTCATACATTTTCATATGTGGTGAAATCTCAGTCTTCTCCAAGCTGTTTAAAAATGTGAAAACTATTCTTAGCTCACAGACTGTACAAAAACAGGCAGCTGGGTGGACTTGGCCTATAGGCAGTAGTTCGCTAACCTTGGTTTAGAGAAAGACATCGAGTTTCACAGATTAAATGACTTTCTTGGGTTCACAATGCTAATGAGGGAGTAAGGGGGGCTTGAACTAAACCAACAGGTGAAACATCCGCCTTGCCGGATGCCTTTTCAAGGCAAAGGGAAGTTAACAATGGATTTCCAGGAAAGACCTCTACGGCCATTTATGTGACCTAAGTGGTCAGGTACAAAGAAAGGAGCCAGACAGAGAGGCTTATGCCAGTTTCGTTAAGTTTCCCAAAATGACTGTAGCCCCCACTTCTATGGACTATCAGATCAGTATCTGATGCACACACACACCTCTGGAAATGGAATGTACACTGCCATCTAGTGTTGAACTACTATTTTAACAGAGAGCTTAAAAATAAGGTCTTCCAGGGGCGCCTGGGTGGCTTAGTCGGTTAAGCGTCCGACTTTCGCTTCGGTCATGATCTCGCGGTTCGTGGGTTTGAGCCCCGCGTCGGGCTCTGTGCTGACTGCCAGCTCAGAGCCTGAAGCCTGTTTCAGTCTGTGACTCCCTCTCTCTCTGACCCTCCCCTGCTCACGCTGTCTCTCTCTCTCTCCTAGAAATAAATAAAAATATTAAAAAAAAAATAAAAAAAAAAAAAAATAAGGTCTTCTGGTACTATGCACTAAGAGTAATAGTTTTACTACATGCCAAGACTATACGAATAAAGTACACTTAAGACTACAAAATTACTTACGACATCATTTCATACACCCCACTCAACTTCTCATTAGTTCACACAGTACACCTGAAGCTGAGTCCTGTGGGGGACAGGCCACATCACCGCCAGGTAGAAACGGAGACCTGGGATGCTCAGGAGATAAGGGGTCTGCCTCTGTCGAGAGCTGGAGTCCATTCCAGAAACCATTCTGGAAGGCTCAATCAAAATGCTTTCTCTCTTTTGAAAAAGCAACCTAACCAAACCCTCTCTAGATGCAAGAAATGCATCTAAATGACACGTTCACATGACCTGCGGCCTTCCATCATGGGCACAGCAGGTCTGTGCCGAGAAAGTGGGTCTCATTCATGTCTACATGTCTCACAACATGTGTGGCACTGACACACGTACGAACACGTGGCGGTATCAGTGCTGAAGGTCGTGCCGTGGGGGTACTGGGACTTTGAGGGGCTTGTAGTACAGCGGGGGGTGGGGGGACGGACGGTCCTTCCTGCCTGCAGACCCCACTGCCAAACCGACCTTCCCCACTACAACTCTGACTTCATAAGTAAAGCACAAGGACAAAAGGCTCAAAAGCAATACAGGTATGGAAAATAATTCAGTCACCAAAGCCATGGTAAGAGGTATGGACTTACCTATATGCATTGATATAATCTTTCCTGTGTTCCAGGAGAAAGTCTCTCAGTTTGCCAATGTGCGAAATCTAGAATGAAAAGAAAGCAAACCATTTAGATAGACAGACATATAGATAGATATACTCACATGTGATTTAAATTAATAGAGGATGGAATGCAGGTTGTAAAGAATTTTGAAGCTACAAATGGGACAATTCTGGTTTGATTCTCACGTGTAGCTGACCTTAACAATGTGGGGGTAAGGGGCGCCAACCTCCACACAGTAGGAAATCTGTATATAGCTTCTGACTCTGCAAAAACTCAACTACTAGGAGCCTACTGTTGACAAGTGGCTTTACCCATAACATATATGGTCAGTTCACATGTATTTTGTATGTTATATCACATACTAAATTCATACAAAAAACCTAGCTAGAGGAAAGAAAATGTCATTAAGAGAGTGGTAAGAAAGAGAAAACCCACTTACAAGGCTACACTGCATTTGTACACATGTGTGCACCATGCAACACAAACCCATGTTGTTTGAGGGTCGTCTGTCTTCATTAACTTGCTGGCTGATGTTCCCAAAGTCACCCCCATGCCTGTAAGTGCTGTGACAGATCTAAGATGTTATGAAGAGATGGTCTCTAAGGAACTTCCAGATTAAGATAATGCATGTCTAATATCTACACAGCACATGCTCAACAAAGGCCAATTCCTTTCCTATGTGTCTTCTATCTAAAACTTTCTAGATAAAAACTGCCTCTTCCAAGTGTTCTGGGGACGGTTTCTAAGGCTGGAGGCGCCAGGCATACAGGTAGAGCCCTGCAGAGCCGCAGATTTAAAAGCCTCAGAGGCAACGACGGATCCCCACATGGCACCTCCCCGATGGCCTACTTCCATGGATGCAGACAGACCAGGAGGCACAAAGGATGGTATGTGTGACGGTGGGTAATGAGCATAAGACAGGCGTACTCTAAAACACCTACCGTGTGCCAGGTACTGCATGTGGAGCTAGTGCTTAAAAACTAAGTACAATGAAATAAAAAGAGGTAGGAAGAAATCTGGGTTCATGACCGACAGGGACCAAAGTGTTTCCGGAGGGAGAGAATGATGAGCTAGGCCGGGGGCCTGCTCTGCCCTCTGAGCATGCTCACGCTAGTTTCCTCTTAATGCCCTTTGCACTTAAGCCGGACGTACCCAACCCCGGCCTTGAAGGTACCGCTGAACCTTCAGCTTTTCCAGGACAGTTCTGTCCAGGCCAACTAGGGCTAATTCTCACTTTGCTCTCAACTTAAGAGCACTTCTGCATGCCACCCACGTGGCACCATGTCACGCGGCCATGGCCTCTGGTGCCCTGTCAGTGGGACTGTGAACCGCAGGGGCAGGGCTGTGCGGCCTCCACACGGGCCTCACTGCCGCAGGACGCACGGGGGCGGTCAGGGAGGACTCGCGGGACGAGCCTATGTCTAAATACAAACAGTGGTGATCACAGAAAAAACACTCGGCGTTTGTTGGGAGACAGGTCAAGAGGGGATCAGTTAAATTTCTCACAGAGTCGAGATAAATATAAACACGGCTCAGAAAAGTACCTCCGGGCACCTGAAGAGCAGGAATCACGCTGAAAATGAAGTCTGGCCACAGTACTGGCTGCTCTGCCAGATAACGAGTGGGGGTTGAGAGTGTCCCCTGGCCCTGGCCGGCACTTTCACTCACGCCACCTCGCTCTCCTCCCGGGACTCATCCAACACTACACATTCAGCGCTTTAGCGCGTGGCAGGGCTTACGGTCCAACTCAGGACCATCTGAGGTCAAGTTCGGCGTGTTTTCCTGTACAACGAGCTGCCTTTCTCACAACCTTATTCCTATTTTCCACTCAAGCTGCGTTACAAAATCTGACTTTTAAGACTGTTGGGGAAAAGATTCCAGAGAAGTACAAACGAGGTGTTGACTGCACCACATAGGAGAATTGATCGTGCTGAGAAGAAACTGAGGGCTGAAGGGGGTGAGGGGGAGGGGAAGGGGGAGATGGGCATGAGGAGGGCACTTGTGGAGATGAGCGCTGGGTGTTATATGGAAACTAACCTGACAATAAACTATATATATAAAAAAAAAGAACTGATCAAGTAACTTGCCTGTTTCAAACCTTTCAGTGGTTTCTGTCCCCTGCCCAGGCCCCGCCTACAAAAGGCCAGGTAAACGGTGGATGCCACGGTACACCTGGCAGTGGTGAGTTCTGGATTTAAAGTACACTGCAGCCAGGGGCATCTGGGTGGCTCAGTCGCTCGGGCAGCCAGCTCTTAGTTTTGGCTCAGGTCATGATTTCATGGTTTGTGGGACTGAGCCCCACGTCAGGCTCTTGGAGCCTGCTCGGGACTCTCTCTCCTTCTCTGTCTGCCCCAACCCCTGCTCGTTCTCTCTCTGTCTCTCTCTCTCTGTCTCCCTCACCCTCTCAAAAATAAAGAAACATTTGAAAACATTGCAGCCAAAGGAAGCAGTTCTAAGGCTGACTTGCCAAAGGGCAGCCAATAAGTCCTCTGGAGTCAAGTCCGAACTCCCAGAAAGCACTCAAGGCCCTTCGCGGTCCAGCTCCAGAGTCCCGTGTGGCCTCAGGCCCTGCCACACCCCCACGAGGCTCCAGGCCCCAGGCGCCAGGGATTCCCAGCACGGACTGCCCTCCCCACCTTGCCCCTGCAGGCTTCCCCTCCTCTTTCCCTCCCTGCACCTGCTCCATGCCCCCAGGCACAGCCAGACCCGACTCACCCAAAAATGTGGCACATCGACAGCCCCTCTTCATGCCCTCCCTTCATGACCACAGGGACGAATTTCAGACCAACTGCCCCTCACCAGACCCGAGCTTCTAGACGGTATCGGGTCCCTTCCTGTGCTGGTCAGGCACAGCTCTCAGAGCAAAGCAGAGCCTCAAAAACGTTTACTAAATGTTGAAAAAATAGCGGGTACTGAATAAGCCCTAAAGGATGGTATTTACTGTTGCAGGTACGGTAACGCCACCCCCCAAAGCCGTCCGAGTCCCTGCAACCTGTGAACGCGTTATGTTATAAGGTCAAGGACAGTGAACATAGTAGGCGGGATTAAGGTTGCTCATCCGCGGGTATCCTGGCTCCTCCGGCAGGAAGGCCCCGTATAATCACAGGGCCCTTGAACGAGGAAGAGGAAGGAGAGAGGGGCAGGGGGATGCGGTGGGAGGAGGGCTGCCGGCTCGCTCTGAAGCTGGAGGGGGCGCGGGGGACGCGGTCAGCCTCCCCAGGCTGGGGGCGAGGAAACGGGTTCTCCCCCACAGTCTCCCCAGGAAAGAACGCAGCCCTGCCAAACCTGGACTTCAGCCCACAAAGTCCTGTCTNTCCTCATTTTTGCTGTTTTAAGCCACTGGGTTTATGGTAAATTGTTACAGCAGCAATAAAAAACTGATACAGTTTGTCCTAGCTTAAGCTGCTATAACAAAATACCACCGGCCGCGCGGCTTAAACCACAACACAGTGTTAGAGTTTGGGGGGCTGGGAAGCCCCAGATCAAGGTATCAGTAGATGCAGTGTCTGGTGGGAGCCTCTTCCTACGGTGCAGAATGTGCCCTCACGTGGTGGGGAGGGGTCGCTGCCAAAGTCAGAGTATTTTTTAATTNCACAAAGCCCACCGCCTTCCACCTGACTGATGGCCGGCCCACCACGGATGACTTTTTATGCCCACGAGCTGTGGTTTGACTACACTGGCAAGTTCTAAGCAAGAGTCCTCTGTCTCTAACAGAAAACAGAGTTTAAAACGAGAACTGAATTACAGGCTAAGAGAGGAAAGGAGGAAAGGAAAGGAAGGCAAGAGCTGTTTAACATCTGCGCTGTACCGGTCACGTTACAAGGGTTATTTTGTTTAACGGACAACAACCCTGTTGAAATAGATTTTTTTTCTTCTTGGTGGAGAGAAACCAAAGCCCAGAGAGGCGGACTTCACGACAGAACCGGGGCTGGAACCCCTAATCACACTGGGCCAGCACAGGCTCTCTCAAAACCGTTAAATTAACGTACGTGCTGGTGTTCTCTAGTTTCATTCAAGTTGTTTTAATGCCTGCAATGTACTGTTACTCCGCTAGTTTAAAAAACTCCCACCGAATACTTAATGATATCATGGAAGTATAATGAACTCTTAGGTGTGATAATAGTGAGCATTATGATTTACTTTCCTGTTTTTGAAATCCTCATCTTTTAGAGAAATACACTGAAATTTTACAAATCAAATAGGATACCTGAGATTTGCTTCAAAACAATACGGGATGGCGGGGTGGAGGGTTGCATCAGACGAAGCAGGAAGTTGAGAGAGTTGAAGATGGACACGTGTACCTGCGGCTTCCTCATACCATCCTGTCTATTTCAGGATTCATTTTAAATCTCCCTCAATAAAAATTACTTTAAAACATCTCCCATTTAGGGGTGCCTGGGTGGCTTAGTCGGTTAAGCCTCCGACTTTCGCTTAGGTCATGATCTCACGGTTCGTGGGTTCGAGCCCCGCGTCGGGCTCTGTGCTGACTGCCAGCTCAGAGCCTGGAGCCCATTTCAAAGTCTGTGTCTCCCTCTCTCTCTGACTCTCCCCTGCTCACGCTGTCTCTCTCTCTCTCCTAGAAATAAATAAAAATTTAAAAAAAACAAAAAACAAAAAACATCTCCCATTTAGCGCTTTCTTCCCTTAAAACACTTTTAGTCATTTTGAAGTATGGATTTTCTGCTGTCAAACTAGTAATAATCCACACTTGAACCAACAACTAAATTCCACACACAATCTCTACCGACTTTATTTCTAAGTACTTGCGATCTTTGCTTAAAATTCCATTTTTTTAAAGTGTAATCTCTGTTTTACTATTTTCTTTCCAGAGAACAGTTGTTCTTTAATCCTTAAGGAGTCAGCTCTTTACATGGGCTCTGGTGGAGGTCATGGGGCAGCACCACAGGTCTAACTCAGGTGGCAGTGTTGGGTCCTTCCGTGCTTTACGAGAGCGATTCCTGACTACCTTGCTGTGGATGGCACAACTCACCCAGCAATGTAGTTTCATGTACGGCCTGGGAAGCACACAGGCGTCGAAGACACCCGCTTTGGAAATGTCCCTGACTCTGGTGGCCTCTACTATGTTCTGGATAACGAACTTCTTGGCTTTGACCTTGGGCATCCAAGGGGTGCAGCTGGTGCAGCAAATAAATAGGCTGCATGTGGCCGCGGCCCTTTTTGGCATGACCATATTCCTTCTTTTCTTGGTCATCATGGAAACAAGGACCTGAGAGGGCGCTTGAAATGCCATTTACCAGGGTCAAAACCTTCATGAGAAGAGAGGCCGCACTGGCCGCATTCCTGGAGCTGTGTGCACTAGCTCACCTAATTCACCTCGCATGACCACGGGGACACCGACATGCCTGCTTTACAAGTGAGAACACGGAGTCAGAGATGGGCTAAACGGCATGCACGGGGACAGCTGGCGGGGAAGCCTGGCCGGCGCCCGGGTGTTCTAAGTACCGGCTTGTGCTCTGAGCCTCCAGGTTCAGGCACAGGCCGTGGCTAGGTCACAACTACAGTTTTCCAGTACGGCATTCACAAAGGGATGCCTGGGAACTGAGAAAGTGTCTGCGTGAGGAACGTCAAGCTGCTCCTTTCTTCTTCTATCCCGTATTCAGCAATGCACTACACACTTGCTTACAGCCAACGGCAACTGCCATTCGCTGAGTGCCAGCCACGAGTGTGTGAGAGGCTGTGCATAAACTGCTTGGCACGGGCTGTCATGGGCTCTCCCCAGAACTGGACCAGTCAGACATCACCCCCAGTCCTATTTAAGAAACATGAAAACTGAGGCCA
This sequence comes from Crocuta crocuta, assembly GCF_008692635.1. NCBI lineage: Eukaryota > Metazoa > Chordata > Mammalia > Carnivora > Hyaenidae > Crocuta > Crocuta crocuta. Next base: position 6,044,388 of record NW_027551568.1, on the reverse strand, counting down.
TGCAAGGTTNGCCTGGGTGGCTCAGTTGGTTAAGCATCTGACTCTTGCTTTCAGCTTAGGTCATTCACGATCTCACGGTTCATGGGTTTGAGTCCCGTGTCGGTCTCTGCACGGACAGTGTGGAGCCTGCTTGGGATTCTGTCTCTTGTCTCTCTGCCCCTCCCCAACTCGCAAATGCATACTCCCTCAAAATAAGTAAATAACCTTAAAAACAAAAAGACAGAGAACTGAGACTGATCACAGGTCTCTGTGACTCAAAGGCAAAGTCACTTATCCTGTATTAGACGGTCAAAAGACTACTAATATTTAACTTAATAAAGTTTGAAGTTTTTCTTCCCAGTAATACAAGCTGGGTTTCATGTGACAGTATTTATGTCCAATGCTGATTTTAAAAAATGTTTGTAACTACAGCAGATACAGAAAGATCTGCAAGACAAGTGACCACACAGTGCTCGTTTTAAAAGTCACCTATATGTTAAAGTAGGAATAGCCACAGATCTGAAGAGAATGTTTCCACTGGCTCAAGCCATCTCCTCCCAGGTCAGCTGCTCTGTCGTGTTCTGCAACACGACAGGCGTGGAGGTGGCAAAGCCACCTGGATGTGGACGGGAGGGCCCACAGCCACAGGCAAGGACAGAAAGACCAGCAGCACAATGGTGACCAGTTTACCCTGGGTATCAATCATCAAACAACCTCAAAACATGGCTTAAACAAACAATGAAGGCAACTTCCCCGACTGCTTTTCTTCCCTGCGTTTGAGCTCCCCTACGGCCACCTTTGGCTCGGGTCAGGTATGGGCGAAGGAGCAGACTCCGGGCAAACAGCGGCGGGTCTGGGTGCAGCAGGGCAGGCAAGAGACAGAAGGGTAAGAATCCAGGGAGCTGGCAGAGATTTTGGGTTCTGACCTCTGCTTTGCCACCCACAGCTGAAGGGGACCCTGGAACCCCACTCCATAGGCTTCAGGTGCAGGGAGACTTCAGTGGGACCAATATTCCTGGCCTCAGAGGGAAGAGGAGTGACCTAACCGGTTTATGATTTGGAGAAAGGAATGAGCATGCTCAGCTCCTTCTCGCCCTTTCCTTGTTTCACATCAGACAGACAATCAGCCACCAGACAGGGGCTATTCTGACCCAAGCTCCCCCCATATTTTGCTACAAAACTAGAGCCAGGCTCCCTGTGTAGATTTTCATGTTCTGACTCCGGTATTTCTCTTTCAGGTGGCTCCAAAATTGGGCTGAGAAGAAAGGGGTGCTTTTATAGGCTCCCCTAAACTCTTAACCTTTGCCAAGTGAAATTTTGAGCAAGTTGCTTAATCTCCCTGGGCTTCACTACAAAGAGAGAGTGGTAAACATAATTTTTAAAAAACAGCAGTAGCACGAGCTAAGTGCCAGCTTTTATTGGAGCATCCTACTGGCGGGCACCAATGTCAATACTGTGCATCCATTATCTCATCTGCTCCTGACAGCCCTGGGTGGGTGGGTCCCCTTACAATCCCAGGTCACAGATGAGGAGACATGAGGTATACATTCCATATACATGGTTCAAAATCAATAGGAGATTGTACTCCCAAAGCAAGCGTCTGCTGCTGCTTTCTCCAAATCCACAAACATGACCCCGCCATCCCATCTGAGCACAGCAGGTGGGTGAGGCTTGCTTTTACCACAAGTGTAGAAGGGACATTTTGAGATCAAAAGTACTCGAAGCTGAGCTGAGTTGTTCCGGTCGCCAGGTAGGGAACGGCACAAAGCTAACAGCCACGCTCTAGGATCAGCCAGGATCTGGCCTCTTCAGGAACTTGACACTTAATCAAACAAGTGATCTGAACTGCATTCTAAAACTACAAGTATTCTTCTGACCTGTTCCTTTCTTTCTCTGGACATAAACGGAGTTCACTTTTAAGTGGCTATACTTAAGTAAGACTAATTGCCCAAATCATCCAGACACTGAAATTCTCCACACCCCATCTACCATAAAAAGTGTAGTTCCTAATTCAGATGCATTTGAGAGGGAAAGAAAGATCCTCGCACCGCTTGTCTGTGTACATAAAAGGTTTTATAGGAGGGACCAAACAAAACCCCAAACATCCCAGCACGCGCACTGTGACATCCTGTGAGGGGCCCTGGGTGAGCTGGGCCGCTGACCTGGATGGTTATCCCACAAACATGCCGTTGAGCACGGAGGAGAAAGCAAGGTTGCCCAAAGCGTGTACTGCGTGAGGCGCTCATGGGAGAGATATGAAATGATACCTAAGTTGTGCACGTATACACAGAGGAAGCTAAGACCCTGCTCGTCACAATACTGATGGCTGGGTGGGGGGTGAGATTTGGAGATTCTGCTTTCTTTCTTAATACGTTTTTGTACTTTAATAGTTTTCTATAATCGAAATAAATAATCTTTGTAATCAGACAAAAAATATTTCTAGACAAACAGGCCAATCTTCCCACATACTTCCTGACAGAGTGTACAGCGGCTCCGCATTCCTGACAAATTGGGCCCGATTCCTTAAGCCCGAGGTCCCTGTGGACATCCCCAGATTGGAAGGCGGCCACCTACCCGATCCCAGTCTTCTGCCTCAAGCCCTCTGCTCAAGTGATAACACCTCCTCAAAGTCTTCTCTGCCGCTCACAGGCCAGGTCAAGGCCCCTCCTGCACATGGCTTTCTTCCAGAAACATTGCCATCTTGTGAAATGTTTTCACGTCTATGTGGCGTAAGCTGCCCGGGCACACGCCTAGCCCAAATCGGCTCCCTAGTGGCGATTCAGGATTCCGAACCAAAATGATTTGTCTACCCCTTTGACAACTCAGAGTAGGGCGGCTCATACTTCACTTTACCCACTAGATGGCGACACAAGTCTTACCGCTGTAGTAATAACCGGGACTCTAAAACACATCACCATTTTTCCCCAAGGGCTTTTAAAATTTCTCTGGTGCTTTGTTTTTTGATCCAGAATCAAAGGATTATTAAAGGTTAATTGTTCTGCGCAGGCCGAAGCTGAGATGCCATTGTTTGAAAATACGCACGTGCTCTTGGATGAATCCAAGAGATGTGAAAGGAAGGCACAGGGGGCAGGCTGGGCACACGGGGAGCGCCAGGCGCCGGGGCACGGCTGCCGTCTGCCAGCCCAGGCGCAGGCCCAGCTCGGCCACAAG
>NW_027551568.1:6026596-6041153 GCF_008692635.1 Crocuta crocuta | reverse complement strand
GGGGGGGGGGATGGGTTTTGTAAATTACCCAAAGCAAGCTACACTGTAAAACAAAAAGCCTGCTACAAAACGGTGGGATATTCTCCTCAAAGGATGACTGCCTTTATCACTGTGGGGAGAGTTCAGGGCGGTCACAAGTATCCTTTGCTGGTCACAGCAGTGGTCTGACTTGCAAGCCACCCCCCACCCCAAGCTAGGAATTCTGTTCTGCTGGCACTCACAACACTTCCAACAAAGGCCTGATTGATTATGAAACACTAAGTACCGATTTGCATAATTTGCCTCAGCAAAAAACAACCATTGTTCAAGATTAAAGAGACTCCAGTAGGTCCCTCTGGCATATTGTAAAAAGTTCCCTGTAACACAAAATCATTATTTTTTTTTTCATTCAATCAGTGGACACAGCTTGCTGTTCAGTTTAGTATGCAGCCAAAGGCACAGCCAGAGCCGCTGCTGTATAAATGTTTGCCAACTACTGATAAGCTGAGATGGTTTTTCACAAGAATTGTGTTCCCAAGTTTAATTTGGAGGCCCGCTAACTAAATTCTGAATCCACCCCCTTCAGTCATAATTGAAAATGCATCGATACCAATTACAGCTGAAGGTTCAGAACCAAGGCGCCTCTGGAGCCCCGTGCCCCCGCCGTGGGTCCCTGTGCCAAAAAAGAGCTCCCACTGACCCGTCACCCACAAAGGAGCCTGGCAGTGCCACACACATTCCATGGTCCCCGGGTCCCAGCAGCTGGTCTGTTAGGAGACTGCATCCATGAACTGGCCCTTTCTTGCTTTCTTCTCTTCTTCAACAACTGTTTGGGAAGCAAGCGCCCCCAGCAGTGGCCCCCTAATTTCTACTGTGTGACACCCCCCTTCAATGAATGCAGGGACTTCTGGCCACTCTCTACCCTTCCTCAAAAACTCCTGAGGCTCCCTCCTCCTGCCCTCCCCGAACCACCACCCTCCCGGACCCCACTCTCTCTGGGTCCTCAAACCTCTGGCAAACTTTCATCACCTCCTCTGCCTCTGCTAACGCGGGAACCTTACTCAGGTTCCGCGCTCACACGTTGGGGCTAGACTCACCGCTCCCAGCTCCCACCGGGCGGGTNTCCTCAAACCTCTGGCAAACTTTCATCACCTCCTCTGCCTCTGCTAACGCGGGAACCTTACTCAGGTTCCGCGCTCACACGTTGGGGCTAGACTCACCGCTCCCAGCTCCCACGGGGGCGGGCGGCTTTCCTCCCCACCTCGAACACGCCCACCCAGCCTCTGCCTTCCTCCCCTGTTCCAGGTGAGTGCGTCCAACCCCCACCGCGGTCCCGGCTGGCGCCTCCCAACCTGGAGTGTTAATTATGCAACCCCTCACATTCAACCCGGCTGGCTACTGGGTCCCTCCTGGTCCCCTTCCTGGTCCCCCAGGGAGAAGGAGCCTCTCTCTCTTGATCCCTCAAGTTAGAAAGTTTCAGCTCTTCCCTCTTTTCTACCCCACAAATTAAATTGGTCAGCCAGGCCTATCCATTCGAGTTCAACATCTGCCAATGGAGCTGAACCACGGCCACCCTCCCCGGGCGCTCCCTGCACCCACCCCACATTCCGGACCCAAGGGCCTTGCCCAGGCGCAGCCTCCTCTTCTGCCTAGGCACTTGGGCCCCTCCTGTTCTCTCTGCCTACGGTGACTTCTTTCTCATCAATTTTCCACTCAAATGTGCTGGGCCCAGGGAGGAATCAACACAGGACTGGGGGGTTGCTCCCACGTTCTCTGCACAAAGCCTTCCTTGAGGCACGCTGCACCTGTCAGCTGGATGTTATACATGTCACATACGTTACACATGCACGTATACATACATATTTACAAACATACAAATGTTAGCTCAATAGGTAAAGTGCTCTATTCCATCAGTCTAGAAACCTCGTTAGAACACACAAGGCGATTGTGACCTACAGGAAAGTGTAATCAGTAGCTAAATAGCCTGTTCGGGGTTCTTGCTGAGAGCCAGTGCCACCCTTACGGGACTGCAGTTTCCAGAATTCAGCCTGTGTTGAGAGGATGATTAACATTTGCTGGTCTGAATTTGGTGGCCTAACATCTCATGTCAGCAACCTGAAAAGTACTGCTTCTAATAAATATTAAGTTTCTATCCCTTTAAGAAACTTAGAAATTAAAAAAAATGAAATCTTAGGTTCTCAGTGAGATAATCAAAGAACTCAGGACCTAATCCTGAACGCTTAAGAGCCCTACACAGCGCTGAACGACCCACGGAACTCAACGCAACTTTCACTTTTAAACGTCTCGGACCTCGTCAACCTCAAAACACAGCAGAAGTTTATCATGTTCTCAGCCTTCTCCCCTCATTTCTCAGGCCCCACCTTCTCTCTACATCTCCTCGGCTTCATGATCACACCTTAATCTAAGTAAACATTTTCCTTCTCATTCTTCCGGCTCCCAAACTGCGCTCACTTGGCATTGCCAGCACATTCCCAAACTCTGCCCACTCCTGGCCCATCTGGCCTTCCTCTGTGCCTCACACATGCACCATGGTACACAGACTACAAAACAAGTGAATCTCTCTTCCTCGATTCTCAAGACCAGAAGGGCCTGGAAGACACTTACCTGCTTTGATGGTGGGGAGCTCACCGTGTCTCCGAGGTCACCCATTCCAGTCGGAACAGGACAAAGTTCTTTTTCCCTCTGAATCAGGTTCAGCTCTTGGGTTCCCCCTCCCCCCCCCCACCTCTGTGAGGCCCTCTGAGTCTTCTGTCTTCTCTAAGCTAAACATTCTCAATCCACTCGAGTTTTCTTTGGTCTCCTCTGAATGCCGCAACTTACGGGCCTCAAAAATCAAATGTGGTTCCCAGGACTCAATATTCTGGGAAATGCAGAGAAAGGCAGAAACATCGCCTCCCTTGTTCTAGCTTCCAGGTTTCTATTAATGCCGCCTAAGAGCATGTTCACTGTCACATCACTGAGTCAGGACGACTTAATATCTAACATTATTTCTTCCATGACTGGTACTGCTGACTTACACCTTCGCTATATTCACATTTTCCCCTGGCTTCCTGTTATTTGCCTTTCTGCCCATTCTGCCATTAAAGACACTTATAATTAAAAATAACTTTAAAAATGGGATGAAAATAGGGCTGGAAAAGCATGGAATTATAGTCCCCTCCATGTGGACAATGAGGTCAACTGGTCACAGATGGCCCCACAGTCCAAATCCTCAGGCCATTAAAAAAACAAAAGGTTCCCCTACAAAATATCCTGGAGACCTTGTGAGGTGCCTTCTGAAAGCAGGTCTTCTCCTCACCTACCTGTCTGGCAACTGACACTAATGAGCCTGGGGGGGTGGGGACAGGTATGGCTCCTGCTTCACGAGCCTGTGCTGGTTAATCATCACTACTTTCTTCTGTGTGTGCCTGGAAACCTTTCTTTTATTTGTTCCCCTGACAAATACGTAAGACCCAGAACAGTCCAGGCACAGTAAGAAAGGAGGTAATAAAGAAGAGACCAGGGGCACGTTGGTGGCTCTGTCAGTTGAGCATCTGACTTGGGCTCAGGTCATGATCTCACGGTTCGTGGGTTCGAGACCCGTATCGGGCTCTGTGCTGACAGCTCAAAGCTTCAGATTCTGTGTCTCCTTCTCTCTCTGACCCTCTCCTGCTCACGCTCGCTCTCTCTCTCTCTCTCAGAAATAAATAAAAAAACAGTAAAAAAAAAAAAAAACGAATAGAGGAGGGGTTCCAACCCAAGGTCCCTACATGGCTTCACACTGCTTTTCAGGCCCCTCCAAACCCTGTCTGGTACAGAGATTATGCATAAAGCATGTATTCAGGGACTATGTGTGCAGAGATGATGTTCTGTGTGTACAGAAACTGTGTGTGTGGAGATTACATGTGTAGAGATTGTGTTTAGTGTGTGCAGAGCGCATGTGTGCAGAGTGTGTGTGTGCAGAAACTGTACATGAAGTGCAGAGACCGTGTGCTCAGAAACCGTGTGTGCAGAGACCATGTGCAGAGACCGTGTGCTGAGCCGGTGTGTGCAGAGACGGTGTGTGCAGAGTGCGTGGTGTGCAGAGACTGTGTGTGCAGTGCAGAGACCGTGTGTGCAGAATGCATGTGCAGAGACGGTGTGTGCATATACTGTGTACAGACAGTGAGTGCAGAGTGTGTGCAGAGACCATATGCAGAGACAAGTGTGTGCAGGGTGTGTGCACAGTGTGTGCAGGTGTGTGTGAGCGTACATGGGTGCTGCGTTGCTCCCAGTCCTGGTAAATCACACACAGACTCTACAGATGTGAGTTCCGAGCCAGCTCTGACACGGGCAGGGTACGGTCTTGTTCCAGTTACGTAACATCTCCAGCCTTCACCACTGCACAAATGAGAGAATGACCCTGCAGGCGACCACAAGCCACTGGGGAAAGTGATGTCCGTGCAGGGTCTGACGCTGTGCCTGGCACACAGCACCTGCCCGAACATTCTAAGTTTCCTTCTCCTGCTTCCCCTTCATCCCTGTTCAAGCCTCACCCATGAGGTCAGGTCGGTGGGAACGGGGACCGCCATGGGGCAGCGAAGGGAAGGGGAGCTGTAGAGGCCTGGGCCACACTAAATGGCTGTGTCCTCCCACAAAGCCGCAGCACCGAGCGGCACGGAGAGCTGCAGAGTCAGAAGAACAAGCCTGGATCTGGCACAAGCCCAGCAGAGTCAGAGGACTAGAAATGAGCACTTCCTGGGCGCCTGCTCTATGCCAGGCCCTAGGCTCAGAGCTCGATATGCACGTACTACCTTACTTAACCCTCACACCACCCCTCTGGGGGACTGCCCCCGTGAAGGAGAAGGAAACTGAGGCCAGAGAGAGGCTGAACACACTGCTCACGGCTCCACAGCAGGTCACTGACATAGCACAATGTGGTCCCAGGCAGTGTGGCCGCAGAGCCAGCGTGAACTGCCTCCACCGGCTGGCGGCCCCCACAGCCTCCAAAGTCAGGAGCAAAGGCAGGCGAGGGCACAGGGCGGAGGCAGAGGCAACCTGACCCAGCTCAGTTCCACGACAGCAGGGCCTCTGGAAAAGCTTTCTGGAAAGCAGCTTAGGGACAGTGCACCTGGGCACAACCTGCCCGGGAAAAGGGCTGCACTTGGACTCATGCGGCTGTCCGCAGGACTCTGGCCCCCTCCACAGCAGAGCCGCACCGCACGTCAAGCCTAACACTAGAGTACAAGGTGAAAAGCACACGCAACCTATAGGACACGGAAGGGCAGCCCGGGTTCCCACACGCCCTCTCCAACAAGTCCCCCCGAGTCTTCAGCTGCGCTTCAGCGGAAGCGACTGCTTTGAGCTTCTGAGCCATGAAGAGAGCGCAAACGCGTATTCCTAGCTGCTAGCATCACAGGTGGTGAGCGAGACACTTACTAGAAGCGGCCGGATGCCGGGACAGCGATCAGCCAGCCCCCTCCCCTCAGCCTCAACAGCCCCAGGGAGTGGACAATGGGCACCGCTGAACCTTCCCGCAGGTTCTGTCTCTGCGGGATGCGCCTCCAGCACCCCTCCCCTGCACCCCGCGCCCCAACACACTCTCCTCTGTATCCTTTCCCCTTTTCCTCAGTGCAGGTGCTCTCTTCCAAAGAGCTGTCCTGGGTCCGCCACGTTCACACCTGCACCCACAGACAGCCCGTCCCCATTCTGCTCCTCTGGAGAACACAGGTGCTTCTGAGCAGGTGTGCTGGATGGGCAGGTGGGGGACCGGCTGCCAGGCCAGGCCTAGGACCTCAGGGTCACCGTCCTGGGCCTCAGTTCCTCACCCACACGCTGCAAAGGTTAGACAAGAACGTCTTTTTGACTCAAACACTAAACTAACTTTTGGTGCTTGATCAACTTCAAAGTTTCTTAGGACCAAAGCCTGCTGCCTTCTTTTCAATCCTTTTATGCTTTCCTGGGAGCTCAGCATGAGTCTAAGGATATATGTACTTTGGATCCTCTTTTATTAAGGTTTTCTGGCTCAGGGCAACTCAGCTATAGAACCTTGGGAAGTCTGGTCATAAGAAATTAGAAATATTTATAATTGTTCAAGAAGATGTACGTAAAATAGAAAAAAAAAAGAGGTAATAACTGACTTGTACATACCATAAATGTTGTGGGGTAAATTTGCAACAAAAGTAGTACCTACTATTATGCCAAGAAGAGCTAAGGGCTCTGTGCAAAGGCGGCCACTTGATCCTCCATCAGCACCCTAGAAGGGAGGGGCCACTATTATTCCCTTTCTAGATGGGAGGGGCTAAATAACAGGCTCGAGGGGCGCCTGGGTGGCTCAGTCAGTTAAGCATCCGACTTCAGCTCAGGTCACGATCTCAAGGCTCTTGAGTTCAAGCTCCACGTCAGGCTCTGTGCTGACAGCTTGGAGCGTGGAGCCTTCTCCAGGATTCTGTGTCTCCCTCTCTCTCTCCAAATAAACAAACATTAAACATTTATAAATAAACAAATAAATAAATAATAAAGGACTCAAGGTCTTCCCCGTAAGTGGAAGAATGATATTCCTAACTTCTGGCTCTTACTATTCTCTTCAGAACTTTGACAAGAGGAAAACACACTCCACTTATATTTTAGTTCCTCAAATTAAAACCTCAACCCTATCTCTAAAATTGTTTATGTAGTTTACAAAGCAAATAGTGTAAAATTCAAATTTGAGTTTCATGTGCTGGGGCGGGGTGGATATAGTCCTAACTTCTGAGCTGCCTTCCAGAAAGGATCTTTACCTTTCTTAAGGACAGATGCCTTGGAGACTCTGACAAAAGCTCCGTATCTGATCTCTTCCCTAAAGAAAATAAATATTCCCACAGATACAAAAAGATTTTCTGCTTACCATTTGAGAGTCAGAGGCTCGTGGCTCACGGGAACTGGGGTGAAGAAGCCCTGATGCTAAAACCCGGTTCAGCAGACAGACACCAGCACAGGAGGCCACAAGCTCTCGGCAGACCTCACGTGCGGAAGGAAGCATTCCAGCTCGGCGCCCAGAGACAGCGCCCGGCAGCCTGCGGGCCATCAGCACAGGAACACTAACGCTCACAGCAAGGCACGGGAGGAGATGGCAGGGGCCCCAGGGCCTGCAGGCTGGGGGAGAGAGCCCGGGCACGACAGCCACCCGCACGTCTGCCTTACACGTGTAGAAGGGCAGGGACGGAACCAACCCTCGTCATCAGCGTTGTAAATATTTAGTATTTACTCTGCACTGGGCGCTGTGTGAAGCCTGTGCGTTTGTTTAACAGATGAAAACAGCTGAGGAAACTGAGGCACAGAGTTGTCAAGGAACCCACCCAAGGTCAAGTTGAAAAGCCAAGGTCCGTGTTCCAAAAGACACTCCAAAGCCTATGCTCTTCAATTTGCCAGCCTGCGCCCCCAAACTTGGGCCCTTTGACGTGAACGCCGAGCTGAAGGCCCAGCGGAGCGCTGCCAGGCAGCCCTTTGCCACCCGCCACACACCAAACTCACTGAAATGAAGCGGTTGAGTTCGTTTATCAGCTCCTCCAAAAGCCTGTGCTAAATGTCTTCTGAAGTCTTCTAGTCCGTGCTAGAAAATACTAAGCACATAAAACACATTTCCACTCCGCTGCTGTACACTCCCCAGCCCAGGAACACCTTCGCTCCTTCTGGTGGTGGACATGAAGAGACTTGTGTAAAAGGGTGTGCCCAAGAGGGACTGTGTCAGGTTCATTCGGGATTCCCAAAGCCTGGCAAGGTTCCGAGCTCCACAAGTGTCTGCTGAGTGAATGACTATTTTATCAAGAATGCATCATTCTAAAATACACATTAAGGAACAGCTATTCCTAAAACAGGTGGTTATGACGTAGTAAAAGTTTTTAAAAACTACGGAGTTTCCCGACATGGTTTCTACACGAGGGCACACCTCCCGTGTAACAAGCAGCCAAGCATTGTGCACAGCTGGTAATCAATGCAACCCTCCCCACTTAAGGTGAACATCAGGTGTGCGGCCACAAACAGGACCAGACCGAAGGTAGATTCTTACCACTAAGGTTAAACACATGCACTCAAAAACAGAAAATGCTGCCCTACTGACACTTTTAAAATGATCTTTTTATTTGAATTATAACATCAACCGTGAGAAGAAAACGTTTGCGAAGATGACAAGGACCGGCACATACCCCTACAGAAGTGGGAAGGCCGCACATAAAACTGACATGTCACAAGCTGCTTCCACGCTCATTCTCCTGGGTTCCTTGCCCTGGGTAGGAATTGGGGGCCGGGAACACCACAAACCCCCTCGTGTGCAAGCAGGGGGCACAGACTGGTTAGTTTTCTCAATCTTCCCCCCATCGCAGCAAGTACCGTTCCCGTCCACCGGGTGGTGCCCTGCACCGCACTGTTCTTCCACCAACAGGACAGCACATCAAAATGACAACAGCCTGGTTTTGAGATGATTTGTCTCTTGAGGATATACATTTGGTTTAAGTTTCCACTGCAGAGTTAAAGTTCTTAAGATAGGTCATGCAGATCAATTGCTCCTGTAATCTGAAACTCAAAAGAGCAAGTAATATCTAAACAAGGGGAAGGGGTGGCCCTGAGCTTATAAGGTTCTCTGAAAGCCAGGAGACAGTCAGCCTGGCTACTTCTAATCTCATCATCAAAACTGTTACCTTGTCTAGGTTCTGCTTCACATCAGCAGGGAGAAGAGTGAAATCGATGATGGGCCGTACAAAGGGAGAACATACATTCAACATCCATACCACCTGATAGATGCTGATAATTTACATTCAACAGAAAACACTGCTTGATAATACTCAAGCCCCAAAAGTATAAGTGCTTTGCTTTACTAAAGCATATATTTTTCTGTCGGCAAAAAAAGCAAAGAACTCAGTGTGCCTTTTATCGTGAAGGTCTGAGAAAGACGGCTTGGTAACAAGATACCAGCCTTTTCTCCAAAGTCATCTTTCAACTGAGTGAATGGGAATAAAATGCCGGCCTCAAGCAGGAATACGAATGTTCAAATTCCCAGCAAAGTCCAGGCCCTGTTTCGTCATTCCCTGTCCTCCAAGAAAATACAACTTCCTTTCCTTCATTACGATCTTCTTTGGAGGACTAAGGCAAGAAACTTAACATACTTCTGTATATGTGCAAAAAAAAAAACCCGGCAGAAACTATTATTCAAGGAATAAGTTACAAAACATTCCAACATCCTCTGCTTGGGAAAAAAAAAAAGAAAAGAAAAGAAGATTGGTTTCTCGGATTCAGAACAAACCTAAATATTGCTAACTTCTAAGTTTTGTTAAGTAGGGACTAGCCTGATAAAAACTGATTCTTATGTACGTGTTCAAAATAGCATAAAATAATTAGTTCCTAGTAAATCATTTGCTAGAGAAAAATCTGTGTAGAAAAATAAACTAGAAAAGTAATGGTTAGATCCTGAGCCGTATATTACAGATCTTGATTTTGAGAATCAAATCATTTCCCTTCATCCTACTTTTAGGATGTACTGTTTTACTCAGACACAAAAGTATTTGAGTCTTACTAAGTATTATATTCAGAACTCAGTTTGAACGCTTTAAAAGTAAAACCAGTATATACAACTAAAATCTCTCTTAATGGTTTTTATCGTTAGGTAAAGCATCTGAAAACACCACATATATATAAAAATTTCCTTTCTTATCATAGAAACAAATTTCAGAGAAAGCCATGTGTCAATTTGTAAGCAATAAAATTGTCAGCAAAATGTAACACTAACTGTCCACCCAAATACATATATACATATATACATACTTTTAAGGGACACATGCAGCAGTGTCGGGAAGAAAGGAAATTAAAATTTTACAATGTTCAAGAAATCCTTCAAACACTCTACGGTATATGTTAGTCAGTATCTGATAATAACTATTTCAAAAGTTGCCTGAATGTAATACTTAGTAAAGTGATATCTTTCTACACTTACAGTATCTCATTACACTAAGAAGTGAACAGATTTCCCCAAGAATTGGAGTGTAAGCAACCAAAATTAAAATGTCAATTTGCAGTTGTGAGGTTAATGCCATAACAAGGAGATTGAAAATGAATTTTAGATTAAGGTTTTTAAATGTTATTTTTTATTTATACTCTATCATTGTGGTCCATTTCAATAATTAAACCAAGTGAAGATTTTTGCCTCCTTGCAAAATTAAGAATCTCACTATCTGCTAAAATTTAATGCTTATTTTGTAAAAAATTGTTTACATTTTCCTGTCAAGTACACATTTTTTTAAAAATGGAATCTATAAATAAATATGTAATTTCTGTGCCTGCAGTTGGAAAAGAGGCACTCTTTGGGATTCCTACAGCAATCACTAAGGCTCTTAAAAGAATTGTAAAACTTCATCCTTGCTGAAAAATTCATATTTAACACTTATTTTCAATTACAGCCAAAGTCTTTGTTCCAGATCCACAGAAATGGACACCCCTCTCTCCGCAGTGTGTCTTAGAAGAAAACATGATTAAATGTCACATCTGACTTTCACAGATCCTCAATTTGCTTCTTGCATGTTTATTATCAAACTCTAATCATGACTTTCACAAACTTATTTATACTTTCACACAAACTTCCAAAGTTTTCCCAACTTAAATAAAAACCCACAAAAACTGTGGGAAATGTTTCGCTTGAAAGATAAAAGTAAACTGGTCCAAATGTACATTTGCAATAATCAGTGTTTACTTTCGTTGCCCACTCAGCTTACAGCGCTTTCGGTATCTAAATTCGACTTAATTTTCTCGTCTCTTAAAAAAAAAAGAGGGAAAGTAGTTTTCTTTCTCCCCCGTTTTGCTCTCAAAATATAAACTCATTTAATGCAAAGCATTCCTGAATCAGGCATGTTTTAAACTACAAGCAAATCTGGTCTCAACAGCATTCATATTACATACAAAATGCCATTTCTTTCAAAACTTCAGTCTGAATATTTTGTAAATCTAATTTTACTTTTCCTAATAAACAGAAGACGTTTTACTATGCAAGTCCCAATTACAATTTTAGTAAGTGAAAATAGTAAAACAAAAACAAAAACAAAAAACCCCTGATACTACAGTGCTAAGGTAGGAAAGAGGGTACGCATTAATTCATTTACTTAAAAAGTTGGGGATTTCTTCCGTAGATTTTGCACTACATTCATTAAAACATGACATACCGTTAGCCTGGGAACAATTTGTCAGTTAACAGTTATCTACTGAGAGAGGAAGTATACTCTGAGTAAGTAAAACACCAGAAATCATTTATGCTGCCCTTGTTCAGAGCTGCTTAGAAAACTGGGCTATGTACTCTTAAAATAATCATTAAAAACAGTCTGAAGGGTAACTGTGATATAGTTAACCCACAGCCAACTAATGCCCTCTAATTCTAGAGAAAGAAATTTGTCTCCCAAAGGGGATCTAAGACACCCATATTTGTAATACAGTAATATGTGTTAAAGGTAATAAAACGATAAAAAAATATTTTCTAATAGAAGGAATATATTTTAAAGTTTGTAAGACTGGCAACAGAAAAGACTTTTTTACTACTACTAAAAAAGAAAAGTCTCCTGACAAGAGATTCTGGGTTTGAGGTATGTCACACCCCAGTTCCCAGGCCACGAATCCTAGTTCATTTTTTAAAATGAGGTCTATTTCCTGTAATTTTAGATATTTTAGAGTACAATTATTTTACATTTTTATGATGCCTTTGGGGTATCATTACAAATATTTTTATGTGTTTAAACTTAGGAAAGTAAAATTAAGTAATAGCTTCTCTTAAAAGGAGCTGTCAACTCTCTCCTGAACAAAAATCTTTGTTTTAAAGCAATCTAGAGATTTATATCCCTAGTAACCATAGAAATTAATCTTAAGCTTGAGAAAAAAAATTGCATAAAATGCTTATTTAATTAAAATCAGAGCTCTGCTCTTTAGAAATAAGGACCCTCTTTTGAACAGAAAGAACTCTCTCTACAGAGTGGAATTGTTTTAACTCAAGGTAGCATTCTTTGTGATAAATTAATCAAACACATGTTTAATTGACTCTTGGATTTGTGTGCATACAAAGTTAAACACTTTGTTGGAAAGGATTTGCTCAGGGAAAACACTCCCGGAAAACTTCTGGTAAGAAAGGAAAGTGAAACACACAGGACCCAACCCGTATTTGTACGTTATCTAAGTGTGGGTATAAAAAAGAGCAGAGAATTTAACAGGAACAATGAGGAGCATCACTCCCAGCAGAACTCACTTTGTTTCCACTGGGAACCTGGAACTATTATTCACTGTGCTATTCTTAATAGAAAGACCCACCAACACATCAGATCTCAGACGGCACCCCTATTCACTTCACTTTCTATTTCCCGCACTAAAACACAGACATATTCTGAATTCTCCTTTCCCCCTCTGACTGCAAAGTTTAGCTCAGATTTAGAAACCAGTGGGGGACGTCTGGGGAGGGGGCAGTGTTCCCCCCAGCAACTCTCTTCCCCTGCAGCCTGAAAGGACTGTGCCTCTGAGGGATGGTCAAGAGGAGCCCCTCAAACATTTATAAGACGTCAAAGCTTTCAGGACTTATGAAACTCAGGTTCCAAAGAAATCTGGTGAACTTTCACGAGATCAATTTCACAGCTTCAGGATTTTTGCTGCATAATGAATATTCTTAAAAGTTAAGCCACGTTCTGTTTCCACTATACTTCTTAAAACACGCTAATTTGGACTCTCCACTTTGGAAAAGTGAGATAAACACAAAAAATGTTAAGAGCTTAGTGTAGAATCAGAAAACAAAGATAGTGATGTCAAAAAACCCCAAATATTAAATATTTGTAAAGTGCTCATACAGTATATCGTAAACCCCAAGTGCAAACTACAAACAAGTCTTGGACAAGGTCTGAAGAGGTGCTTCTCCATGGGAATTTTGGCACTGCTAAACATGCTAAACAGTTATCTTTCCTAAGAAACCCACTTTTTAAGAAAAGACACAGGCATTTACTCCCACGCTGTCCAGAGCTAATTTACAGTCCTCCAAAGGAAAAATTTCCCAAGCATTTAAGAGAATCAAGACATCTTCTACATGGGGCAGAAAATAATGAGGAATTATAAACGGTAAGAACAAGAAGTCCCCACTGTATATGACACCAGAGTGTGTTCACCTTGGTGGCTCTGAAAACTCTTTCGGGGGTGGGGGAGCAGGGGCTGCTCTGGGCTGGGCAGGGGAGATGGGGCACAGGACAGGCACAGAAATCAGGAATCGTGATTCTGATATCAGAAAATGAAACACCTTTCCATCTTCACTGCAGACTGCACACCTCCCCAGCAACTAGGCCCCAAATTAGACATACATGCTACGTGTCAATGAATTGATTCACTTTTCATTCAAATTCTAGTAATCGACAAGGACAGAAATCTAAAAATCTATTCTAGGGGCGCCTGAATGGCTCAGTCTGTTGAGCGTCCGACTTCAGCTCAGGTCATGAACTCACGGTTCATAGGTTCAAGCCCCGTGCTGGGTTCTGTGCTGACGGCTAGCTCAGAGCCTGGAGCCTGTTTCAGATTCTGTGTGTCCCTCTCTCTGACCCTCCCCTGCACATGCTGTCTCTCACTCTCTCTCTCAGCAATAAAAACATTAAAAAAATTTTTTTTAAATAAAATCTATCAGTAGAAAACAGTTTAGTTTTAAAATAATCTCAAAGCATAATGCCGTTCTGAAGCTTTAACAATATGATGTTTAGCAGAAACAAAATGCCAGTGTCTACTTGAGGTAGAGTTGCAACAACTTCCTTGCCCCTCTGCTTTTAACTGCATACACGCAAGATCTTAGGAGGCAACAACACGATTTCCACAGAAAACACAAGAACTGGAAACAGGGTTCGTGGGCTTTGAGCCACTGTTTGTTGGTATGTTTGTTCTTGGCTCTTCTCCTGTAGGAAAAATTGACAAGGAAAACATACTCTTTCTCCTACTTCCTTAACCCCATGTCCCACGGTAGCTTCCTTTAGGACTTTACCTAACAGGCAAAAACCTTGCCTACTCTGGGCCTGCACTGCTATCTTGAAAAGTTACAGAACGTGGACTGAAGTGATCAAGTAAAAGTAGCAAGAACCGAGGCCCTAGGAAGTATCCGCTAACCACCTGCTGGTACACGGCACAGAATGAGTGTTCCAGGCAAAGCGTGCATCTGGGCTCACCCTGCGCTCCTGCTCAAGACACTTCAAGTCACTTCTTCATGCTTCATTTCCTTGCTTTGTAAAAGGACGAGATTGCATTCCCTGATTCCTAAGGCCCATCTGAGCTCCAGAAATTCCATGACTTTTTGTATATGACTGAAAACGCAAGTGTATTTTCAAGCAATCTTTCCTATCTCGGTTTTATGGGTAACTAGAATTTAATTTACAACAGAAAGAAAAGACCATTCATTTCCGACAACCTACTACATGACACACAATACTGCGTATTTTCACGTATCACTGTCTTCACAACAACATTACCACCTTTCCCATTTTATGGGTGAGAAAACTAAGGCTCGGATAAGCCCGAGATGCAAAATGACATCTGCCCAATTCACTATCCATGCCCTCTCCACACACAGGCTGACCCCTGA
>NW_027551568.1:6023778-6026578 GCF_008692635.1 Crocuta crocuta | reverse complement strand
CCCGTCCAGGGCGAAACCACGAAGCGGTACGTCCCTAACTGCGCACGTCACTCAACACCCTACCTCTGCCGTGAAATCGGGGAGGAAGGGGTCGGGTGGACTGGACAAACGGGGAGGGCGTGGGCCCTGGGACCCGGGAAGCAGGAGAAGGGGGTAAAATGTACTTCTGCCTCCCCTGGCCCTCTCTAGAAGCTTCCAGACGGTTTCAAAGTAGAAGCAGGGCTGACCGCCCCCGAGGACGAGGGCACAGGAAAGGGGACTCTGGAGTGCGTCACTAGCTCTGTGGCTGTTTCCCAAATACTTAACCTATCTTTGCCTCAGTTTCTCCATTTGTAAAATGGGAAAAAATAGTAATCCTTGGGTGTGGGAAGATGAAATGGGTTTTTTCCACAAAGGGCTCAGAAAATCGCCGGGCACACAACACGCGCTATCCAAGCGGCGGCACGCCTCGAACGCGTAAACGGCCTTCTGCGAGAGCCCGCGTTCACTTACACACGTGACACAAGACGACGGCTCTTCTTCCTGCGCTCCTTCCTCCCCGTGTAGTTAACTGTGTAGCTAAATGCAAAGAGTAAGTGGTAACGTTCTCCCCCGCCCCTGTGTGAATTTACAAGGAGCAAAAAAATACTGCTACAGTACACTGTTCGGGACAACAATCTGTTGACTACGACGAGGAAGAGGTTTTTTACGGAGGGTCTCGGTACCCGAGCGGGAAGAAGTAGAAGTTAAACTGGAGCGATGCAAGAGTTCAAACTGAAAGACAGCCCGGGGGACCTGAGCCCTGCCCAAATCGGAACGAGAGCCTCAGTGACCATCAGATTACATCACTTTAAAAAATCCTATAGTTGAATTAAAATTTTTTTTTAGTCTTTATTTTCGAGAGGAAGAGAGACAGAGCGTGAGCAGGGGAGGGGCAGAGAGAGGGAGACACAGAATCCGAAGCAGCTCCAGGCTCCGAGCTGTCAGCACAGAGCCCGACGCGGGGCTCGAACCCAGGAACCATGAGATCACGACCTGAGCCGAAGTCAACCGACTGAGCCACCCAGGCGCCCGAAATACATTTCTTTAAGTGTCCCTTCATCAAAATCCCTTTGTCATATAGGCACGTTCAAAACCAAGATCTCTCCCCTCTTTTTCTTTCCTTTATTCTTTACATTCCTAAGAGAAAGGTAAAGCAAATAACGTATGGTCTTCAATTTCGCAAAATGAAGAAAGTGAGAGTCCGAGGGCCTGCCCAAGGCCACCGCCGAGGTGAACCCCGATTTCTGAAGCAGGAGCCCCGGCGGTGAGACCAGGGGAAACGCAGAGAGGCCTGGGCGGCGAGGTGAAGCGGAGTCCAAACCCTGATGGAGCCTCTCCCGTCGCGGTCACCCCTCGCCCCGCCCCCCGTGTCAGAACCCGGCTGGGGAGACCCCGTGGCCNGAGGAGCGGCCGGGCCCGGGGGCGGGGGGCCTCTGCAGGGCGGGCGGCCGGGGGCTCACTGCGCCTCACACGAGCGGGGAGAGACGCCGACCTCCTCTCTGCCCCCGTCCAGGCTACGTGGCCCTGGGCGTGGGTTCTGGGACTGAAAAAGCACAACCAGCAGCCACAGGTGCTGTGTGCAGACGGTGGCCCTGTAAGTCCGCAGCACTCAGGGCGTGCAGAGGACACACGCACGGAGGGCGTGCGAGGCAGGGACCTCCACGCCCGTGCCCCTGGCAGCAGGTCGGCAGAAGGTTCCCTCGCCCGCCAGGCACCGCAGCCTGCGTCTGCGCGCGCTTCGCGGAGCGCCCGGCCGGCCTGAGAACTGGCTTCCTCGTGTCTCACACAGCAGTGAGCTCCATCAACGCGGCGCGGCAAGCGGCGTGGCCCCTGGGCACTGCGGCCCCTGGGCACTGCGGCTGGGCCTGCCGCCCGGCTCCAGACCCAGGCTGGCCGCAGGAGTGGATAACCACAGACCCGCAGGCTCCACGGGGGTGGGGGAGGTGAAACAGGGCTCTCCCCTCCTGCCCCCAGGCTCCATACGAGAAGGCCTCTGGGGAGCAGGTTTGGGACAGTGTGACCTCTGATATAGCTCTGAGCCTCAGGCTGAAGTGCCAGGATTAGCAGACAATACCCCAATGAAGAGCATAGACTTCCAATTTCTAAGGTGTTTATAATGCACCATCAATGAAGCAAAACGTGGAGGGGGGGACTAGAAAAAATGAAGTCATCATTCAACTTATCTGGCAGTGACTAACCAGGCTCCAGAACTAGAAATGTTGCTTTATTATTCTGTAATAAATACCGAAAACATCAACAGACGATTGAACATTTATTTACGCATTCACAATACTCACAGAATACTACACACCAAGCAGTTTTAAACCGTCCTACAAAGGGGCCCCTGGGGGGCTCAATCGGTTGAAGTGTCAGACTCTTGATTTTGGCTCAGGTCATGATCTCACCGTTTGTGAGTTCGAGCCCAGAGTCCGGCTCTGCACTGACAGCACGGCGCCTGCTTTGGATTCTCTCTCCATCCACCTCTCCCTCTCTGCCCCTCCCCCACTCATGCTCACTGCTCTCTCTTTCTCTCGCAAAATAAATAAATAGGGGCCTCTGGGTGGCTCAATCAGTTAAGCATCTGGCTCTCAGGTCATGATCTCACAATTCAAGAGATCGAGCCCTGCATTGGGCTCTGTACTCACAATTCAAGAGATCGAGCCCTGCATTGGGCTCTGCACTGGTAGCACGGAGCGTGCTTGAGATTCTTTCTCTCTCCCCCTCTCTCTGGCCCTGCCCACCCTACCCCCCCCCCACCGCATGCATGCATGCTCTCTTT
>NW_027551568.1:5980598-6023694 GCF_008692635.1 Crocuta crocuta | reverse complement strand
CCCCCCCCCCCACGCATGCATGCATGCTCTCTTTCTCCAAATACTTAAAAAATAAAAGAAACTGTCCTACAAATATCAACTCACTTCATTCTCATATTTTTTCTTTACTTATTTTTGGGAGACAGAGAGACAGAGTAATAAGCAGGGGAGGCGCAGAGAGTGAGGGAGAAACAGAATCCAAAGCAAGCTCCAGGCTCTGAGCTGTCAGCACAGAGCCCAATGCGGGGCTTGAACCCACAAAGCGCAGGATCACGACCTGGGCCGAGGTCGGACGCCTAACCAACTAAGCCACCCAGGTGCCCTACTTAATTCTCATTAACAACCTTATGAGGTTTTACATTTTCCAATTTTACATATGAGGCAATGGAAGCACAGAAAAGTAAAATACTGTGCCCAATAGCACTCAGCTAACACACAGCATAACTGGATTAAAACCCAGGTAATCTGGCTCCAGAATCTTCATTCTTAAGTACTGTCTATACTGCCTGTCATGCTAGAACTTATAAAATCTGCCACTAAAAGACGTGTCCACTGGTCCTCAGCATCACCTCATCATACCATCCTGTGATACATCTACTGCCTGGAACAAAACTTGTATTGTGCCCACTGAGCTGAGCTAAGATGAACTCTACCTTCTGCGACACAAGAATAGAGAGACACACACAACACACTGTCCAGAGAACATATATCTTTTCTGGGTGTTTACATCTGAAGGTATATGATATGTGTCAAAAAGAGGTATGATTACGAGTTACTGTCACTGGACAGATGCTGTGGGGTTTTTTTATTTAAAAAAGTCACTTACGATTTTAATAACAATATTAATGAGGAAAAGCAAACTTAACAGACTTGAAACAACTTTTTCCTTGCAAAGTAATAGTGGATAACAAGCCCGGTAATAACAATAAACCACAAGCAATGATGACACTGCTGCGAATATATCAGCAGAGTTCCCGACGAGACTGGCTCTACTTTGAAACAATCTCACCTATTTGTTTTATCTTCAGTCCTCAGCACAATGACCGGCACACAGTCCCAATTGCCCATCAATATTTACTAAATTGCTAAATAAAAGTAAGTCCATGTGTTTGGACTATTCATATTACTGTTCCAAAATCAAAGACTTAATAATGTCCCCAAGGAATACAATCCTGTGACCTTAATTCACTAGTACCTTCCACCACTGGTAGGACAAAACAATCAGCTAATAGAACACAAGCAATCAGGATATTTAGGAGGTATAATAAGAACAATTAGCTTATATCCAAATAGGCATAAACCAGGATTCCCAAGTATCAGGCAAAGAACAAGGCAGGTTACGTTTTAAGATAAAGATCTTGGTTTCAGAACAGCTAAGAAAAAAAGAGAGAAAAAGATGTGGACGATGAGATGCTGAACACTGGGGAGGCTGGAATCGCCCTCTCTGAGGGCCTCTGACAACAAGATATTTATTTCACGGGCTTAGGGCTGTTTTGCAAGAAGACAGAAAGCTCACCTAGACAGCATATTCCGGCTCCAGAATTCCTTGCTTAGAGCATGTGAAGCAAAACACACAACGGAGCCAAACAGGCGAATGAAGAAAAAAGGTGCCACTTCTTAGCCAGGGGACAATTTGAGGGTCTCCTGAATTTACATAAAACAAACATTTCAAAAATTTACCCCCATGCCTAACAAACGTTCCTAAAAAGATCTTTTCTTTTAAATTAAAAACAGTAGCTTTATTAATGCACAACCCATTTCAAATTTGAAACACAACTCTAAGCCATACCTTGTGGAATGGAAAGCCATAATTGTAATGTGGAATGAGACCAACTGAAATCAATGTAAGATATTTGAAGTACTTTTTTTTCCTAGGGGGTAGTATAAAACGTATGAAATTACATAGTAAGAAGTTATTAATTTGAAATTATGAAGTGGAATTGAGGACTTCAAAATATTCATAGATTTTTTTTTTCAAAGACTTTTGAAAGCAAAAAAAACCTGTATCATGCTCTGGAAAAGCTTACCTTTCAGAAAACCAACATTTACTTTGCACAGCTGCCTGACCGTGTACGGCAGAGCGACGTTAGTCTGCATTTCCCCCCCGCCTCCCCCAGCACTGATTTCAAGGGGAATGTTCAGGTTCACAGGTATTACACTGACTGGCTTCTACACAAACATTCATTATTTAATAGCTAATCCTATTTAAGCATTAAACCTGAGCCAGGTGAGAACAAGGAACCATGTCAAGTTACCTGTAAAACAGAATACTGCGGCAAGCAGGTTTATGAAAATTTCCACAATCACTAAGCAAAGAATCACGAGCAGGAGAATATTACCGTCAAGTCAGAAGAACTAACCCCTAAAGCACTCAAAACCATTTGCTAAATGAAAGACTCAAGGAATATTCGTTCAGTGGGGGGAAATGGCTCTTCAAATGTATTTTTTTCCAAATAAAATGACAGCTGATTTAAACAGCAGTTACTGTGGATTTCACTCGGCTCTCCCCGGTCCAGAGGGTCACTGTCCCCCACCATTAGGATCCGTGCCCAGGGGGCCAGAGATGGGGCAGCCCAGCCTCAGAGATCCTGTCTATGGTCCTATCCATCCTCAAAAGGATTTTAAAGTGGGTTCTTCCTCACTTGGTATTACCAAAAAATGTGCCTCTTCAACTATATTTCAAATTTCTTTTTTTGTAACATTATTTTCTGCTTTTTGTGGACAGCTTATGAAATATGCAAAATATAAAGAAAAAAAATCAATCCATAATATCATCACCAACAAATAAGCTTTTACTACTTTGATATATTATGACCCATTTTGTGCACATATCCTTTCTATAACTGAAACCATCTTATGTACACAATTCTATTTTCTATTTATTTTAATTGACACCATAATGAGCACTTTCCTGTATAATTAAAATTTCTTCTAAAAATTACTTTTATGGCTATATACATCTCATTGTTTAAATTTACCATAATTTGACTTCCTCTACTGCTGAATAACTAGAGTGTTTCCTCTAATTTGTCACAAGGATAAATTATGCTGTAACGAACATCTTTTTGCTAAACTATACCAGAATATTTTTGTATACCAAACTTTTTATCTGATTCTGTGATCCCTTAAGACAAAGAGGAATTACAAGGCAAAAAGTTACCAACAGCTTTAAATCCTGACCTACATTCCCAAACTCTCTCCCAGACAGGGGAAGGATCTCTCTGCCTCACCCTCACCGGCTCCCCAGTTCCTGGCACAGGGTGGGGGTCAAGCAGCAGTGCTGCCAATCAAGATGCCCTCCCACCATGTGCCTGTGCAGAATGAGTGCATTTCAAAACGATAACACGATTACTGTGATATCACTAATCCCAATTTCTTTGGCACAACTTAACAATAATTTGCTATAATACAGGGTGAAGTAAGTCTTCAGTTTCCTCATCTGGAAAACGAGGAAAGTCAGGCTAAATGGCCTCTAAGGCTCTGCTGAGTCCGAATGTTTCGTATCTTATCTGTCACAGTGCAGACACCCTGGGTGCTGGGGGCCACGGGACACTGACAGAAGATTACAGAGTAATGTAGTCACTTAAAGCTGTTCAGCTGTGTTTCATATTGTTTCTCCTGGAGCAAATCAGGAATGATAACTCTGCAAATTGGAAATACTTAAATACAAATGCCATATTGTTTCATAAAAAGAAAGATAACATTTACTTCTGGGATTTAAATACACAACCTAGTTTTTGATTCTCAATTCAGGCTCTATAAAACTAGATGCAACAGCTGGAAATTCTGATTCAAAATTAGGACTTCACAGAAAACCAGATGCTACGTTGAAAATAAGGTTTCCTGCAGAAGCATAGCATTATTAGCAGCAATCAAAAATCTGTATGAGATTTTCTGCAGAAAGACGGAAATCTCCAAGATACTACTGAGCATTAAGAATCTGCACATTAACAGAAAGATGAAGCCGCCAAACCAGGTCACATTCCTCACCAGTACTACAGCGTATTTATTTGATGCATGCTACACCATCTGACCCTCCAGCCGAAACAGGCCTCAAAGTATCTTACGGGTAACTCAAAATCACTGCGGGCACAAAGAACACAAATGACAACACTATTGCTTTTAATCCTGTGAAAATTACATTAGGATAAAAAGTACTAAAAATTATTTCATTGGTTTTTTTCAGCAGCAAATTCAAGCAGACTCGTTACTTGGAAAACAGTAAAAACTTACCTAGAATAACATAATTAGAACAGAGAAAAATAAATCAGGGAAAATGGCATTATTATTAAGTCAGCAAGACAGTTACTAAGTCAAAAACCTTACTTGTAAAAAACACTATTTTTATTCTTGAAAATTGAAAAATAATTTCATAGCATATAATATTGTTCAGGAACAAAAACATTCTCCCTTTTGTGTCTTTTCAAAGGACACTGAAAAGTTTAACAGATTTGGAGTCAAGTTTTAGATAAACACTTTACATGAAAGTTTTCCCCTGGATCAGGAGAGAAAAACACAGAGTTCTTACTAGACACCTTGAGTAGAGGAAACCGCGAGTGACCAAGCACACAGCACACACGTGCTCATGCGGAGAGGCGGGGGACCCCTGGGGGCGCAGGGGTACGCGCCAGGGCACAGCTGGCACACACACTTTGAAGAGGGGTTGATGTCCAGGCCCTCAGCGTCCATACACGTTGCAGTCTAGGTTCTCAAGCTCCAAATACACTCGATCCCGGGGCGGCCCTGCCCGGGGCTCTGCCGAAACCCACAGCCCCCTGGCTCTGCTTTCCCACGCGCCCTCCGCAAGCACCTCTCCCACTTCCTGGAGGAAGGACGCAGCCCTCACCACACCTGAATCTAACCACCAGACACCGTCTTGCACATAAAAGCGTCTAGCAAAGGAAACTTGGAAATCCCGGGTGAGCTGAGCCCGGGAACGGCTCTGATGACCGGGAAACAAACCCGCTGCAGCTCTATGGGGTGCCCAACTTTTCTCACTGAACAAAATGAAGGAAGGATCGCACTGAGCTGTCATCTGACAGATTAGTTTTTAAAGTTTCTGATGGCGGTCTTGGCCTATAACTCAGAGGAAGTTCAAAGAATTGAGCGGAGTGGCTGTGCTCCAACAAAGTCCCTCCATTCTTGTCCACTTATTTATGCAAACAATGTTTCTTAGCTCTCATGCAGGAAATGAAAACTAAGAACGTGGTGGATACTGAAGACTGTCAGTCTAGAAAAAAGTCCTATGCACCCACTTACACATAATCTAGTTAAATACATCCACTGCCTTAAGAGGTTTTTTGAATGAAACATTTTTTCTTTTAATACATACATTAATAACAACTGCAAAGGTAACAACACCGAAACTCAACAGAGAACTACAGCACCTCGGTCACCACTGGAAATTGGTTTTTAATTAAGTTTCAATTTACCTGCCCATTTTTACTGTATAGAGGTATGAAAGACTGATCAATAAAAGATTTTCAAGCATAAACAAAGACAGGATCATAGGTGGGGGAAGTGAAATAAAGATAGGAATTTGAGGAGAAAAAGGCTATAAATTTATGACTATAGAAAATCTTTACAGGGATTTTTTTTCAACAAATGATGGTAAGGATTAAATACAATATTTATAATCCATGGGATACATTTAAATGAGTGATCAAAAGTTTCATTTTATTTTTTAAAATTTTTTTAAATGTTTACTCATTTTTGAGAGAGAGAGAGAGCAGGGTAGGGGCAGAGAGAGAGGGAGACACAGAATCCAAAGCAGGCTTCAGGCTCTGTGCTGACAGCTCAGAGCCTGACGCAGGGCTCGAACCCACAAACCGTGTGATCATGACCAGAGCCGAAGTCGGACGCTTAACCGACTGAGCCACCCAGGCGCCCCCAAAAAAGTTTCACTTTAAAATGTCAAGCTTTATAATATCCTGGAAATCATAACCTTTCAACTAAACTTAAAATGACAAATTATAGATGTCACCTTGAAATACATATATGTGTATGTGTGTATACATTTATGCGTGAAAGAATTTTTGAAAGTTCTTAAAAAGGATAAATGAACACAAATATATAAAGGTCACTGGTTTATGGTTTGGTGGGGTGAAAACAACTGAGCATATATAATTACAGATAATTAAAATTCTGTGAAGAAAAAACAGAGGAAGACTATGCGCATAAAACAGAGGCACCCAACCTAGTGGGGGAGACGGTGCATGAAAAGTAAGCCTCAAGAGGACAAGGATTGCACCTGTCTTATTCACGGTTATATTCCCAGGGTCTAGAATAAATGACTGAAGGCAATGTTTGTGCTAAGAAATAAATAAAAATAAGGAGTCGGCCTGGCAAAGACAGGAAAGGAAAGGGGTTTCAGACACAGGGAACAGCATAGGTAAAGGCTATGAGACAGAGCACATGAAATGCTCAAGGAACCAAGCTGGGTCTTACCATGCTTTATGATCTATATCAGATATCTTTTTTTCCCTGAAGAGGTAACTGGAAGGAAATATTTAAATCAGGAAAGAGATCTAATCAGGTTTACTTTTTATATATTTATTACCTCTCAGGAAAAAAAAAATCTGTTGCTAATCAGGAAAAAGAAGGAACTCATTCATTCATTCCTCAAATATTAACTATGTATTTTGTGTCAGATGCTATATCGGGCACTAGAATACAGCAGTAAACAGACAAGGAAGCCCTGGTAGAACCTGCAATCTATCAAAAAGGATTTATGTTGGGGCGCCTGGGTGGCTTAGTCAGTTAAGCGTCCGACTTTCGCTTAGGTCATGATCTCGCGGTTCGTGGGTTCGCGCCCCGCGTCGGGCTCTGTGCTGACTGCCAGCTCAGAGCCTGGAGCTTGTTTCAGTCTGTGACTCCCTCTCTCTCTGACCCTCCCCTGCTCACGCTCTCTCTCTCCTAGAAATAAATAAAATTTTTTTAAAAAAAGGATTTATGTTAAGAGAGTGAAAAGAGAAGCTAAGTGGGAGACTAAGAGAAAATACATACTTGTAAATCATCGATCTGACAAAGGACTTGTACACGGAACATGTAAAGAACTCTCTCACACCTAATACTAAGAAAACAGTCCTCAATTTTAGAATGGGCAAAAGACTTGTACAGACACCCCACTGAAGATGGCAAATAGGCACATGAAAGATGTTCTGTGTCATTAGCCATGAGGGAAAGGCAAATTAACTTGAAATATCACTACACGCTTTCTAAAATTGCTAACATAAAAAATATTCCTAATACCAAGTTCTGGTGAGAATATGGAGCACCTAAAACTCCCACAATTGCTGATAATACAAAATGGTATAGCCACTGTGGAAAACAAGGTAGTGGTTAATAGGTTTTAGCAATAGTCTACTGAGACAGAATTCCCTTAACATAAAATTCACCCATTTAAAGTATACCATTCACTGGTTTCCGGTATATTTACAATTTGTACAACCATCACCCCAATAAGTTTGTCTTGTTTTCCCACACCCCTTAACAGTCACTGCCCACACACCCCCAAGCCCTCCTAGACTTAGGCAACCAATCACCTCCGCTATGTCCGCCAATCTATGTCTCTGTGGGTTTGCCCATTCTGGACATTTCTCACGAATGAAATCATATAATATGTGGCCCTTTGTGACCAGGTTCTTTCACCTAGCATGTCTTCAAGGTTCATCCATTTTGTAGTAAGAGTCAATACTTCATTCCTTTCCCTTGCCAAATATAATATCAGTTGTATTTTATTTACCCATTCATCAGTTGATGAACATGTGGATTATTTTCACTTTTTGATCATTATGAATAATGTGGCTAAGAACATTTGTGTACAGGTAGTTTTTTATAACATTAAGTATATACTTACCATATGACCTAGCATTCCCACTTTTGGGTATTTGCCCTAGAAAAATGAAATTTATGGTCACACAAAAGCCTGTGCACAAATATTTGTAGCAGCTCTATTCGTAATTGCCAAAGACAGGAAACAGCTCAAATGTCCTTGAACAGGTGATGGATGGCCACAGTACCTCCATATGAGAGACTACTACTCAGTAACGAAGAAGGAACTAACGATAGATACAAACACATCTTGGATGAAAGAAGTCAGTTTTAAGAGTTAGATACTATGTGATTCCATTTACACAACATTCTTGCAAACACAAAACTGTAGCAAGGAAGACCAGGTTAGGCAGAGCGGGACGGGGAGACAGGTGTGGCTACAAAGGGAAAACAGGAGGGAGTTTTTGGGGAGCGATGAAATCCTGATTATGAAACAGTTACACCAAAAGAGAATGTGTGTGTGTGTGTGTGTGTGTGTGTGATGTTAAAAATCCACAGAACTGTACAGCAGAAAAGTCAACTTTATGTTAATTTTAAAATAAAACTATGGTTAAGAAGAAAAGAACCTAACTGGAGAGACATACACGGACTCTCCCAGCACCTTATGCTGCCCTTGGAAAGTAAGCATTCCTTAACTGACTGCATGCTTGTCACCCATCTGTCACCGTGCCAGAGAGCTGATCTCTGAACAAATGACTTTGGCCATCCTAACACAGATGGACAAGGTATTCTGAGTCCAAATACAGGTGTTTTTTCATTTAGATACTAGCATGCCTCCCGTAGCCACTTGAGAGAATTATGAATCATCATTAAATAAATCAATCACCGCTAACACCCCACCTAGAGTTTAGGACACAGAAATGCCTAGGTGAAAATCACCTGCATTTAGGGCTTTCAACCCGGGGCTCCGATCTCAAACCACTATTGATTTGTTTTTGTTTTCTGTGTGTTCAGGAGGTCTTAAGTCTGTCACGTGGGCCTCTCCATACTTCCCATTTTAGCTGCTTTGGAAGAAAACAGCCTCTCTCTGCACCGCCCCTTCTTGCCTCTTGTTTATGTTACATAGTCTATATTTAACTTTAGCTGATACCAAACACAACTTCCAAATTTGAAAATCCAGGGTTTTGTGTTACAGTCAGATATACAAGGAAACATCACTTTAATTTAGATTTTAGATATGAAGTTTATTACTCTGAAGCAAGGACTGAGTCCAAAACTTCAGGTGAGGAGAGTAGAGGCGGGGGTAATACATACACCCCTAAATGTCAGATCATTATTCAAAAATCAAGAAGAAATAGCTGGGGTGCCTGCGTGGCTGAGTCAGTTAGGGGTCTGACTTTGGCTGAGGTCGTGGTCTCACGGTTCATGAGTTCGAGCCCTGAATCAGGCTCTGTACTGACAGCTCGGAGCCTGAAGCCTTCTTCAGATTCTATCTCC
This sequence comes from Crocuta crocuta, assembly GCF_008692635.1. Lineage (NCBI taxonomy): Eukaryota > Metazoa > Chordata > Mammalia > Carnivora > Hyaenidae > Crocuta > Crocuta crocuta. Next base: position 6,014,445 of record NW_027551568.1, on the reverse strand, counting down.
CCCTCTCTCTCTGCCCCTTCTGTCATTCAAAAATGAATAAACATTAAAACATTTTTTAGGGGCACCTGGGTGGCTCAGTCGGTTAAGCATCCAACTTCGGCTCAGGTCATGATCTCACGGTTCGTGAGTTTGAGCCCCGCGTCGGGCTCTGTGCTGACAGCTCAGAGCCTGGAGCCTGTTTCAGATTCTGTGTCTCCCTCTCTCTCTGNTATAACAATCTAGTTGGATTCCAAACAGATAATAAACAATAACTATAGTGTGTGTGAAAAATAACATATAATAGACAGTTGGGTGTTAATAAGGTATGTTAAGTGGTGGTAAGGGGAGGTAACGGTGCCTTGGGGAGGAAGGAGAAAAAGTAGAGTAGGTGAAGGGAACTCAGGTAGAGTGGGGAAAATCTAGGCCGACTGCGGGGAAAGAGGTGAATTATAATGTTAAATGGGGTGACCAGGACGGCCGCATTGAAAAGATGACGTGTAGGGACACGCTGGAAGGGGGAGGGGGTTAGCCACACACATATCTAGGGAAAGCATCCCAAGTCCAGGGACAGGTCCCCTAAAGGCCCAATGACAGGCGCATCCCAGCGTGGGCCTCCTGACACCTCTAAGCAGTGACATCGGGCAGGTAATCAGAGTTGGAAAGAGAAGTGTAAGCAGGGAATAAAAATTGGAGAGTTGCTGGAATTCAGATAATAGAGCTGTGAGGCCAGGTGAAATCATCATTCATCATTCTCTGAACAAATATTTAATAAGTGCCTGTGAGTCACCTCTGTGCTGAGGAGAGGAGAAAGAGAGAGGCTCAGCCTCACAGCAAGCTCGAAGGTTCAACTCTAGTTTAAATAGCACAGTGAGGGGAGGCCAGGGGGGAAGAAACGGAGAGATAATCCCATCATGGCTTAAAAAAAAAAAAAGAAGTCAAAGAAAATATAAAGAAAGACTTAGTGTAAAATGGAGGCACTATTAAATCTGCTTCTTAGTCTCGGTGATAAGCTGCAGGCCTCAGATCGCCCGTGACACTGCTCATCAGCCTGTTCACTGAGAAACCCAGGAACCGGAGTCACCAGATGAATCAGAGGTACCTTCTTTCTGATCCTTTCAAAGAGGAACTGTGGCTGCTCTGCCCGTGTAGATGCAGCCGCCGGCTGTCCCTCGCCAGCAATGCCAGCTCAAGCTGTCATAAGACAGAGCTGGGCCTTGTTCCACACCTCTGAACATCTGATCTTTATCCTAGCTATTCACAGAAATGGGTATTTCACTCCTCATATATGAGACCTTAGAGAAGCAGCATAGTTCTGATGCAATACTAATAGCGACTCATGAATGGGCTTTGCTTCACAAGTTTCAGAGTCTGGAATATATGTTGTTTAGGTGCCCAAGAGAGACAACAAATGTCCACCTGAACCTGTGTGGCAGGTGAACTAATGGTCCCTCTAAACCCGGGGGACGGGACATGTATAGTAGGTCAGCCAGGTGCTGCAAAATCTTAAATACGGTGCTGAAATGCGTGACAAGAACCAAACTACGCTCACGGTTAGTTTATGTAAACCACCAGGTGAGTTCAGGTTCTCTGGAACAGAAACTAATTCGAACTAACTTTCAAAACGTGTGGAAGGGGAGAGAGGTACTGAATGGATACTAAGGTTATTCAGTGTACTGGAAAGATAGATTAAACTTCAGGGATTATCAACTTAAGTCCCACTGACATTTTGAGCCAGAGAGTTCTGTGTCACAGCGGAGCTTCCCAGACACTGCAGGATGGCTTAACCACATCCCTGGCCTCTCCCCACCAGATGCCAGCTGCAGCTCCCTCGCTGGAACAACCAAAGATGTCCCCAGATGTGACCCAATAACCCCAGGAGGAGGCAAGACTGCCCCCAGTTGAGAAGCACCGGCTTAATGAATAAAACACGGGAAGGGCAACGATAGAGCTGGGCCTCGGAAACCACTGGAAGAAGAGACTGAAAATGCCTTTGATTTCTAATCCCCTTTTCTCTGCATTTTAGCTTTATTCTCAGCAGCCGACACACGGCCACCAAACAAGTCCCAAGTTTTGTTCATTAAAGTCTAGGCCTCCAAACAAAGAATGAACCTCTTTCCTAATTCCAATTTTTAAAAACTCCTTGGGAGGGATTCTGATTGCTCTGATCTGAACCTGACACCCACCCTGGTGTGGGACCTGGATGGCAGGGGGTGAAGGGGTGTCATCTGGGCACACAGCAGTTTCCACTGAAACCACCAGTTTGAAGTCAGAGGTGGGATCAGTTCCCAAAAGAAAGGTGCTATTGGTGATAAAAGGTGGGTTTGGGGACAAAGAAAAAATAATAGGTATGTACCATAGCCATTTAATATTGGGTAATAGCATAACCACTGCAAATAGCCAGCACATTAATAGTTCTTCACAATATTGAACTGGATTTGTTTTTCTATATTTGGGGCATGTTTGTAAGGTACTCTGGGAAGCATCTGAGTCTACTGGGAGACAATTATGAATTTTTGCATAAGTGGGCAGAGTACATAGTATCTATTCTATGCTTGGCTGTTTTGTCACTGATGTATTTTCGAATGAATTTTTGGACGGTACATTTAAGAAATCCACAGATGAAATCTGGGAATGTTACTATTACTATAATATCACTGCCCACAGGCAACACAGGCAGACATGACAAAGGACTGACACGTGGTATGCTTTGTGGGCTACTAACAAAATATACTTTTAACATGTGACTCTGCCTAAGTCAACGGAAGACCATAATTGAACAACCATTGCCCAATTTGTGGGCTAACAGAAAACCAAATGTTTGCCTTGAAACTTTGCAATTGGGTTCAAGAATAAAATCCAGGAATAAGATAATATACACATCAAAAGGACATAATGTATTCAATTCAGAATTTAATGAAGAAAACAGTCTAAGTTAAAAATTTTTAAGACTTTCCCAAAGACTAAGAGGAGACAGGACAGAGGAAATCCTTCCTGCTTCTCTCATCAGCAAATCCCAGAAATTATGTTCTGTTTTAATTCAAGAAGCACTTGTTCCTTGAGTGGAGATCAGAGAGAGGGTAGGCTCTGGCCTGGGTCACAAATCTCAGCTTTGCCCAAGGGTGCAAGGGCGGCCAGAACTCCTAAGGGGCTTCACATGCATCTGTGACCTCCACAGAAGTAGACTCAAACACCCGATCAGAACCTTATCTTGGAGGAAGCACCCTTCTTTCGGGCCAGGAGCCAATCACAATTAAAGGACAGAGAAAACAGTCTGAAGCTGTAGAGGAGTCCTTTCAGTCGGCTTTATGGGAGTTGGGCCCAACGGTCACAGCGCTCTCTGTTCTTGGCTCTGTGCTACGGTTGGTTTTCAGGGCTACACACCTCAGTGAACAACAAAGAATTAGTAATATTTTTGAAGTCCATCATTGGTCATTTAAATATGGCACCTCAGAAATCTCTAAAATCCCACTGTTATTATAAATCACATTCCTCCATTTTAAACAGACGCCCAACAAAAAGGAATACCCAAGACTCTTCATCCTCCAATGGGGAAAAAGTGACCCCACACTTAACAGCTTCCCTCCAAAGCCAGAGGTCAGGATGTCTCCTTGCTAACGTAGTGATAATGTGCCAGTTGGCTGTGATTAAACAATCATAAAGTCCTATCTTTTCTTATAAAGACTGATGCGCAATCATTGCTTTTACAAATGACATGATTTCTTTCCCCCTGGGAGAAAACCATGCAAATATGTGTGTCAATACTGGAGGGAAAACGGCCAGATTCTGCCTTCCACCAGGGGGACAATCCAGCCTAAAGGAGAAATGATGAGCAACCCCCAGACTTCAAACCCACAAGGCCAAGACCTGTGTGCTTCGACTTCACTGCATCAAGCAGCACCCCGAAAGTCTTCCAGAACTGTACATCGAGTGATGACTTCTGCAAGGCTTCTTCATGAGTCAGGAAGACATGTAGATACACAAATCAGAGACATGTTTCTCAATCTTCTCATTGCAGATGGGAAAGCAGTTGCATAAATTATATCGTAATTTAAGCAAACAACTTGTCAAGCTCAGTTGACAGTACAACTTCAGTGGAAAACAGACTTCATGAGTAAAGTGAGTAAAGTTCATTTTATCATTGTTCTCATTTTTTAAAATTTACAGTAAGATATAAAAATGCTTTCTTTCAGTTATTACGCTATGATAAAAAAAAGAAAGAGAGAGAGAGAGAACTTAAGTATTATTTAGATGGGATTCCTATTAACTTTTAAGGATCCTTCACTTCCAACCTTTCAATACTAAGGACCCTGAATGCATGATCCACTTTGTCTCTATTTTTCAACACATCCATTTATTTAATCTTAATCCCTTTCATTTCATCTTAATCCCTACTGAAACTATTCTCTACATGATAACCAATTAACCTGGTCAAACCTCCTAGTCTTTCCTCTGTTGCATGATTCTTAACCAATTATTTAATCAAAATGCCTTCTTTCTTGGGATCTACGGTATTCGAATCTGTATCCTTTACTCCTGAAGGCAGAACCCAGGAAGAGTCCTGGCACCTGGCTAAAGGGGCTCTTAGCACCTTTCTCCCTAAACTTGACCTGTGGAATTCACAAATGTCCACAAGGCAGCATATGCAGGAAATACTGCTTAAGTTTTGTTGAGTGAATGCACTGTTGCCTTAGGAATGTTCTTCTCCCATAGTCACCGTTCAGTATTCACTGACCTCATTCAGCTTTAGCCACTCAAATTGCCCCCACAACTCCTTAGTATTTTCGACTACTTTTACTGTTGTTGTTCTATACAATCAGGTATATTTACATGTGTTAATTTGTGGATGCCTATCTTTGCGGCCCCGTGGCTTTCTGTGGTCTATATTAATAAAAGTTAATACTTGTTGAACATTTACTATGAACAGACACTACTCCTAAGTATATACAGTAACAACCCTCTGAGGCAGGCACTGAAAATGCCCATTTGACCCCAGAGAAAACTGAGACACGCAAAGGTGTCTTGCCTGAGTTGCACAGCCAGAAAGTGCCAAAGCTGGGGCTTGAAACCAAGGCAGACTGGAGGCCAGCCCCTCCGTACACCACACTCACTGTATGTCTCTACACCGGCCCACTGTCTTCTTTCAGATGGTGTCCTCACTGGGGCGCCTGGGGGCTCAGTCGGTTAAGTGTCCATCTTTGGCTCAGGTCATGATCTCAAGGTTCATGAGTTTGAGCCCCACATCGGGCTCTGTGCTGACAGCTTAGAGCCTGGAACTGCTTCAGATTCTGTGTCCTCCTCTCTCTCTCTGCCCCTCCCCCGCTCATGTTTTCTCTCTCTCTGTCTCTCTCTCTCTCTCTCTCTCTCAGAAATAAATAAATATGGTTTAAAAATGTAGATGATGTACTTGTCAAAGGCAAGCACGTTTTCTTCCTAACTACTCTCCCAGTGCCCAGTAGAGCGCTCGGGCCAAATTAAGGTTCGTTAACTACACCAGTCAAGGATTTATACGTTGACTGCATTTCTTTTATTTCTTTCACTTGATTCACTGTATTCATTCAACAAAGAAATGTTATTTTGCATTTCTATTATGATCACATGCTATAGACTGAAAACCTAACAGGATGGGGCCAGTGTCCTCAGAAGTAGGGAAAACTAACAGTCACCAGGTGCAGTTATAATAGACATAATTATAGGCTGTGTCATTTCGCCCAAGGAACAAACCAGTACAATTTTCTATGTGTCCAGAATGTATATAAAAATAAAACTTATAAAATATTTACAAGGAACCTTGACGTACCAGAGAGAACATCAGCGGTAGAGTGACAAAACCCTGATCTGAAGTACTGTCCTGCCACTTTGGGGTTTATGGCTCCAGTCAAGTGAAGCTGGGTTCTCTGAAGCTCATGTGTCTTACTCATCTATAACACAGGGAGCCTTTCCTAAAAGGACTGTTGAAATCAAGTGAAAATGGCAAACTGGAACATTTTTAAGAAATGCTCGCTATGGGTCACATACCGAGACCTCACATGAGCCCCATAATAGCACACCCCAAAAGACTACACTGGTCTTTGTCAACAGAGCAGAAAGCAATGTCCTCAACTATAAAAAAAAAAACATAATTTCTCCAAGACTATGTTCAATTAAGCACACATACCGGGCAAGTACAAGTATATAAAAGAGAAGGTGTAGTTTGGAGCAGTAAGGTTTCAAAGAAGCGGATCATTTTTTAAAAAGAGGAGTAACTGGCTGGAGGGTGTTGAGGGCAGCGCATCACTGCACCTCGGGTCACCTGGGGAAATAAGACCCGGGTGACGAAATGGCATAAAAGGAAAGGAGAGAAAGACCTGCACTGGGGCGCCTAGGTGGCTCAGATGGTTGAGCATCCAACTCTTGATTTCGGCTCAGGTCACAACCCCAGGGTAGTGGGATCAAGCCCTGCATTAGGCTCAATGCTGAGCATGGAGTGGTTGAGATTCTCTCTCTTCCTCTCTCTCTCTAAAAAAAAAAGGGGGGGGGCTTGGATCTTTAAAAAATATGGGTATGTGACNAATGCTGAGCATGGAGTGGTTGAGATTCTCTCTCTTCCTCTCTCTCTCTAAAAAAAAAAAGGGGGGGGGGGCTTGGATCTTTAAAAAATATGGGTATGTGATCAAGCCAGGGAGAAAGGCAAAGGGCAGAGAGTCTATCATTCAGCCAACAAGGAACAAGTGCTTGCCACAAGCAAGGCATTGTGTTTGATGCTGAAATACAGAGGAAGAATGTAACACACGTTCAGCCTTTGATCTGAAGAAGCTTATAGTCCAGTGGGAATGGAATAAATAGGTTTAAAAAAACACAAAACTCCGGGGCACCTGGGTGGCTTAGTCGGTTAAGCGTCCGACTTTCGCTTGGGTCATGATCTCGCGGTTCATGGGTTCGAGCCCCACGTCGGGCTCTGTGCTGACTGCCAGCTCAGAGCCTGGAGCCTGTTTCAGTCTGTGACTCCCTCTCTCACTGACCCTCCCCTGCTCACGCTGTCTCTCTCTCTCTCCTAGAAATAAATAAAACATTAAAAAAAAAATACAAAAATCCAAACCGCGGTAAGCACCATGAAGAAAGTGGCATCGGGGGCCCACGAAAGGAGGACCCAGGAGGGAATGCAGGTCTAGGACCTGGGCAGACAAAGAAGCAAGAACGTTTTTAATGAAATCAGGTGAGAGAGTAAATGAGAGGATCCAAAGGGCCTCTCAATTCCATACTTGGAAGACTAATCTTTCACCTTCTCTGTGAAGACCCTAAGAAGCATGGGGACAGGAAGGAGGCAGTCACTGACCTACTTACTGTCCTAGAGCAAATGTCTCATAGATCTATTAGGTAAGGTGTCTGTTATCTTCTCTGAGTTTCCCTTTCCCAATGTAATTCTCAGAAAGTACGTCCAGGCAACCAGGTAAAACTACTTCTCTCCCCCATGACAGAATCCTTACGCTATTCAAGGACAGCAAAACCTCAAAGGACACAACTTTTTAAAAAATAACGTGGCGTACTGGGAATGGCCATAAAGCGTCCAGAAAAATTCATGATCTAATATGCAATGATTACAATCCAATAAATACCTCAAACATTTGCTCCAATGCTACTTGGAATGTGACTGACCTTAATACCAACTAGTTGCAGAAACGAGCTCTGACTAACTGCATAAGCATATTCTCAAAACCGCTGATTTTTTGTTCATCATGTGTTTTAAGAGAAACTTGAATCGCCAAGGTTCCTAGATAAAAATTAAATATTTTGAACCGGCCATGGCAGTTCAAATTCTCACTCAAAGATTTATCATATCATAAGCTGACTTATTAAGAGAAATGGTTTGAAGAGGATTTTGAATACTACACGCTGAATCTCACAATGGATACCAGCCTGAGGGGCAAAGTTAATAAAAATATCTAAGGAGGAAAAAACCTATAAGACATATTTGATAAAAGAGAGATGTTTCAGCAGTCTACATGCATTTTTTAAAATTACCTTAACTACAGTCTTCTAAGCTGAAGAGGAAAATAAATTATTTTTCCTAGCACATAAAAGAGTTCTAGTCAGCAGCAATATATTAAGGACTGCTTAAAAAAAAAAATCCTACTCGGGGTATAATTCCCCTCCCCCACCCCACGCAGTCTTCTCCCCAGTGCAAATTATTGATTTGCAGACAAAAGTATTCAGAAAACAAACATCTGATTATAGCATAAGCTATTGCTGATACAAAAGTCTTTGTGATGAGGAAACGCAAGATCTCAAATCTAAGAAGGTAAAACACCAAGTAGCAAAAATGAATCCTTTAAGAACTATCAAACCAAACAAAAAATAAAATTAGATATAAATTCAAGTTTTAGACTGTGGTCAATTGAGGTCTAGACAAAACCCTATGTTTGTTCACTGCCTAGTCTCCAGTCTGCTCCAAGTTTGAAAAGGTAATTGAACACAGTCTATAATTACTGGATTAGACACAGATGGGCTCTGTACATTTCAGGGGGAAAAAAGCACTGTTTTGATTCATTTTATGATTGCCTGTAAGGTCAGACTTTTCAAAATGTACTTTCATCTGTTAAATGGTTTCTCAAATTCCCTGGGGTATATCTTCAATAACTGTGATGTTTTAAGCAATTTGGGCCTATCAGATCCTGTCTTTGAATGTAACTAGCTGCCCATTTTCTAGTATTATAAATGTGCATGTAGGTTAATTGCTACATCTCTTACATATTTTCTGAAGTTGCAGTTTTTGGGTAAAACCTGAAAAACTGTGCCCCTTTTCCGACAGGAATTGGTCATGTTGGTGGAGATTTCCAAAAAAAAAAAAAAAAAAAAAAAAAAAAAAACTTCGCTATTTGCTAATAAATGATTTAGTGTCATCTAAAGATCATGAAAAATATTTTCTGCCTGATTCATGTAAAAAACAGAAACAAGGAAACATCAACATTTAGGACAAAAATTGCTAGGCAAAGTTTAGATTTCTTGCAACTTGAGTAATGTATAAAAATTAGAACACATACTTGACTCAAATCCTATTCATTTTTATATAATAACTGTAAATGACGAGGGTACATGTTGTCTGTGCTAACACAAAAAAGAAAAACTATTTCCTAATCGAAAAGAGGAAAATACCTAAACATAGCATTCTATATCACTTACAATTAATGATGTCATTATATAGCAGCGTATTATAAATATTTTCAGAGTGGAAAATAATATCTAACTTGGAGAAATGGGAATGTGGGTCCCTTTAGGGTAGTGCCTACCCTATTTCCAAACATCTCATATTAAAACAATTTATTCAGTAGAGCTAGACATAAAATTTTTAATTATGAAAATCTGTGGCCATACCCAACAGTTTGGGTTAAAATGCCATAAAAAGTCTTCTTTGCTTAGTATACTTGGCCACAGAAAGCAGTTTCTCAGGCTAAAGACTCGGTCAAAGGAGCCCCCAACTCCCCTGCACACCCCCAGGAAGAGCTGGAGAATTCCAAGGACTGCTCCGGACAGGCAGTAGCGAGGCCGCCAGTACATTCTTCGTTTCATTCCTACTTTTCATAATGTCATAGTATGCTATCAGGGTCTTATCTTTTTTTAAATCTCCTTTCCGATGACAGCTTCATTTTCTACTCCCCAAATTCACTTTGGTCAGCTACTCTGTGATCCCATTACAACAGAAACACCACAATATCAAAAACATTAAGACGACACTGTGGGATAAGGCATAATTCCAAAAGGTTTTTTTTATGTTTTAGGAAGTTAGTTTCATGTGTTTTAACAAATAAGGAGGAAATTAATAAAATTTTTTTTAAAAACCTTAAGTTGAAATTCATGAAATTATGCATGTAAGCAGGAAGTTTGTTGACTCAAAGATTTACAGTCATGTAGTAAATTTACTGACCCTCTGTAAGGTGCATGAATGTGATCTACTTTTAAGTAATCTCTACACCCAACGTGGGGCTTGAACTCACAATCCCCGAGATCAAGAGTCAGACGCTCCACTGACTGTGCCAGCAAGGTGCCCCGAATGTGATCTACTTATAACCTCCTCTTCTCAAAAAAACCAAGGTGTTTCTAAATCACACAGACAACCTTGTGTTTTTAAAAACACACTAATTTGCAAAGGGAAAATTGTGTGGACAAATGTTTATATCACTATTTGCGTGAACACAGCTATCAGTTACAAGTGGTCCTATAAAATGTTGTTGCAAATATAGCGCTCTCACATGTACGAAGGAAGTGGTTTAATAAAAAAAATTAAACCTATTATATATTTGTTACGTGCCTCTGTAAAACGAACAGCTGCTTCTCTTTTATATTTCACATATTTGGATTTTCTTATAACAACTTGCCAAACGTAGGATACATTTGTATTTAAATGACGAGAAACTCAGAGTACAACGTAAATGCTGTAGAAAATTATTAACTATTTCCGCCCATGCTCCCCATAGAGCTCACACACACAAAACCAAGATAATATCAGAATCATGCATTTGTACAAAAAACCATGACAGAACTCAGCGTCATTACTGTGTTTTATACTTTCCTTCCTAAGGGTGTATCTAAAAACCGAGAGCAACAAGCCAACCGAAATGGTAAAACTGCCAAGGAGGGAAGTTTCTTTAGGTAAATCTATTTGTGAACTTAAACATGAGTTTCAAAAGACTGGTTACCAAAAACCGTGCTTTACTGTAGATTATAAACACGCAACAACCTCTTAAGAGGTTTTTTTGAAAAAAAAGATATACACACTATAAATTAATTCCGTTCTTCCTTCCTTCCTCCTTCTCATCCTTTCTCCCATAATTTCATTTCCAAAGCCACATAAAATATATTTTGAACAATTACAGCATGTTGACTTTGATGTGTATTATTCTGCACCAATGCCCGAGTTTCGCCTGACTCTAGCTCACAACCGTTTTGCTCATATACACATGCACTTTACTTCTTGACATTAATGTTTCAAATAAATTGTGAGCTTAAAATCATGAAACTGACTATAAGAACAAAAGCCTGGAAAGACTTCTTCCATGCCCTTCTCAAAAAAGGCCTTTCCCTTTTTAAACAATTTACATGATGTTTTATGGTCCTTTTAGAAGAGAATTATAGTAAATGGCACTCCAAGTGGGTTGTGTGAACCCACAAACCACTCCTCATAAAAACTGCTATAATTTTCCAGGACAGGGACAATAAAATATCACACATAAGCCAAAGCTAAATCACGGTGTGGCCACAGTAACAAACACATTATTTTCATGAAAATTAAGCATGATAAAGCTAACAAAGAAAAGACAACGGGGAAAACTTCTGACAGCTGCTCCTCAATCCACTTAGTACTTAACACAAGCATTTACAGAAGTATCCTCCATTTCCTAAATGGCTTGAAATACAGGTGCTAATCCAGTACTCAAGTTTTTGTGTCGTTCATCTGTTTTCAATGAGATTAAGAAAATAAGTAACTTCAACTGTAGCTCAAAGAACACTTTAAATAAGCCAGCCAACCTACCTAAAATTAGCTAACATTTTTGTTTCTAATCGAAAGTTAAACTTTATGGGAAGTTCTAAGGAAATTTTGAGGAGATGCATTTCCCATTTCGGACCACTAGGGACCAATAAGTGTCTTCCCTGTGAGCAGCGGACTCCCCCCACCACCCCCAACAGAGCCACACTCACTGTCCGTGAAGCAGAGGAGCCTGAACACTGGATAGAGAAACAGGGGTGAACGAATGAGAGTTCTAAAAGATGGAAAGCTGTTCAAATGTTGGTGCCACTTGTTAATCACCATCTACCCTGAAAAACTTCCCGAGGTCCCTTTTCCCATGGTAGAATTATTAAACAATGAAACTGAAAGACAATACAAGGCCACGCTTTTCTGACCCGGGGGTGGGAAAGATGGCAATGCCACACTGATAGAGAAAATGAAGCCTGCCTAATACAATTCCCTGGAGCTGATCAGCCTACTGCTAAATCAGGCAGAATGCTGAAATCAGGATCGGTAAGCCAAGCCAAAATATCTACAAGAGAGTATCATTTGCAGAGAGTTACCTTATGATGCAATAACCACAGTAAGATGAAACAGCATTCTCTACTTCACTCTGTTATTATTAATTCTGGTTAGAGAGAACGATTTAACATATTTACAACAAGCCTTTAGAGCAAAACATTGGGAGAGAGCTGACAAGAAATAGTATAAAGCTCTTTGGAAAAAAAAAAAAGATGCAACCCTTAGTAGATCTATTTTACTGCTTTTTAAATTCTTAGCTAAAACGGATGGCTCTTTCTAGAGTAACAAATTGTGCTAAACTTTATCCAGTATTTTTGCACGTAGCTCCAAGTTCCCAACTCTTTCCAAAAGGTCACTATAATTCACATTCCAAATTTCTAGGAGAATGTGGCACTGATTCCCTTAACTGCTAAGATACTGTACACAGAAATCTGTTCTTCCTTCCACAGCCACGCAAAATATAAGTAAGAATGAAACAATGCGCTAGAGAACAAAACAATACACTAAACTGTATACTTGTCAAATCCTCTCATATACAAGTGGACATTTTTGTATGAAAAAAATATTTTTGCTCCTAAATCAAACTTGAGGAGGACACTTAAAAACTATACCGTTAGGTATAAAGAACAAATAGTCACATTTAAATAATGTGCTATTAAAAATGAATTCATTATTCTTGAGCTTACATAAAATTTTGTATGATAAAATATGTCATTGTACTTGTTCAGACAACGCAGTGAGCCTTTGTTTGTGTTTATTGGAAATGCCTTCCATATTCTGAGGCCCCAAATCAGAGCTTCCCAAATGGAATCTGCAGAGAAAAAACACTGATTCCAGAAAGAAGACTGTGCAAACAATACACAGTTCCAAGATAAATAAATCCATCCAAACCGACTAAACTGTTCTTCCAGGTTAATCAAAGACTCCTGCCCAGCGAAATGTATCTTTCAGAGAACATAAGATGTCTGCATGTCAAGGGCTTACAATTAAAATGATCTTCAGAATTAAAATTTTTTCATCAGCCCAAACACAACAATGAACAATTTATCTAGTTTTACAAATAGATTTGAAGAATCTTGGAAGAAGCAAGATACGTTCAACCCTTCCTACAGAATCTGATCTGACTCCTCCTCTGTTTACCAAAGTCTACCTACCCACCGAATCCACCCCCCACCCTACCCACCTCACCCCACTCCACTGCCTTTACTGGACTCTACGCTATTTGTCTAATATGGCAAAATCCTTATAAGCAAAAAGAATTTACTGGATCTCTTTTTGCTCCATGGCCTGGTTTCCTCTCGGTCCACCTCACTCACATCTCTTTGGCCCCACAGCATGGGGGTACAAGCCGATCTGCATGGCTGGCTATACAGACGTTTCACGAAGCCTTTACAATTGACCACACAAACACAATACCACAATGTAGGTCAACTGGTGCACTCAAATACCAGTGTGAAACTTATATGGAAGTAAACTATAGACATAAATCTAAAAGGGTAGAATTCCACCCAATGATCCTAAAATTATTTCAAGGAATCAANAGGGCTCAAACTACAGATGAAGTTAGAACACAGAAGATTGTAGAAAGGGCATTTAAAATTATTAACTGATCAAAAATTTGTAGTTGTCATTAAAAAAATACAACTTAGCAATTCAGTTCAGAAAGAAGAATATCCCCAGGAACATACACATCTGTTTAATATTACAAGCCAACTGTCAACATCCTAAGTGAAGTTTTAATTTAATATTTTTCCTTTCTTGATGTTTTACCTTTAATCAATGCCTCATGAGAGTATCAGCTTTCTATAAGAAACTGTTAAATATAAAGAAATGTTATTGTAGCATGTTTATAAAATCATAGTTCGAGAACTTTTTATTTTTCCAAAGCCTGACCACAACTTAATTATCTGCAGGACATTCCAGGCTCACAATTGCAAGCTCCAGTTCCCAAGCAATTTTAAACAATATCTACTGTACAGGACAGAGGGTACACAACAGACCGCAACATGGTTATATTTCCAAAAGTCAGCATTAGGCCCTTTAGACATGGTTTTTATTTTCATTAAACAATATTTGTTTCCTCACTAATCATTAAATGGTTTTCATCACTATCGCCTGTTTTCCTTTCACATGCCGGTTGTTAGCATCAGTGTTTGTGTTCATAATAAATAAAAAAGTGACCCACCCAGTTATTTAAAAATGAACACACACGATGTCTGGTTCAACGAGTGTTAGAGATTCAGCAACATACTCACACCCTGAATACCGTTCTTTTTTCATCCAGACTCCAAAAAGCTTTCATAGAGGAACATACACTGTACATACTCCTTTAAATCAGATTTCAGCTCCATGCCTGCTTATGTTATTGCGGGCACACAGATCTAATCAGCGGTTCAAGACATTTACGTGGGAAAATGGAAGAGGAAGAAGAAAAGACAGCAAGTTCATATTCCTGACCATAATGGAGAGGAGTTGAAAATACTGCCAATTCCTGCAGATGGAGGAGAAAAGCAGCCTGATTAAAAGTATCATTCCAGTAACTGACCAAAATGCGAGGGAGCAACTAACAGAGCATTCCAGAACTTTAGGAATCGCTCTGTGGAAGGAAATTAAAAGAGAGAGAGAGAGAGAATTGTATGCTAGGAGGTATCAGGAACAATTTAAAAATATGTCAAGTATGGAAGAAACCAAGCTGCTTCAAAGTCAGAGATAAAATTAATAGCCAATAGAAAAAAATAATCCAATAAATAATCTGGAAAATCTTCAAGAAGTCTGATACTTGCATTGTTGCATTGGAACCACCAGAGTTTTCCAACGAGTAAATTAGTTAAGTCCAAATAAACTAATTTTGGATTTCGGATTAACTGGCCAGTGGTACGGGAGCTTGGAGAGACAGGGAAAGATACACAATCAGGGCGTGCACATGTATTTATTAGCTTCTGTGTTTATTTATCAAATACTTTATCACACTTCCTACATGCCAAGCACTTTCAAAGGCTTCACTCCTTTAATCTTCCAAATTAGGTACCACTCTATTCCCGTTACCCACAAGTCACCCAGCAGAAGGTAGCAGAGCCCAGCGTCCATGCTCAAAACCACCATGCCACAGGCACCTCAGGTGACTTTACGTGTACCACGGTAAGAAGAGGTCCATTACTCGAGGGACCCACATGTCTAACTTCCCTGACTCCCCTGAGGCCCTCTTTTCATTGTGAAATTCCCCTCCAGCAATTTTGCTCCTTACTTTTTTTTTTTTTTTTTTTTTAAGTTTACTTATTTTTTGAGAACGAGCTGAGGAGGGACAGAGAGAGAATTCCAAGCAGGCTCCCCGCTGTCAGCGCAGAGCCCGATGCAGGGCCCAAACTCACAAACCATTGAGATCATGACCTGGGCTGAAATCAAGAGTCAGATGCTTAACCAACTGAGCCACCCAGGCGCCCCAGTTTTGCTCCTTTCTTAAGGCTTCCCCCTCCGCCTCTACTCCGAAGTCTCCCCATCTGCATCTCTGGCTCAGAACCCCTTCCTGAGGTCCACTTCGGTCTTTACAACTGCCATACAGGTGTCCCTTGGCTGTCCAGCAGGCACCTCAAACAACTATAAAACTGCACTCATGTTGACCACCACCTAGTCACCCACAATTCAAACCTCGAAGTAACCTAGAACCCACTGATTTTCACCTCCTACATCTAACAAGTCCCAAATCCTGGCAAACAGCCCTTGAATCTGTCCTCTGCCCCGACGGTCACCAGCTCGGCTCCAGCCTGGGCTGTGTCTCAAGGACACGCAAAGGCTGGGCCAGCTCCAGTGGCCCTCCTCCTTGCTGCCAGTCTCCTCCCCTCTGCTGCGTCCACCCACGGCCAGCAGTAGGATCTTTCTAAACTCCGTGCCTAGTCACATCAGTCCTCTGCCGAAATGTTTTCTAGTTCACCATGGCCTTCAGCATAATGTCCTTCCCCTCCTGTTCTTTTCTCCTTCAAGGCTCAGCTCAAGACTCATCTCTCCTGTGAAGCCCTTCCGCCCTCAGCCCCTCCCAAGCAAAGAGGTCTTCACCTCAACCTCTGTAACCATACTTACTTCGATAACAACAGTTATCACAACATGCTTTAATTATTTGCCTCTAGGGCTCTCTCATCACTGGACAACAAGTTTCTCCAAGTCAGGGACTGTCTCCTTCATGTGTGTATGCCCGATTCCTAGCCGCACGTGTGAGTAGGCTGGATGCTCAATAAATAGCGCATAAGGAAATAAAGAGCTCATTCTCAGAGAGACCCTCCATTCAACGTGGTATTAAAAACCTAAGGCAGAGTGAAAGGGCACAATGTCAAGTGCAAGGACCTTTACTGTTGGCCACCCACATCTGCCGCTCTCCTCCTCCCAGAAATAGCTCCCAAATTTCCTTGGGAATCATTCTTCCCCTACTCTCAGCTCTACATATTGGGTGGAAGGGACACTGCTCCAGCTACAGGGCTGCTAAGTAAGCCAAACTGAGCACATGTCCTTTCCCTTTGGAAATGGAGATGGATTTAAGGATAGGCTGACAAGTCACTTCCAAGATTCTGATAGATACTACATGGACCAAGCCCCTCTCTTCCTCTGGACAGAGCAGTATTGGAAAGCAAAGTCTGCAAGTTCTACAGCTTTGGCTAGCATGAAGCAAGAGCGTGGAGGTGCCCTAAGGGAGATGCCAACACCATGAATGGCAGAACAGAGAGAGTGAGAAAAACCAGGCCTTTGGTGACACCGTTGTGTCCCCTGGGTCCAGCCATGCGAGAGGTGAAGTCATACCACTAGACTTTTCAGTGTTAGAAATCAATACGTTCCCATGATCATTTAAGCTAATTTGCACTGGGCTGTCTGTAACTTGGTGCCATAAGGCTGCTGATACAGTTAGTTAGTGTTTATGGGAAGAAAATCAAGCTATGCATTTGAAGAAATGCACAGAAAAAGGAAGCAGAACAAACGGTGAGAGTGGGCAGCAAGTTAAACCTGACGGGTGATGGATACCGGTGACAGGGCACGCTGCACACAGGTGAGAAAGAGATTCAGGGTACCCACCGTGCCAGGTGAGAAAGAGATTCAGGGTGCCCACTGCGCCAGGCGAGATTCAAGGCGCCCACCACGCCAGGCGGCATTAACCAGGCCCTTGTAGGGGGTAGCCTGTGAACCCCTTATGAAAAAAATAAAGTTTTATAAACAGCTAGAAAAAGAAATAAAAAAATAACAAATGTTTCTTTTTAAAAAGGCCTTTATGAGAAAAAGAAAAGGCTCTGGGATAATTTAATCTGGAGAAAGCAAGTCCTAGAGGCAATTTAACTTGGTGAAGGGTTATTTATAAGGAGGTGACTAAACAGCCGCTCTCCAATTTCACATGGAAAAGAATGAGAGGAAACTGATTTACATTTCAGTCCGAAGCGGAGGTGGGCAAGAGGGAGAAGTGCTGGAGGGAGAACTCTTAATGATGAAAAAAAGCTAAATGAAAAACTGGGTTTTTATGCCTTTTTTAAAAGACAGAAAATCACCTACGTTGATTATTTGAGTTCTCAGTCAAACCAGTAAACACGTATTTGAGAATGCCTTCTAGTCGTTTCCTCACATTCCGGTGCAGAATCCCCACTGTGGACAGAATCCGACAGCGGAGTAACCGCCCGGTCTCAAGGCTGCAGTGTCACGATGGGAAATGCTGGGAAGCATCAGCTCAGAGACCCCCCTCTCCTCCTCCATCCCCACACCCAAAAGTAAGCAAAAGAGTTCCAGCGGCTTAGAAAAGTTGGGCAACAATGCAATCGAGGCAATCGTTAGAACACAGAACGGTCCCCTGGAGGCTGCCGGGCCAGAGTCCCTTGCTTAATGAGTAACACGGCAGCACATGCTCTGATTTCAGAAGCAAGAGACCAGCAGAGGAGAGAACGTGCCTGTAAGGACGGGTGGACTTTGAGTAAGTGACAGGGAGCGAGCCATCCGAGCAAGAGAAATAGAAGGAGCCAAAAAGGGAGGCAAGAAAGCAGAGGAGGCTGTACATGGAGTAGGCCGGTTAAAGCTGCCGGGATGCTCGAGGAAGCGTCGGGCGTAAAAACAGAAAAGTGGGGAGTACCAGCTTTATGAGGGCCTTCGAACGCTGGCCAGACAACCATATTCATTGTGTGGGGGATGAGCAGCACTGAATGCTTCCGAGCAAAGTAACATGATGAAAGCAGCATTTCCCGCACGGCGGCCGGGCCACAAGGGGGACGGAGGGCTGGGTCGGGTCGCGTCACAGCACAGCCTCAAAATGGCGAGGGCTGAACCCACATGGACAAGAAGGGATGAGACAGACAGAAGGCACCAGGCGTTGACTCACTTGATCCGTTCCGCAAACACGTGTGCAAGTCCACACGGCGCTCCGGGCTGTGATGGGGCGTAGAGGCCGGTCCCTGTCCTCGGGGGCCTGGGAATTAAGCGGCTGGGGGAGGCTAGGGAGACTCGCACACACAGCTGCAAAAGCGCTGCTCAGCGTGGACGAGTGTCTGGCAGGCCCTCATTCCGAGAATTTCATTCACACGAGCTGGAACAACAACAAAATGCCAAAATACAAACAGAAAAACCAATCCTCCCAAAATATCGCTTCGTGGGTATCGTGGGAGATACTGATTTTTGCTGCCAGTTTGAGTAATGGAAAAGTATAGAAGCAAATATGCCCGTACTGACTGAGCTGTACCAAGTAATGAATATAAAAAAGGCTTTTTAAAAAAGAGAGTCTTTTTTAGGACTGAAATGTTTCCAGATTGCATCTTTTGACATAACTGAGATAGAGTCACAGATTTCCCACCTACCCACAGATAGGTATTTAGAAGCCTTCAGAAAATTCATCACCTCTCCTTGATATCTTTTTTTTTTCCTTCTTTCCCTTAATTTAATTTTGATTTAACTTCCTCCTGTCACTGCCTGCTTACAAATCACAGCCTCTATGTCTGGAGTCAATTAGGGCTATAAAATATCCCACCACGCCTTCATCTGGGGACCCATTTATATATATTTTCTTATTTCAAGAGGTAGAACTAAGAGCCTGTAACTCCAAAAGTTTCCAATCAACCATCACATTCTATTCTTTGGAAAAGTATGCTTCTCTCCACAGTTAAGAAGATGACATCAAACTACATATTTTGCAAGAATATTTCCTTTCCACCTGTATAAAGATGAATTGTGCTTTGGGAATTCATTTGCAAAAAAAAAAAAAGGGTTGAGTGTGTATAATAGATGCTTAATAGCAATAACATTAAAAAATCTTCCTACCATTTAAAATTAAATGTAATTTCCTTATTACTTTAATGGAATCCCTCGGAGTTAAAGTATTTAACTGGTGCCTTTCACATCAAGTATTCAGTATATAATTCCCTTTAAATATTAGGTATATTAGGTATGTAAACTGTGCACTGACAGAATAAAAACACACATTTCCACTGAAACCGAAACAGGAGAAGGACAAGGCGGCTTGATGCAGAATCGGATAATGGGTTACAGATTCTCTTCCAGTTCAGGTTTATAGTCAAAATGCCGTAAGAGCCATTCACCACCTCTAACCTTTCAGGTCATATTTGGAAGAGAAGTACAAACTGCCAAATCACCAAGAGAAAATGTGTCTAAGTCTAAAATTCTTGACTCTTCCCTACTGCAGTGTTGAACCCCAAAGGGGGTGAGGTGAGGGTGAGAGAGACAGAGAGAGAGAGAGAGAACTATATATCTCCTAGGAAAACCACCTTAAATTAAAAGGCAGAGATGAACTGCACAAGGTTCTGCCCACGGAAGGAATTCCCTCCGTCACGGTCTTCCCACTGTCTTCCAGGGTCGCAGAGTGTGGCTGCAACGCGATCCTGTCTGTCGCTGGCTGGTACCAGTCTACCGACTAACCCCATAGGATGCCTGACGCACACAAGGAGAAAATTCTAGGGCTCGTGGGAGACACCTAAACCGAGTCATGGACCGGATCCGAAATGAACCCTTCTCTCTCCTAGCCCTCCAGTCTCTTGCTGGACCTCCCACTGGCTGAACCCACTCAGAAGCCAGGGAACAAGGAAGCCCAGCCAAGCTCTCCAAAAATCAGCCTCCTGGGGCGAGAACAGTGGCGAGTGAGGGTAGAGAATGGATCTGGAAGGGCCAACGGACAAGACAGGGCACGCTCCATTCCCGATTTCTCACACGTCTTCCGTTAAACTGAGGTCTTCTCGTGGATTTTACCGTCCCGTGCTTCCCCTCCCTCGGAGCCTCTGTCGCGTGTCTGGTCCTGATTCTCCTTCTTCCAGCTCTGCATCTGCAAAATCTACGAGGCCCGCCTAAAGGTCACCTCCTCCACGAAGTCTCCCCTCAACCTCACCCAGAGGCAGTCATCTCTGTCCTTTCAATTCCTGAAGTTCCTCTACTGAAGATTTCTAGAATTATGAACACGTCTTACACTTAAGAGTGTACCTATCACTACCCAAGTATTTTGTGTATGTTTATTTATTTACTATAAGTTTCCCATCAGACTATAACCTCCACCAAAGCAGAGATTCTGTCTTTTCTTTGCTCCATCCCCAGGGCCAAAAGCAGTGCACAGCCTGTAACAGATGCTCAATAAATATTCCCCTGAATGAATGAATGCTCCCTTCTAGAGTGTAAGCATATGAGAGCCAAATGAAAGTCTCTCATCTTTCTATCCTAAATAGTGATCTAAATGCCTTCCTAACTCCTAGGAAGATACTCAACAAATATACGCTGGTCATAAAGTAGGTGCTTTACTTGAATGAGTATCTATAAGGTAGCACATACAGCGCTAGCAGCTTTACACATGGTATCTCATTCAATCCTCACAACAACCCTAAAAGACACTGTGGCAGAACTGTGCCTTCAGGACCAAGGCCCTCATTGCCCCAATCCCCAGAACTGCCTCCTGATGGCTCACAGCTAAGTCTCTCTAAGGAACTGCCCTCAACAGAAGGAAGCTACTATACACCCTTCTGGTGCCTCCCGGGGGCAAGCCCACGGCCAATGGCTGACCACGACTGTGGTTTCACAAGGCTGACCCCCTGCGTCGCCTGGATAATTCTGAAGTCCTCTCAGCTCTGGAGTCCTCCACAGGGCTAACTATTGAATGAATACACATAACAGCCAAGTAGTGCCCCAGACAAAAAAACAGAATTAACAATTTTTCAAATATCTATACCATAAAACCTGGGTCTCCTTCCCTCTCAGTGATTTTACTACCTAAAACCATAAACCTTCTTCCCTCTTTCCCAAAAACATACCTCAACACTGCCTTAGGAGAAATGGTTGGTCACTCCATAATTGTCAATTAAAAAAAAAAAGGTAGGTTTGGAGGCAACTGTATTTCCCCTACAAGCGAGTCAGCGACTTTCAAATATACGATTTCTGCACCAAAACGTGCTCCTAAAGATAGCGGATAGTATGACAACACACCAAGGAGAAACTCGCCAGAGTTGTGACCTGGAGAACGCCAAGGCCGGGAACAGCACTCTCTGTGTGCACAGCCGGGGATTCAGAGCCCGGAGATGCAGCAGGGAGTCCTAGGATCCGGGCGCACGCACTGACCTCATCCTGGGCAGGCCACTTAAACTTCGGAACCTTGGTTTCTTCAGGAGTAAAGGAGCCTAACTTAAGGACAGTAGACTAAGCTACAGCGCTGTGAGCACAGTGCCAGGTAGAATAGGTGCTCGGCAAGTGGTAGCTATTATTATCGCTTCTGAGTTTGTAGAATGACAAGCAGAAAGGTAAAACATCAATGCAACATTTGTGGATGATTTTCTTGTACAGGTTAAGAAAGTCTGATTGAAAATCCAGCTGACTTACAGGAAAATTACTCCCTTTACAAAAGGTTTTACTGCAGACTTCCTTAAAATGGCACCCCCGCCCCGCTCTGCATTTAATATATAATCAGATACTGCTTATTTGTGATTTTCCTAATCAAAAGATATTTTTTCTCCATTTCCTACCAGAGCAAATAAAAATTCATCTGCTGGGAGTTTTACTTTTTCTGTTTTATTTTAATCTTTTTTTTTTAATGTTTATTTTTGAGAGAGAGAGACAAAGTGCAAGTGGGGGACAGGCAGAGAGAGAGAGTGACAAAGACACAGATTCGGAAGCAGGCTCCAGGCTCAGTACCGTCAACACAGAGCCTGATGCGGGGCTCGAACCCACCAACCATGAGATCATGACCTGAGCTGAAGTTGGATGCTTAACCAACTGAGCCACCCAGGCACCCCTTACTTTTCATTTCAGATGAAATATGTGCTCATTAAAGAAATTTGGGATGATAGAAGCAGAAGAAGAAATTACCTGGAGTCCTGTCTCCCAGAAACAGCCATGGTTAACTTTTGGTGTATTCCCTTCTGAACACGATTTCCATACCTAGAGGTTGTGTTTTTTAATTTCGTATACATAGTTTCATTGATATCTGGCTTTGGTAGTTTACCCAGGCCATGCCATACTCCTCAGTGTGCCATCTTTCCCTAATGATTTCTCTGTGTTGGGAATACTGCCACGGTGTCTCTTCATAAAGTACTTGTGAGAGTTGCCATTAATTATCTTCACAGTCATCACCTTTATTATTATTGAAACTACTGCTGTTAATTTTAAACTCAAAGACCTCCCACTTCTAGGAGACAAAATATTCACATTCATTTTTTTAAAAAAATTTATGTTTATTTTTGAGAGAGAGAGAGAGACAGAGCATGAGTGGGGGAGGGGGGCGGAGAGAGGGGGGGACAAAGAATTCAGGCTCCAGGCTCCGTGATGTCAGCACAGAGCCTGATGCAGGGTTCGAACCCACAAGGCATGAGGTCATGACCCCAGCTGAAGTTGGATGCTTAACCAACTGAGCCACCCAGGCACCCCTGATTTTTTTATTTTCTTCAGTTTTGCTTTTACAATGAAATCTTTAGTTCACCTAGAAATATATTTTAATGTGTGTACCACAGGAGATAAGGACCAAAACAAAAAACAAACTTTTTTTTCAAAGTGCTAATCAATTATCCCCCAAATCATCACTGAATAAACCTCCTTTTTCTTGCTAATTTACAATATCTCTTTTATCAAGATAAAGGTTATATACACACATTTAGCCGAATACACTTCACTGATCAATCTACAAACACATATATTATTTTTTGTCTTTAAAATGTTCTAATACCTGGCAAAACCAGTATCCCCACCCCAACACACACACACACACACACACACACACTTTTACTCCTCTTCAAAAATTATTCTCACACATCTTTCCTTCTAGGTGAATTTCAGGACCACTTACAGGCTCTTCTCAAAATAGTTCTGGCGGAATTTTGATGAAAGCTGCCCTAAACCTACCATTAATATAGGAATAACTGATGTCTTTATAACACTTTCTTCTCTTCCACTACACAATGTGTGTTTCTTATTCAAGTCTTCCATACCTCCCCAGAAAATTTTGAAATTTTCTTCAAATGGGACATTTCCATTTCTCATTAAGGTTATTTCTAGAAATGCTTTTTGTTACTACCATAAATGTTTTCCTTGGATTTTAAGTGGTCATTAATTGGATATAGGATGGCCACTGATTTATGGACATTTGTGCTGCAGGCAAGCTCTGGGGGCCTCTGTGGTAGGGCCAAAAAGCACTTCCTCCAGTTTACTTCACACCACGCGGAAAAAGAAGACCCACCCCCCACAGCCCAATCGCCCGTTTCCTGTGTCACCACCAACGTACAATGTGCTCACACCCACCACCGACCCAATTTCACTTGCTCTTGACAGCTCTGCTCCCACTTATAAGCTTTTCTAACTACCCCTATCACCTACCCCTTTCTATATTCCTCCAGTATTGATAGTAAGTTCTAGTATATTTAACCCTTTAAAATACTTAGGGATAATTTTCCTTTTATCAATATTAGAACATTCAAATATTTTAAAGAAATTACATTTATTTTATATCTGAGAAAAGATTAAGCAGAAAACAAGTGAATTGATAATTTTTTTTTTTACCTTTTTCATATTTATTTACTTATTTATTTTGAAAGAGTGATAGCGTATGCTCGAGAGCAGGCAGGGGAGGGGCAGACAGAGGGGGAGAGAGAGAATCCCATGCAGACTCCACACTGTCAGCATGAATGGGGCTCAATCCCACAAACTGTGAGATCATGAGTTGGACACTTAACCAGCTGAGCCACCTAGGCATCCCTATATTTTTTACCTTTTTAAGAGATTATAAATTTGAAACAAATTTGTTAAAAAATATACTATTTGTTTAATATAGTTATAAACTGGGGCACTTGGGTAGCTCAGTGGGTTAACGGTCCGACTCTTAATTTTGGCTCAGGTCAAGATCTCACAGTTCACGAGTTCAAGCCCTGCGTTGAGCTCTGTGCTGATAGATGGAGCCTGCTTAGGATTCTCTCTCTCCCTCTCTCTGCCCCTCCCCTGTTCCTTCTCACTCATACTCACTAGCTCTCTCTCAAAATAAATTAAAAAAACATTAAAAATGATAAAAAATAAACCAGTGATAAACTAAAAGCGGCTCAAATATCTTTCAGTAGGGGTTCAGGTAATTTAGTTATGTGAGACTATTTTTAATGGCTATGCAGCGAAATAAATTGGACACAGAATATATACTGACATAGAAAAATGTTCACAATACACTGTTAAGGAAAAAAGGCAAGAAGGGGGGGGAGGCGAAGAGAGACTACCTAACAGCAGTATAGAAAAATTTTTTGTTTAATAGGAAAAATGTCTGGTAGATATATACCAAGACTATATTTTATTCTTTTTTCTGTTATTCTTTATTCTGTTTAATAAGCACGTACTAGCTTTTGTTGTTGTTAAAGATTTTATGTTTAAGTAATCTCTGCACCCAACTTGGGGCTCAAATTCACAACACTGAGATCAAGGGTCACATGCTCTACTGCCAGCCAGGCGCCCCGAGCACTTACTACTTTTATAGTTAGTTTTTAAAATAATTAGTGAACTTCAAAAACATACCTTGCTGATAGCATCCCATTATAAGAATATAATATTATTAAATCAAATGCATTTGTAGAAACATACCAAATGCTACCTGTGAAAAACAAAACTCATTTTCTCATCAAAGTGAAAAATCATGAGGATGTAGGAACTCGTGGGGGACGTAACACAGGGCAATGACTGAGCAGTTATCCCTGCAAAATTTCTGCATTTTAAAATATATCCTTGGACCTTCAGAAAGAAGAGTACTGAATCTTGGAACCATCCTGTCGAAAAGGTCCTTAAGGATTATCTAGCCAGAGCTCCCCGATAAACAAATAAGTAAAATGAGAAGAAAAAAAAAACAAAAAAGAGGTTAGGTGAGTTCTCTAAGATCTCAAAGTTAATTAATGCAAAGTCCAAAAGTATTTATAAATCAAAATCTATGCTTTTTCATTCCTTTCTCAGTTCTGGAGTCCAGCTATGCTGCAGTCTGTCGCTTCTGAGTATAAAAGGCAAATGATCGTTTACCAGGGTTTTCTGATCATCTAACTAAAAAGTGAACAAGAATGTGTACAATACTGTAAAATGAAGAGTTACTCTCTTGGTTAAGTAGGGCTTATGTGCTCTAACAGAAAGCTCTGACAAATGGGCATACGTTAGATTGTGGCAAGCGAGAGCTAGCAAAGTCCAGTATTTACACACTTTGAAGTCGGGAAGAAAAAATTACTACTGAATTTAAAATTGTAACTGCGCTACGAGCTTTTCCTACCTGAGTTCTAGGAGCTCATCCAACCCACCACCCTTCCATTCTTCTGGTTTATTCACTTCCGTTTAGACTGGTTCTTAAGGGACCTCTTTTTAAGTCAATTTTAAACCTTGTATGTCTTCAACAAAGTAAGTTTTTCATATACAATCCGCAATTAACCACTGTCGAGTTCACCAATACTTTGCCCACCAGAGGGAGCCCATGTGGGTTTCCAGGGAACAAGAAACCTCAAACATCAAGTTTGTATGAACTCTAGAATCAGATTATTCATGTATCAATATTATAAACTCACTTAATAATATTGTATTTCTATCCTCCCCAAAAGGTAAAAGATATATGAGGTCAGGTATCTAAAGTCCTCAACAGAGTTCCTAACCTAAAGCAGAAGCCCCAGAAGGATTGATTTTCCACAATTTGGATCCTCCTGAGTACTAGTCACAGTACTCAAAATAAAGTAGCAAACTAACTTTTTACACAAGTTGATGTGAGCTTAGTTGAGATCTGTCCTGCTAAATGGTTCTACCCTCAATATGTTGACAAATCTGGTTCTCAAGCCTATACAACAGCCAGAACCTGGACAGGAGAATTCATTAACAATGTCGTCCTCAGGGGGGCACCTGGGTGGCTCAGTCGGTCAAGCATCTGACTTTGGCTCAGGTCATGATCTCATGGTTTGCAAGTTCAAGCCCCACATTGGGCTCTGTGCTGACAGCTCAGACCCTGAAGCCTGCCTCAGATTCTGTGTCTCCCTCTCTCTGCCCCTCTTCCACTCATGCTCTGTCGCTCCCTGTCTCTCAAAAATAAATAAATGTTAAAAAAAGATTTTTTAATGTCATCCTGAGCAGGCATCTGGGGGGCTCAGTCGGTTGAGCATCGGACTTTGGCTCAGGTCATGATCTCGTGATTCATGAGTTCAAGCCCGGCACTGGGCTCCTTGCTGCCTCCCTGTCAGTGTAGAGCCTGCTTCAGATCCTCTGTCCCCCTCTGCCCCTTTCCCGTTTGCACTCTCTCTCTCAAAAAATAAACAAAACTTTAAAAAAGTCAACCTCAGGGGACCTGTTTCAGCAGTCCTGTCCTCATAGGTACACTAAACTGTTGGTGACCTGCCAACTAGAAACTGAGGAAAGAGGGAACTATTTGACCCATTCTAGATTTTTCTTGGGATGAAGGAGAAAATCAACTGACTGTCCTGGAGAACCATGCTTCTGTAACATGTGATACAATCATTACCGCCAAGATGAGTTTCTTCGAAGAATGAAGAAAGCACAACTGGGGGGAACAGAACTCTGCCCAAGAACTTGGCATCGAAAGGAGCCCCACCCCCATCTGCAACTGGGGAGGCTGACTTGGCCTCTTCCACTTCTCACCATCACACGGTCCAGCCCAGTGTTTGCTGGACTGGAGGCTGGTCGCTCACGTCAGTACGGGAGGCTGGCCAGATGTACAGGTGCCCATCTGGTAGACTCAACCAACTCTAAGATGGAAATACGACAAAGCAGAAGGGGCCCCGGGCTCCAGCGATGCCCTCCAACCCAGGTTAACCAGAAAGCACTGCCCTGGGGACTTACCCACCACTCGCTGTTTTAATAAAACTCCAAAGTCCATGAGGCTCCTTGGATGTAACCTCTATGGTTTAGAAGTGAAAGAAGGAGGCATGAGTGACTGGCATTCTACTCTAACTTTGGGAGGAAAAATTATTGTGAGGTCTATTGACTTTTCAACCAGAAAGCTGGGAATTATTCTCCTCCTTCCTCTTTCTAACCCCACTCCTTACTACTTCCTACACATCTGCTTCATGTATCCACACCCGTCCCCTCCTACTGCCACTAGCTCACCACTTTCTCCTGACTTCCCACTACCTAATTAGCCCTTCTAGGTCAGTCTTGTTACATTCCGAACCCATCCCCAATATTGCTGGTTATTTTAAAACACAAATACGATCTTTTCCTCTAAAAGGCCAGAGAGAAAACCTTTCAGGCTCTGCAGGCCTCTGTACACTACCACCTCACCACGGTAGCACAGAAGCATCCACAGCCTCCGTGGACACAAATGAAGATGGTCACATTTCAGTAAAACCTCATTTACAAAAATAAGCAGCAAGAGGGGGCGCCTGGGTGGCTCAGTCAGGGAAGCGTCCAACTCTTGGTCTCCACTCAGGTCATGATCTCAGGGTTCATGAGATCGAGCCCCACCCACATCTGGCTTCAGGCCTCTCTCTGCTCCTCTCCCATGTGCCTGTGCTCTCTCTCTCACACACAATAAATGAACTTTATTTAAAAAATCAGTAGCAGGGGTGCCTAGGTGGCTCAGTTAAGCGTCCGACTCCGGCTCAGGTCATGATCTCATGGTTCGTGGGTTCGAGCCCCACGTCGGGCTCTGTGCTGACAGCTCAGAGCCTGGAGCCTGCTTCAGATTCTGTGTCTCCCTCTCTCTCTGACCCTGCCCTGCTCACGCTCTCTCTCTCTCTAAAATAAACAAAACGTTAAAAAAAATTTTTTTTCTAAATCAGTAAGCAGGCCAGATGTGGCTTATGGGCCCCCGGCCCCCCTGCTCTATGCAGTCCAGTGAGGCCTCTCTGCCACTCTGACCCTCACCCAAGCCTCGTCCAGAAAAGGGCCCCCACCACCGTCTTGCCTACGCCTCCCCATCCCCCTGCCGTCGTGCAGCGGAGCCTCTGCCCACCCACTTCCCTCCGCTGGGATGTTATTTATCACCCTTCCTTTGTCTGGTGGAATAGTTCTTGTCCTTCAAGGTCCAGGCTGGTCTTCCGCTGACTCCCCCTCAAGGAGACTTAGTTTTCCTTCATCTGTATTTCCGAAGACCTGGGATACGGGTCTCATGGCTTTTTGTGTCCTCACAGTGCCTGACACATATTAGGCATTCAACGTTTACAGCATGAGGGAGTAGAGGAGTTATTGAATAAAGGGAATTTCAAAAGCTGCAGTCTTCATAAGTTCTGAGAAAAACTCAGAGGTACAACCCACAGGGGCTATTAATACCATGAAGGTCTCCAACACACGGCTCTGCTTACAGTACACACTCGGCTAACACGACCCATCAACACAGTATCATGAAGCTAGAAGACGCCTTGGACAACATTAACGCAGTGGTTTTAACCTGTGTGGCTCTGGGTCTTAGGTTGGCTCCCCAAGGGAATCCCCAAGGAGAAGAGAAAAGGTGGGAGAGAGACAGGCTGGCTAAGGAACCTCTCTCTTCCTAGCCCCTGAATCCAGCCTCAGCCAAAACTACTCCTTATTTCATTTGTAAAAAGGTTTCTGTATTAAAAAAGAAAACATCTAGAGGACCCAAAAAACTCCTGCTCTGCTCACAGCCTGCATCTACACCTGCACTGTATTCTCACCTATCCCTGTCCCGTTTGGACGCATCTCTAGTATCTCTGGTCCCCAGTGACCCTGGCACCTGTTGCCTGACACTGCTTCTTACAAGAACATTCCCTTGACTGAAATCCCCGGTTTAGGAAGTATTACACTCAATCCTTGGAATAAAGTCTATTTCCAGCTCCTCTGGATAAGAATCCAGGGGGCCACTCCTAGCTCAGGGTCTGGGTCCCTACACTGGCACACAAGGTCAACTGTGCGATTTCAAAGGGATCACGGAGGACCTGGGGAATCGATGCTGAGAGAGTTACAGGTATCACTCAGCCCTGAGCTGCTGTGTCTGCTTCTCCACTAAACTATAAACTTCCTGAGATAGGAATCAAATCAGTTATATAATAAAAAGAAACTATTTAATGTCCACTCCAGATACTGGATTAAGTGTGAATATATATTGTGTAATATCAAGGGAGCCTATTTTGATCACACGTTTCTACAACTGGAATATGCACAGAGATCAACTAGCTCCAAAACCGAAAGCGAAGTGACACAGTAGATTAACACATCCTCATTCGCTCCAGACCACTTACTGAGCACCTATGTGCATGGATTCAGGGGTTTCTGTTTTCACGAGGCTTATATTCCAGTGGATGCACAATAAATGAGCAGATGCAGCACATTAGATCATGAGAAGAACAAAGCACAGAGAGGGACAGGGCAGTCAAGGAAGGGCTCACTGAGGCAACATCCGAGCAGAGCCCTGGAGATCAAACCACACAGAATCAGGGGAAAGTGTTCCACATGGAGGGGCCGACAGACACAAAGGCCCTAGGGTAGCAACCCAGCAGTTCACGTGAGAAGAGCGAGGGGGTCAGGGGAGCTGGAGCAAGAGGAAGGGAGGGGGAGGAGGTGAGGTCAGAGAGGGAGCAGGGACCAGAGCGGCCAGCTCTGGGCCACTATAAGAACTCTGACTTTTAGCCAGAAACTCAAGATAATCAGTTCCTTAAAAACACTAAATGAAAACAAGACATGTCGCTTTCACAAAAGCAATGGATAATAAACAAAGAAAACTCCATCTGTGCCTTATCTGAAAACAGAATTTCCAGAGCCCAGAGTTGCGATTACTTACATGGAATCAGAACATCATTGTTTTATGAGAAGTCACGGCAGTTATGTAGTCTAAGCTCTCTGTGCAACTGAGGAACCCAAGGCCCAGAAGGACCCTGTGGCCTGCCTGCTTGTACTACAGACTTGGGACCACACGCCTGGGCTTCCTCACGGTCTGTTCGGCGCTTCCCACTGGTTCCGACTGCCCCTGGGTCCAGCCTGGCTGCTCAGAGGGTCTTGGTTCACAGGGTAGCACTCTCCCTGGCGTCTCCCCAGCCTCTGCAACCTTCACAAAGCAGTAAGAGGGGTGCTGGGGGCTCGGGTGGCTGAGCATCCAACCTCAGCTCAGGTCATTATCTCGCAGTTCACGAGTTCGACCCCTTGATTAGGCTCTATGCAGACAGCTTGGAGCCCAGAGATTGCTTCAGATTCTCTCTCTCTCTCTGCCACTCCCCTGCTCACACTCTTTTTCTCTGTCAAAAAATAAACATTAAAACAAAATTTAAGCAGTAAGAAAAGGAAGAGCTGACACTGTGAGGCACCTCCGCACACGTTCCTGCACTGAAAGCCGGTCACCACAATCTTCCACAGTTCTGGTTTTTCCCTCCACACAGAGCTGGAGACAACCAGGCAGGTCAGGTGGAAGGCACATCAGGCACTGTGCTGGGCGCTGTGAGGAACGTTCCAGTTGGTACTGCCTGCCCGCTGTCACTGTCCACTCCTACACAGAGCATGCCCTTGTCCGAGGTTCTAGAGAGGGGACAATCCTAGCATCCGTCCCACCTGTGGCCACACATCGGGGTGGACATACGACCTGTGGCCACATGAAGAACCTTAGCCCCCTAAGGCCCTCATGAGGGCTCCGGATCCAAGCAGAACCAACGAGAATTCCTTCCTAGGCTTTAAGGATAAGAACTGGAGACGGGAGCTCTGGTCCCTGTGTCCCGCAGGTATATGAGCCAGGGCAGGGCATTCCCATTTTGCTCAGGTTAGTTTACATTAGGTTACTGCTACTTGCAACCAAAAGAATTCACATTGATGCAAACTTTTTCTCACTTCATCTGTGTAACAACCTTTAGTGGTTGCTACTATTTATTTTGTAATGGAGGAAACTGAGGTTAAGTAACTTGCCCAAGTCCATACAATAAGTACCGGGAATTCAAACTCAGGTCTTTCTGCCCTGAACCCATTCAGTATCTAGTTACGAATTCAGTATTCACTCAAGAAGGAACTCACTGCCATTCAAAAGCCAAGGAATTTCTGGCTTACAATTAGAGTGGAAATTTAAAGTGTGAGGATGTAGTGTGGGAAACAGCATTAAACTAGGGTCAAAGGACCTGGCTTCCACCTCTGGCTCAGTCCTATGACTCAGCTACTATGACTCGGAGCAAGTCATGTCGCTTATCGGGGAATTACTTCTCTCAGAGACAAAATGAGAAGCCTGAAAAACACGTACTCAAGATCCATTTAAGTATTCAACGAAAAAAAGTCCATGGTTCTGCTTTAAGCATCCAGATTCTGTTTTTACTCCATATCAGGCAGGATGCCAAGCAGATTTCAATTTGAACGTCACACCCAACAATCAGCTGCCTCGGCCACAGTGATGCAGAGGATTCTGAGCCCTAAGATCTACTAGGGAACTGACACTGGCCTCCATGGTCAAAGGGAGGGAGAGACAGGAACAGGTGCCTGCTTGCCACACACGTGCCACTGCTGATAAAATAGTGTCACCTTAACAGAGCAATGCTGCCGCCATCTCTGCTACCGATGCTATTAGTACCTGCGCAGGATTTTCAGATTCCTTTGTGCACTTCCTGGTTTTCCCTTTGCAAGAAAGAAAGGCGAGTACAGGAAAGCTCAACGGTTTGGGGAATACAGCTGAGAGCCACTGATGACAACGTCCGAATGGCCTACGTGGGGTGAAGGTCAGGGGCAATGGGGACTAAGAATCAGTACGGTTCTCTATGATACACTGTCTCCTAAGATGGCAGAATTAGCCTAGGAGCTCAGAAGGGTCTGGCCATGCCCAGGGGACAGAAGTGAAAATGACACTCAGGTAAGAGGACTTGCCCAAGTCGCCCAGTGCTAAGTACCAGGACCCAGATTTGAATCTACGTCTTCTGAGTCCACGTCCCAGCACTCTGTCCACTCCCAAGGTCCCCTGCACTCGCCTCTTGCTCTACACGAGTTAGTGAGGGTCCCACTGCAAAGTGACACAGTCATCATCGTTTAGAGTTCTTCAGCTACAACAGGTTCCACACCCTGAGATAGGAATGTTATCACTGTCTGTAATTTAACGGGTAGACAGGCACTGAGTATACACGAATTCAACAAAATCTAGCATAAAATTTAAAAATTTAAAGGAACGATGTTGAAACCAGCCCATAGGGAAAATTATAAATCTAGTTTCAACACAGTTTCACTGACCTTGATAAAAAAAAAAAATCCTCTAGGACAATTCAATGAGATGGAAATCTGACATCAGGAATGCGTTTCGTCCAAACTGAGGGACGAGAAGAACGAGAACTGACTGGTAACGTGCCTCCTAGAAACGACCGTGAGTGCTTGGAGGCAGGCATTCAATGGGAGGCGTTACGGAACCTCTACTCTTCCTTAGGTCTGACGACGAGCGCTAACCTTGACCCAGAATACGTGCTCCTGGCACCGGCCTGACTCTGACGTGGGAAGAATCCCGGACAAACAAACAACAGCTGGCCTCCTGACACGTCTGAGTGCGGCAGGAGTAACGGACCCCCTTCGCCAGCTCGATACTAAACTGGGGGGGAGGGGAGAGTGCGGGGAATGGCTG
Source organism: Crocuta crocuta (assembly GCF_008692635.1). Taxonomy (NCBI): domain Eukaryota; kingdom Metazoa; phylum Chordata; class Mammalia; order Carnivora; family Hyaenidae; genus Crocuta; species Crocuta crocuta. Next base: position 5,981,503 of record NW_027551568.1, on the reverse strand, counting down.
CAAGAACAGGAGGTAATACACCAAGCAACTGCAACATAAAATCAGAACTCCTCGAAAGAACGCACGTCTTCCCCAGGTCCGGAGGGGCGGGAGGCCTGAGCCACGCAGCCTACGTCCCCACGTGACCGGCCTCCGCGCCGAAACACCACTCACACCCTCAAAGCTCAGAAACGGAACTTCCGGCGGCTAGCCGCGAACCCTGTGACTGATGCGCCGCGTTCTTCTCAAACGTCTCTGACAAGCAGTCCTCCCTCTGTTTAATTACCTCCAGTGACAGAAGACTCAGCAGCCCAGGGGCCTGTTAGTGTCCCTGAGGCTCATTAATTCAAAAGCCTAACGCACATTGTTTTTTTAATGTTTTATTTATTTCTGAGAGAGAGAGAGCCACAGCATGAGCAGGGGAGGCTCAGAAAGAGAGGGAGACACAGAGTCTGAAATAGACTCCAGGCTCCGAGCTGGCAGCACAGAGCCCGACGCGGGGTTCAAACCCACGAACCGCGAGATCATGACCAGAATCGAAGTCGGACGCTTAATTGACTGAGCCCCCCAGGCGCCCCGCTTAACGCACATTCTCATCACAGGTGGGGTGGGGGGGGCTGAGGCCGAAACCTCCGTCAGGCTGCTATCCCAACTGCGCTTCCTGTGCCCGCCACCTGCGTACCCCCGACCCCTGAACACGGCCCAAAACTGGCACAGTGATTTCAGAGTTAGAAAGGGCCCTCCCCAAGCCCCAAACTGTGACCTTCGCACACCACAACTCTCCCTGAGGAGCCTCAGGAAGGCCTGGGCCAAACGGGGGAGGCGGAGGGAGAAGGTCCTGGTTTCCTTTCCTCTCACTGCAACCTGAGAAGCTGTTCCTCTGATCTATAAACAGGGGATCAATGCAGTTCAAAAGTCTTCTGTTC